>NC_135997.1:0-307797 GCF_048128805.1 Centroberyx gerrardi
GTCATGTAACACTAGACTGTAGTCAGCTCAGCCTATCAGAAGTCATGTAACACCTGCCTGTAGTCAGCTCAGCCAATCAGCAGTCATGAAAAACTACACTGTAGTCAGCTCAGCCAATCAGCAGCCATATAACACTCAAATGTAGTCAGCTCAGCCAATCAGCAGCCATGTAACACTCAAATGTAGTCAGCTCAGCCAATCAGCAGTCATGTAAAACTACACTATAGTAATCTCAGCCAATCAGCAGCCATGTAACAGTCAAATGTAGTCAGCTCAGGCAATCAGAAGACATGTAACAATAGACTGTAGTCAGCTCAGCCAGTCAGCAGCTATGTAACAGTCAAATGTAGTCAGCTCAGCCAATCAGAATAAAAGTAACACTAGCCTGTAGTCAGCTCAGCCAATCAGAAGAAAAGTAATGCTAGCCTGTCGTCGGTTCAGCCAATCACAAGTCATGTAACACCTGCCTGTAGTCAGCTCAGCCAATAAGCAGTCATGTAAAACTACACTGTAGTCAGCTCAGCCAATCAGCAGCCATGTAACACTCAAATGTAGTCAGCTCAGCCAATCAGCAGTCATGTAAAACTACACTATAGTAATCTCAGCCAATCAGCAGCCATGTAACAGTCAAATGTAATCAGCTCAGCCAATCAGAAGTCATGTAACACTAGCATGTAGTCAGTTCACCCAATTAGCAGCCATGTAACACTAGCCTGTAGTCAGCTCAGCCAATCAGCAGTCGTGTAACACTAGCCTTTAGTCAGCGCAGCCAATCAGCAGTCATATAAAACAAGCCTGTAGTGACTTCAACCAATCAGCAGTCATGTAACACTAGACTGTAGTCAGCTCAGCCTATCAGAAGTCATGTAACACCTGCCTGTAGTCAGCTCAGCCAATCAGCAGTCATGAAAAACTACACTGTAGTCAGCTCAGCCAATCAGCAGCCATATAACACTCAAATGTAGTCAGCTCAGCCAATCAGCAGCCATGTAACACTAACCTGCAGTCAGCTCAGCCAGTCAGAAGTCAGGTAGCACTAGCCTGTAGTCAGCTCAGCCAAACAGCAGCTGTGTAACACTCAAATGTAGTCAGCCCAGCCAATCAGCAGTCATGTAAAACTACACTATAGTAATCTCAGCCAATCAGCAGCCATGTAACAGTCAAATGTAGTCAGCTCAGCCAATCAGCAGCCATGTAACACTAGACTGTAGTCAGCTCACCCAGTCAGCAGCCATGTGACACTAGACTGTAGCCAGCTCAGCCAATCAGAAGTCATGTAACACTAGCCTGTAGTCATCTCAGGCAATCATCAGCTATGTAACAGTCAAATGTAGTCAGCTCAGCCAATCAGAATAAAAGTAACACTAGCCTGTAGTCAGCTCAGCCAATCAGAAGAAAAGTAATGCTAGCCTGTCGTCAGCTCAGCCAATCACAAGTCATGTAACACCTGCCTGTAGTCAGCTCAGCCAATAAGCAGTCATGTAAAACTACACTGTAGTCAGCTCAGCCAATCAGCAGCTATATAAAACTACACTGTAGTCAGCTCAGCCAATCAGCAGCTATGTAACACTCAAATGTAGTCAGCTCAGCCAATCAGCAGTCATGTAAAACTACACTATAGTAATCTCAGCAAATCAGCAGCCATGTAACAGTCAAATGTAGTCAGCTCAGCCAATCAGCAGCCATGTAACAATAGACTGGAGTCAGCTCAGCCAGTCATCAGCTATGTAACACTAGACTGTAGCCAGCTCAGCCAATCAGAAGTCATGTAACACTAGCATGTAGTCAGTTCACCCAATTAGCAGCCATGTAACACTAACCTGCAGTCAGCTCAGCCAGTCAGAGGTCATGTAACACTAGCCTGTAGTCAGCTCAGCCAATCAGCAGTCGTGTAACACTAGCCTTTAGTCAGCGCAGCCAATCAGCAGTCATATAAAACAAGCCTGTAGTGAGTTCAACCAATCAGCAGCCATGTAACACTTGCCTGTAGTCAGCTCAGCCAATCAGCAGCCATGTAACACTCAAATGTAGTGAGCTCAGCCAATCAGCAGTCATGTAACACTAGACTGTAGTCAGCTCAGCCTATCAGAAGTCATGTAACACCTGCCTGTAGTCAGCTCAGCCAATCAGCAGTCATGAAAAACTACACTGTAGTCAGCTCAGCCAATCAGCAGCCATATAACACTCAAATGTAGTCAGCTCAGCCAATCAGCAGCCATGTAACACTCAAATGTAGTCAGCTCAGCCAATCAGCAGTCATGTAAAACTACACTATAGTAATCTCAGCCAATCAGCAGCCATGTAACAGTCAAATGTAGTCAGCTCAGCCAATCAGAAGACATGTAACAATAGACTGTAGTCAGCTCAGCCAGTCAGCAGCTATGTAACAGTCAAATGTAGTCAGCTCAGCCAATCAGAATAAAAGTAACACTAGCCTGTAGTCAGCTCAGCCAATCAGAAGAAAAGTAATGCTAGCCTGTCGTTAGCTCAGCCAATCGCAAGTCATGTAACACCTGCCTGTAGTCAGCTCAGCCAATAAGCAGTCATGTAAAACTACACTGTAGTCAGCTCAGCCAATCAGCAGCCATGTAACAGTCAAATGTAGTCAGCTCAGCCAATCAGCAGTCATGTAAAACTACACTATAGTAATCTCAGCCAATCAGCAGCCATGTAACACTCAAATGTAGTCAGCTCAGCCAATCAGCAGCCATGTAACACTCAAATGTAGTCAGCTCAGCCAATCAGCAGCCATGTAACACTCAAATGTAGTGAGCTCAGCCAATCAGCAGTCATGTAACACTAGACTGTAGTCAGCTCAGCCTATCAGAAGTCATGTAACACCTGCCTGTAGTCAGCTCAGCCAATCAGCAGTCATGAAAAACTACACTGTAGTCAGCTCAGCCAATCAGCAGCCATATAACACTCAAATGTAGTCAGCTCAGCCAATCAGCAGCCATGTAACACTAACCTGCAGTCAGCTCAGCCAATCAGAAGACATGTAACAATAGACTGTAGTCAGCTCAGCCAGTCAGCAGCCATGTAACACTAGACTGTAGCCAGCTCAGCCAATCAGAAGTCATGTAACACTAGCATGTAGTCAGTTCACCCAATTAGCAGCCATGTAACACTAACCTGCAGTCAGCTCAGCCAGTCAGAGGTCATGTAACACTAGCCTGTAGTCAGCTCAGCCAATCAGCAGTCGTGTAACACTAGCCTTTAGTCAGCGCAGCCAATCAGCAGTCATATAAAACAAGCCTGTAGTGAGTTCAACCAATCAGCAGCCATGTAACACTCAAATGTAGTCATCTCAACCAATCAGAAGTCATGTAACACTAGACTGTAGTCAGCTCAGCCAATCAGCAGCTATGTAACACTCAAATGTAGTCATCTCAGCCAATCAGAAGTCATGTAACACTAGACTGTAGTCAGCTCAGCCAATCAGCAGCCATGTAACACTAGACTGTAGTCAGCTCAGCCAATCAGCAGCCATGTAACACTCAAATGTTGTCAGCTCAGCCAATAAGACGTCATGTAACACCTGCCTGTAATCAGCTCAGCCAATCAGAAGTCATGTAACACCTGCCTGTAGCACCTTGTTGATTTTCAATGGACTCCTTTTTAATAAAATGTACTCTTCAATACAATTACTTTTTAGTGTTTTGCAATTTTCTACTTTACCATGTCCAGCCAACACTTAAAGCAAGTAAAACTTAAAATGTTTGCAGGGGGGGGGGGGGGGGGGGGGGGACAACAAACACCATTATATCCATGTCTTAATACCAATTTATTAAAAATAAAAATAAAAACAATAACCCTCAAGGTTTAGTTTACAATTCAAAAACAAGTTTTCATTTTCTTTAGGTTTTGTGATGCAAGTGTGACAGCTCCCTTATCACGTGCTACATAACAATGAAACTTCACTTTCAGTTGAAAAGATGAAAAAAATAAAAAAACACATTGTTCTTAAAAGACATGGTACATTTAAAATTGTTACTATGAGAGGAAGGACAGTAAAAATCTTAACCATTTCTCTTACACTGAAAAATGTGTGTTTAAAGTGCATTTCAGAGGATACACACATCAGAGGATAATTCCAGCCTTTTTCAACCTAGAACAAACTTTGCCATCATCTGGAATCTACCAATCGATTCTAACCAAAATCTTATCAAATGGGTCACTGAGTGAGTTGTGATGTGAGAGTGTGCCTGCCTTCGTGTGTGTTTGTGTTGACTTTAACAGTTGGCCAAGTTCTGAATTTTTTTCCAGTGGTGAGACATGACATATTTGGGTGCTTTAGAAGATCTGACTATCTGTTGCCTCGATACATTGTACTGCTGCTGGATAAACACCAGCGAACTCAAGTGCCAAAAAATAAAATTCACTCAATGGTAACACGGTAAAACGGATGTAAAATATTGTATCTGCAACTACCGTATTTCCTCTAATATTGGCCCGGGCCTTTATTTACCTCAACTGCAGAGGGTTCCAGGCCTTCATTGGAAGCAGGCTTATATTAGAGACAGGCCTTTATTTCTAATTCCCTCTGTTTGATAAGTATATTTGCTCATATTTTAGTATGAAGTTTGATTTTCTGATCTGCTTCTGTTGGGGTACGTTAGGTAGCCGTTTTTTTGTTACTGCAATGCATTATGATAATTACGGTAATCGACGACGGAATGTGAAATTTAGTCAGCTCAGCCAATCAGCAGTCATGTAACACCAGACTGTAGTCAGCCCAGCCAATCAGCAGCCATGTAACACTCAAATGTAGTCAGGTTAGTAAATCAGAAGTCATGTAATACCTGCCTGTAGTCAGCTCTGCCAATCAGCAGCCATGTAACACTCAAATGTAGTCAGCTCAGCCAATCAGCAGCCATGTAACACTCAAATGTAGTCAGCTCAGCCAATCAGCAGCCATGTAACACTAGACTGTAGTCAGCTCACCCAGTCAGCAGCCATGTGACACTAGACTGTAGCCAGCTCAGCCAATCAGCAGTCATGTAACACTAGACTGTAGTCAGCTCAGCCAATCAGCAGCCGTGTAACACTAGCCTGTAGTTAGCTCAGGCATCAGAAGTAATGTATCACTCAAAATTAGTCAGCTCAGCCAATCAGCAGCCATGTAACACTCAAATGTAGTCAGCTCAGCCAATCAGCAGTCATGTAACACCAGACTGTAGTCAGCCCAGCCAATCAGCAGCCATGTAACACTCAAATGTAGTCAGGGTAGTGAATCAGAAGTCATGTAATACATGCCTGTAGTCAGCTCAGCCAATCAGCAGTCATGTAAAACTACATTGAAGTCAGCTCTTCCAATCAGCAGCGATGTAACACTCAAATATAGTCAGCTCAGGCAATCAGAAGTCATGTAACACTTGCCTGTAGTCAGATAAGCCAATCAGCAAACATGTAACACTCAAATGTAGTCATCTCAGCCAATCAGCAGCCATGTAACACTAGCCTGTAGTCAGCTCAGCCAATCAGCAATCTTGTAACACTAGCCTATCATCAGCACAGCCAATCAGCAGTAATGTAACACTCGCCTGTCCTCAGCTCAGCCAATCACAAATCATATAACACTAGCCTGTAGTGAGTTCAACCTATCAGCAGCCATGTAACACTAGCCTGTAATCAACTCAGCCAATCATAAGTCATGTAACACTAGACTGTATTAAGGTCAGCCAATCAGCAGCCATGTAACACTAGCCTGTAATCAACTCAGCCAATCATAAGTCATGTAACACTAGACTGTATTAAGGTCAGCCAATCAGCAGCCATGTAACACTCAAATGTAGTCGGCTCAGCCAACCAGAAGTCATGTAACACTCAAATGTAGTCATCTCAGCCAATCAGAAGTCATGTAACACTCAATATTTGTCAACTCACCCAATCAGAAGTCAGGTAACACTAGCCTGTAGACAGCTCATCCAATCAGAAGTCCTGTAACACAAGCATGTAGTCAGCTCAGCCAATCAGCAGTCATGTAACACGAGACTGTAGTCAGCTCAGCCAATCAGCAGCCGTGTAACACTAGCCTGTAGTTAGCTCAGGCATCAGAAGTCATGTAACACTCAAATTTAGTCAGCTCAGCCAATCAGTAGCCATGTAAAACTACACTGTAGTCAGCTCAGCCAATCAGCAGCCATGTAACGCACAAATGTAGCCAACTCAGCCAATCAGCAGTCATGTAAAACTACACTATAGTAATCTCAGCCAATCAGCAGCCATGTAACAGTCAAATGTAGTCAGCTCAGCCAATCAGAAGACATGTAACACTAGACTGTAGTCAGCTCAGCCAGTCAGCAGCCATGTAACACTAGACTGTAGCCAGCTCAGCCAATCCGACGTCATGTAACACTAGCCTGTAGTCATTTCAGCCAATCAGCAGCCATGTAACAGTCAAATGTAGTCAGCTCAGCCAATCAGAATAAAAGTAACACTAGCCTGTACTCAGCTCAGCCAATCAGAAGAAAAGTAATGCTAGCCTGTCGTCAGCTCAGCAAATCAGAAGTCATGTAACACCTGCCTGTAGTCAGCTCAGCCAATAAGCAGTCATGTAACACTAGCCTGTAGTCAGCTCAGCCAATAAGCAGCCATGTAACACTCAAATGTAGTCAGCTCAGCCAATCAGCAGTCGTGTAACACTATACTGTATTCAGCTCAGCCAATCAGCAGCCATGTAACACTCAAATGTAGTCGGCTCAGCCAATCAGAAATCATGTAACACTAGCCTGTAGTCAGCTCAGCCAATCAGCAGCCGTGTAACACTAGCCTGTAGTCAGCTCAGCCAATCAGAAGTCATGTAACACTCAAATTTAGTCAGCTCAGCCAATCAGCAGTCATGTAACACCAAACTGTAGTCAGCTCTTCCAATCAGCAGCCATGTAACACTCAAATATAGTCCAGTGTTTCCGCTAGGATTTTTTTTAGCAGCGGGGGGAAAGGGTTTTGTTGTACCTGGGTGGTGCGCGCACGTAGTACGCCAGCGGTCGGAGTGAATATCACTTAAAAAATATGAAATAAAGTGACACTTGACTGCAAAACAAACTTTAGAACATATTTATTGACATATTTACATATTTACAACAACATATTTATTCATACATAATGCCTCTTTGACCCATTATCCTCCTTGGCCGCTTGGGGTCCCAGCACGTGAAAGGCTCCCATGATGTCCAGGTTCTGGAACCTTCTGTCCAGGCTGTCCTGGAGGCCATCCAGATAAGGCCCCATTACCTAAACATGGCACAAAAAAGAAAATGAGTAACTAGTTTGATTGATTGATTGATTGATTGATAGAAACCTTTATTTCCACAGGGATATAACCAGATGAGCTAATAGAGATGAGTTTGGATTGATATAGTGGAAGTTTTGCAATTAAAGCTTTATAAACAAATAGAATGCCATGCTGTTTCCTCTGGAGCTCAAGGCATGGCTACCCGTTAGTGGAAGTTTTGCAATTAAAGCTTTATAAACAAATAGAATGCCATGCTGTTTCCTCTGGAGCTCAAGGCATGGCTACCCGTTATTTTGTTTTGTTTTCCCAGACTGATTATAGTACTTACTTCATAGCCATCCAAAACAAATGTACCTGTGTCCTGAACCGGGACCAGAACACCTCCCTACCTCCCCACCTCCCTCTGCTCCACCTGGCCTCTGCCTCTCCTCTCCCTCTCCTCCTCATGGGTGATGTTAAAGGCACCTAATCCCGCAGGGTCATGCAGGTCATCATGGAGCCGGGCCAAGAATGAGCAAGGGGGCTGTGCATCACCTGCATCTCTGATGGTCCTCAGGCATGCCATTGTCACTGGGACCTAATAAAGGCAGTCACACAATGCTTAGCGTTTTTCTTGAATGCAATCAGTAATGACTGAATAGGCTACGATTGGTTCTATTACTTTAAAATTATGAGAGAAACATGTTAAAAGTGATAAATTCTTAGAATGTACCTGCTCTTTGATGGCCAGGAAGTTAACATTTTCTTTCTGAAAAATCTTGGACAGTCGAGCAAGATGCGGCAGTACATCAGCCTGCAGATAGACTGCTGCGACAAAGCGGTAGGTGCAGCAGAATCCATACAGGCCCTTGGCTACTGGGCACTTATTGACCTCAGTCTCCTCAGCCAAGGCAGCCAGGACTGCACTGAGGTTCCTTTGCAAAGTGATGACTGCCAGGTGCTGAGACAGCCAGCGCGTGTCCTTCACTTGCTGAAAAATATTTCAGTCATGAGATAAAAGATGAATAATAACACAGAAAGTGCATCTGTAGTACACAATAATGGCCAGAATTGCTGTTAAAAGCTACAAGTATGTTTTTCTGTGATCTCACCTTCACTTTTAAGTCCTCAAGGCCCAAGGACTCTGCTGCAGCTTTCAGAACAGCGCTGTTGTGAAAATAGAGATGGAGCTGCTGCAAGTGGTCCCTGAAGGTAGCCATATAGGGAACCTCAGATGAGGCATCCCTACATGCCAGGGCGAGGCGATGGGCAGCACACGCAACTGGCAGCAACCAGGGGAAGTCATCCTGCAGCTGCTTCGCTACACCATTCAACCTCCCTGTTACAAGAAAAGAAAAAAAAAAAATCAAATCAAGACATGCAGTAACCAATTCATGTTCAGGTCTTTGACTGAGCAACTAAAAACAAAAACATGCAGTAAAAAAAAACCCCAATTAATTCTACTTGCTTATGTTGCGAGTTCATACCAGTCATTACAGCAGCTCCATCCGTTCCTAATCCATAGAGCTTTTGGGTTGGAACTTTCTTTTTGTGCAGCACTTCCTTTATAGCTGCCACGACAGTAGCTGCCTTCCCATCAGCGACATTCACCAGGTCGAGGAACTGGCTGAAGAGCTGCCCTTCATTGTCCATATATCTGAAAAACATAAAAAAGACATCTTAAACATAGACGTATTACTCCAATTCAGTCATTAATCGTTGTCCTCTCAATTGAATAATACCGGACATGCAGATCCAGCTGCTTCTTCACAGAGACATCTGTGCTTTCATCCACCTCCAGCCCGATAGCCACAGAGGAGTGGATGTCTTGGAGGATTGGCTCCTCAACCACTGTGGCCAAAATCTCCAACATGTCATCAATTATTAAATGAGACCGGTAGTTGGTCTTTTTTCCGATCTATAAGTAAATGAGATTAAATATAGATTGAATATTATGAGATTTTGAGGTGAGCTGATTTGCAGTGATGAAATGCAAATATGAACAATAACACAGTAGCATGATAATTATTTACCTTCAGCTTTTTAAAATAGTCACACCCCAGCAACTCAGCTAGATCGAGAAGAGCTGGATAATTTGGATGGTGTGCTTGCTCTCTCTTCGTTAAGTAGTAGAGGCATTTGAACCCCCCCATGATTGCCTCATGCTCTAAAGTTATGACCGGGTCAAAGGCAACCAGAACTGAAGAACCTATGCAAAGCAGGTACAAATCTGTTATCTTTGATGGTTATTGCAACAAAAAGCAGGTTATACCTGAGACATCTTTATCAATTAAAATAACGTCCTATCTAATTGAAGGAACTTCACCTTGTGCCAGTAAGGCATGTGACTTCACACTCTGTTTGTGGTGCTCCGTCGTCATATGCTTATCTAAATAGTCAACTCGGTAGAGTTGGCAGCCTGTCTCGATGAATGGCCGCTTGGCCCCTCCTCTCTTTGGTGCCTGCTTATGTTGCCGACATAAGCGGCAGAATATTCCTGTAGGGACAGAGTAAAGTGGCATTATTGGTCATTGTTCATACAATATTATATTGAAATACACTGACTTGCATGATATGGTGTAATGCTGAATACTCACCATGATCAGTGTGGTAGAGCCATGGGTGGAACCTTGTTTTGTCTACCCATTTAGGGTCCCAGCCTGATAGCCTGTGCTTAGTCTTCGTTTTCTCTCCTCTCTCCTCTCCTCCTCCACTCTCCTCTTTCTGCCCTCTCTCCTGCTCCACACTGCTCTCCTGCTCCTCTCCTCCTCCACTCTCCTCTCTTTCTGCCCTCTCTCCTGCTCCACACTGCTCTCCTGCTCCTCTCTCCTCTCCTCCTCCACTCTCCTCTCTTTCTGCCCTCTCTCCTGCTCCACTCTGCTCTCCTGCTCCACTCGCCTCCACTAATCCTGCCTGTCTACTTGTCTAATAAGGTTACATTTGAGAATGAGTAACGTTAGATAATTCTCTCACATCACAAATATTTGATCACACAACCAGTGGAACATTAAAATATTGTAGTAGCCACCACTAACGTTACATATTTTAGAACCAGAAGGCATTTCTTTCCCTTCAAAACTTCGGGGCATAGCTAAGAACCTTGAGCCCCTCCCTAGCTAAAGTAAGTTACCTGACTATCTTCCTCATCGACGTCAGGCATCTTTCTCTTCTTGGAGAAATATTTTAACAAACTCATCTGAAAATGCCATCAGGAATATTTTAATACATAGCTTAAATAAACATCATTGGCAATTATTTTACCGACGTTTATTGAAGTAACGTTAAGTTACCGGTATTATGATTCAATGAGTTCGCTAACGTTAACGTTAACGTTACCTATCTAGTTAACGTTAGCTGGAACATTATTTCACGATATATTATTAATATTAATAATAATTAGTTGGCCATAAACATCAATAGAGAATACACTGTGAATGTAAAATCTATTTAACTTAACGTTAGCTAGTTAAATCTACCTTTCCCTCCTATTTCTTTTTCTATTCTCTCTCTCTCTCACTCTTGCCTCAGCCGGGTGTCGCCACTTCCTGTATCAGTCGTGTCAAATTAAAAGCCCTCTGCAGAGTCGTGTAATTGCATTTTGCAGCGGCGGCTATAGTCAGCTCAGCCAATCAGAAGTCATGTAACACTAGCCTGTCATCAGCACAGCCAATCAGCAGTAATGTAACACTCGCCTGTCCTCAGCTCAGCCAATCAGAAGTCATATAACACTAGCCTGTAGTGAGTTAAAACAATCAGCAGACATGTAACACTAGCCTGTAGTCAGCTCAGCCAATCATAAGTCATGTAACACTAAACTGTATTAAGGTCAGCCAATCAGCAGCCATGTAACACTAGCCTGTAGTCAGCTCAGCCAAACAGCAATCTTGTGACACTAGCCTGTCATCAGCACAGCCAATCAGCAGTAATGTAACACTCGCCTGTCCTCAGCTCAGCCAATCAGAAGTCATATAACACTAGCCTGTAGTGAGTTAAAACAATCAGCAGCCATGTAACACTAGCCTGTAGTCAGCTCAGCCAATCATAAGTCATGTAACACTAGACTGTATTAAGGTCAGCAAACCAGAGGTCATGTAACACTCAAATGTAGTCATGTCAGCCAATCAGAAGTCATGTAACACTCAATATTAGTCATCTCAGCCAATCAGCAGCCATGTAATACTTCCCTGTAGTCAGCACAGCCAATCAGAAGTCATGTAACATCTGCCTGTAGTCAGCTCAGCCAATCAGCAGTCGTGTAACACTATACTGTATTCAGCTCAGCCAATCAGCAGCCGTGGAACACCAGACTGTAGTCAGCCCAGCCAATCAGCAGTCATGTAAAACTACATTGAAGTCAGCTCTTCCAATCAGCAGCCATGTAACACTCAAATATAGTCAGCTCAGCCAATCAGAAGTCATGTAACACTAGCCTGTAGTCAGCTCAGCCAATCAGCAGTCATGTAACACTAGCCTGTAGTCAGCTGAGCCAATCAGAAGAAAAGTAATGTTAGCTTGTCCTCAGCTCAGCCAATCAGAAGTCATGTAACACTTGCCTGTAGTAAGCTCAGCCAATCAGAGGTCATGTAAAACTACACTGTAGTCAGCTCAGCCAATCAGCAGGCATGCAACACTCAAATGTAGTCAGCTCAGCCAATCAGAAGTCATGTACCACTAGCCTGTAGTCAGCTCAGCCAATCACAAGTCATGTAACACCTGCCTGTAGTAAACTCAGCCAATCCGAAGTCATGTAACACTCAAATGTTGTCAGCTCAGCCAATCAGAAGTCATGTACCACTAGCCTGTAGTCAGCTCAGCCAATCCGAAGAAAAGTAATGCTAGACTGTAGTCAGCTCAGCCAATCAGAAGAAAAGTAATGCTAGCCTGTCGTCAACTCAGCCAATCAGAAGTCATGTAACACCTGCCTGTAGTCAGCTCAGCCAATAAGCAGTCATGTAAAACTACACTGTAGTCAGATAAGCCAATCAGCAGCCATGTAATACTCAAATGTAGTCAGCTCAGCCAATCAGCAGTAATGAAACACGAGACTGTAGTCAGCTCAGCCAATCAGCAGCCATGTAACACTCAAATGCAGTCAGCTCAGCCTATCAGAAGTCATGTTACACCTGCCTGTAGTCAGCTCAGCCAATCAACAGTCATGAAAAACTACACTGTAGTCAGCTCAGCCAATCAGCAGCCATATAACTCTCAAATGTAGTCAGCTCAGCCAATGAGCAGCCATGTAACACTAACCTGCAGTCAGCTCAACCAGTCAGAAGTCAGGTAACACTAGCCTGTAGTCAGCTCAGCCAATCAGCAGCTATGTAATACTAGCCTGTAGTCAGGTCAGACAATCAGCAGTCATATAAAACAAGCCTGTAGTGAGTTCAACCAATCAGCAGCCATGTAACACTTGCCTGTAGTCAGCTCAGCCAATCAGCAGCCATATAACACTCAAATGTAGTCAGCTCAGCCAATGAGCAGCCATGTAACACTAACCTGCAGTCAGCTCAACCAGTCAGAAGTCAGGTAACACTAGCCTGTAGTCAGCTCAGCCAATCAGCAACTATGTAATACTAGCCTGTAGTCAGGTCAGCCAATCAGCAGTCATGTAACACTCAAATTTAGTCAGCTCAGCCAATCAGCAGTCATATAAAACAAGCCTGTAGTGAGTTCAACCAATCAGCAGCCATGTAACACTTGCCTGTAGTCAGCTCAGCCAATCAGAAGTCATGTAACACCTGCCTGTAGTCAGCACAGCCAATCAGCAGTCATATAACACTCAAATGTAGTCAGCTCAGCCAATCAGCAGCCATGTAACACTAGCCTGTAGTCAGCTCAGCCAATCAGAAGTCATGTAACACTCAAATTTAGTCAGCTCAGCCAATCAGCAGTCATGTAACACCAGACTGTAGTCAGCTCAGCCAATAAGCAGTCATGTAAAACTACACTGTAGTCAGCCCAGCCAATCAGAAGTCATGTAACACTCAAATTTAGTCAGCTCAGCCAATCAGCAGTCATGTAATACCTGCCTGTAGTCAGCTCAGCCAATCAGCAGTCATGTAAAACTACACTGAAGTCAGCTCTTCCAATCAGCAGCCATGTAACACTCAAATATAGTCAGCTCAGCCAATCAGCAATCTTGTAACACTAGCCTGTCATCAGCACAGCCAATCAGCAGTAATGTAACACTCGCCTGTCCTCAGCTCAGCCAATCAGAAGTCATATAACACTAGCCTGTCATCAGCACAGCCAATCAGCAGCCATGTAACACTAGCCTGTAGTCAGCTCAGCCAATCATAAGTCATGTAACACTAGACTGTATTAAGGTCAGCCAATCAGCAGCCATGTAACACTCAAATTTAGTCAGCTCAGCCAATCAGCAGTCATGTAACACCAGACTGTAGTCAGCTCAGCCAATAAGCAGTCATGTAAAACTACACTGTAGTCAGCCCAGCCAATCAGCAGCCATGTAACACTCAAATGTAGTCAGGTTAGTAAATTAGAAGTCATGTAATACCTGCCTGTAGTCAGCTCAGCCAATCAGCAGTCATGTAAAACTACACTGAAGTCAGCTCTTCCAATCAGAAGTCATGTAACACTCAAATATAGTCAGCTCAGCCAATCAGCAATCTTGTAACACTAGCCTGTCATCAGCACAGCCAATCAGCAGCAATCTAACACTCGCCTGTCCTCAGCTCAGCCAATCAGAAGTCATATAACACTAGCCTGTATTGAGTTCAACCAATCAGCAGCCATGTAACACTAGCCTGTAGTCAGCTCAGCCAATCAGCAGTCGTGTAACACTAGCCTTTAGTCAGCGCAGCCAATCAGCAGTCATATAAAACAAGCCTGTAGTGAGTTCAACCAATCAGCAGCCATGTAACACTCAAATGTAGTCATCTCAACCAATCAGAAGTCATGTAACACTAGACTGTAGTCAGCTCAGCCAATCAGCAGCTATGTAACACTCAAATGTAGTCATCTCAGCCAATCAGAAGTCATGTAACACTAGACTGTAGTCAGCTCAGCCAATCAGCAGCCATGTAACACTAGACTGTAGTCAGCTCAGCCAATCAGCAGCCATGTAACACTCAAATGTTGTCAGCTCAGCCAATAAGACGTCATGTAACACCTGCCTGTAATCAGCTCAGCCAATCAGAAGTCATGTAACACCTGCCTGTAGCACCTTGTTGATTTTCAATGGACTCCTTTTTAATAAAATGTACTCTTCAATACAATTACTTTTTAGTGTTTTGCAATTTTCTACTTTACCATGTCCAGCCAACACTTAAAGCAAGTAAAACTTAAAATGTTTGCAGGGGGGGGGGGGGGGGGGGGGGGGGACAACAAACACCATTATATCCATGTCTTAATACCAATTTATTAAAAATAAAAATAAAAACAATAACCCTCAAGGTTTAGTTTACAATTCAAAAACAAGTTTTCATTTTCTTTAGGTTTTGTGATGCAAGTGTGACAGCTCCCTTATCACGTGCTACATAACAATGAAACTTCACTTTCAGTTGAAAAGATGAAAAAAATAAAAAAACACATTGTTCTTAAAAGACATGGTACATTTAAAATTGTTACTATGAGAGGAAGGACAGTAAAAATCTTAACCATTTCTCTTACACTGAAAAATGTGTGTTTAAAGTGCATTTCAGAGGATACACACATCAGAGGATAATTCCAGCCTTTTTCAACCTAGAACAAACTTTGCCATCATCTGGAATCTACCAATCGATTCTAACCAAAATCTTATCAAATGGGTCACTGAGTGAGTTGTGATGTGAGAGTGTGCCTGCCTTCGTGTGTGTTTGTGTTGACTTTAACAGTTGGCCAAGTTCTGAATTTTTTTCCAGTGGTGAGACATGACATATTTGGGTGCTTTAGAAGATCTGACTATCTGTTGCCTCGATACATTGTACTGCTGCTGGATAAACACCAGCGAACTCAAGTGCCAAAAAATAAAATTCACTCAATGGTAACACGGTAAAACGGATGTAAAATATTGTATCTGCAACTACCGTATTTCCTCTAATATTGGCCCGGGCCTTTATTTACCTCAACTGCAGAGGGTTCCAGGCCTTCATTGGAAGCAGGCTTATATTAGAGACAGGCCTTTATTTCTAATTCCCTCTGTTTGATAAGTATATTTGCTCATATTTTAGTATGAAGTTTGATTTTCTGATCTGCTTCTGTTGGGGTACGTTAGGTAGCCGTTTTTTTGTTACTGCAATGCATTATGATAATTACGGTAATCGACGACGGAATGTGAAATTTAGTCAGCTCAGCCAATCAGCAGTCATGTAACACCAGACTGTAGTCAGCCCAGCCAATCAGCAGCCATGTAACACTCAAATGTAGTCAGGTTAGTAAATCAGAAGTCATGTAATACCTGCCTGTAGTCAGCTCTGCCAATCAGCAGCCATGTAACACTCAAATGTAGTCAGCTCAGCCAATCAGCAGCCATGTAACACTCAAATGTAGTCAGCTCAGCCAATCAGCAGCCATGTAACACTAGACTGTAGTCAGCTCACCCAGTCAGCAGCCATGTGACACTAGACTGTAGCCAGCTCAGCCAATCAGCAGTCATGTAACACTAGACTGTAGTCAGCTCAGCCAATCAGCAGCCGTGTAACACTAGCCTGTAGTTAGCTCAGGCATCAGAAGTAATGTATCACTCAAAATTAGTCAGCTCAGCCAATCAGCAGCCATGTAACACTCAAATGTAGTCAGCTCAGCCAATCAGCAGTCATGTAACACCAGACTGTAGTCAGCCCAGCCAATCAGCAGCCATGTAACACTCAAATGTAGTCAGGGTAGTGAATCAGAAGTCATGTAATACATGCCTGTAGTCAGCTCAGCCAATCAGCAGTCATGTAAAACTACATTGAAGTCAGCTCTTCCAATCAGCAGCGATGTAACACTCAAATATAGTCAGCTCAGGCAATCAGAAGTCATGTAACACTTGCCTGTAGTCAGATAAGCCAATCAGCAAACATGTAACACTCAAATGTAGTCATCTCAGCCAATCAGCAGCCATGTAACACTAGCCTGTAGTCAGCTCAGCCAATCAGCAATCTTGTAACACTAGCCTATCATCAGCACAGCCAATCAGCAGTAATGTAACACTCGCCTGTCCTCAGCTCAGCCAATCACAAATCATATAACACTAGCCTGTAGTGAGTTCAACCTATCAGCAGCCATGTAACACTAGCCTGTAATCAACTCAGCCAATCATAAGTCATGTAACACTAGACTGTATTAAGGTCAGCCAATCAGCAGCCATGTAACACTAGCCTGTAATCAACTCAGCCAATCATAAGTCATGTAACACTAGACTGTATTAAGGTCAGCCAATCAGCAGCCATGTAACACTCAAATGTAGTCGGCTCAGCCAACCAGAAGTCATGTAACACTCAAATGTAGTCATCTCAGCCAATCAGAAGTCATGTAACACTCAATATTTGTCAACTCACCCAATCAGAAGTCAGGTAACACTAGCCTGTAGACAGCTCATCCAATCAGAAGTCCTGTAACACAAGCATGTAGTCAGCTCAGCCAATCAGCAGTCATGTAACACGAGACTGTAGTCAGCTCAGCCAATCAGCAGCCGTGTAACACTAGCCTGTAGTTAGCTCAGGCATCAGAAGTCATGTAACACTCAAATTTAGTCAGCTCAGCCAATCAGTAGCCATGTAAAACTACACTGTAGTCAGCTCAGCCAATCAGCAGCCATGTAACGCACAAATGTAGCCAACTCAGCCAATCAGCAGTCATGTAAAACTACACTATAGTAATCTCAGCCAATCAGCAGCCATGTAACAGTCAAATGTAGTCAGCTCAGCCAATCAGAAGACATGTAACACTAGACTGTAGTCAGCTCAGCCAGTCAGCAGCCATGTAACACTAGACTGTAGCCAGCTCAGCCAATCCGACGTCATGTAACACTAGCCTGTAGTCATTTCAGCCAATCAGCAGCCATGTAACAGTCAAATGTAGTCAGCTCAGCCAATCAGAATAAAAGTAACACTAGCCTGTACTCAGCTCAGCCAATCAGAAGAAAAGTAATGCTAGCCTGTCGTCAGCTCAGCAAATCAGAAGTCATGTAACACCTGCCTGTAGTCAGCTCAGCCAATAAGCAGTCATGTAACACTAGCCTGTAGTCAGCTCAGCCAATAAGCAGCCATGTAACACTCAAATGTAGTCAGCTCAGCCAATCAGCAGTCGTGTAACACTATACTGTATTCAGCTCAGCCAATCAGCAGCCATGTAACACTCAAATGTAGTCGGCTCAGCCAATCAGAAATCATGTAACACTAGCCTGTAGTCAGCTCAGCCAATCAGCAGCCGTGTAACACTAGCCTGTAGTCAGCTCAGCCAATCAGAAGTCATGTAACACTCAAATTTAGTCAGCTCAGCCAATCAGCAGTCATGTAACACCAAACTGTAGTCAGCTCTTCCAATCAGCAGCCATGTAACACTCAAATATAGTCCAGTGTTTCCGCTAGGATTTTTTTTAGCAGCGGGGGGAAAGGGTTTTGTTGTACCTGGGTGGTGCGCGCACGTAGTACGCCAGCGGTCGGAGTGAATATCACTTAAAAAATATGAAATAAAGTGACACTTGACTGCAAAACAAACTTTAGAACATATTTATTGACATATTTACATATTTACAACAACATATTTATTCATACATAATGCCTCTTTGACCCATTATCCTCCTTGGCCGCTTGGGGTCCCAGCACGTGAAAGGCTCCCATGATGTCCAGGTTCTGGAACCTTCTGTCCAGGCTGTCCTGGAGGCCATCCAGATAAGGCCCCATTACCTAAACATGGCACAAAAAAGAAAATGAGTAACTAGTTTGATTGATTGATTGATTGATTGATAGAAACCTTTATTTCCACAGGGATATAACCAGATGAGCTAATAGAGATGAGTTTGGATTGATATAGTGGAAGTTTTGCAATTAAAGCTTTATAAACAAATAGAATGCCATGCTGTTTCCTCTGGAGCTCAAGGCATGGCTACCCGTTAGTGGAAGTTTTGCAATTAAAGCTTTATAAACAAATAGAATGCCATGCTGTTTCCTCTGGAGCTCAAGGCATGGCTACCCGTTATTTTGTTTTGTTTTCCCAGACTGATTATAGTACTTACTTCATAGCCATCCAAAACAAATGTACCTGTGTCCTGAACCGGGACCAGAACACCTCCCTACCTCCCCACCTCCCTCTGCTCCACCTGGCCTCTGCCTCTCCTCTCCCTCTCCTCCTCATGGGTGATGTTAAAGGCACCTAATCCCGCAGGGTCATGCAGGTCATCATGGAGCCGGGCCAAGAATGAGCAAGGGGGCTGTGCATCACCTGCATCTCTGATGGTCCTCAGGCATGCCATTGTCACTGGGACCTAATAAAGGCAGTCACACAATGCTTAGCGTTTTTCTTGAATGCAATCAGTAATGACTGAATAGGCTACGATTGGTTCTATTACTTTAAAATTATGAGAGAAACATGTTAAAAGTGATAAATTCTTAGAATGTACCTGCTCTTTGATGGCCAGGAAGTTAACATTTTCTTTCTGAAAAATCTTGGACAGTCGAGCAAGATGCGGCAGTACATCAGCCTGCAGATAGACTGCTGCGACAAAGCGGTAGGTGCAGCAGAATCCATACAGGCCCTTGGCTACTGGGCACTTATTGACCTCAGTCTCCTCAGCCAAGGCAGCCAGGACTGCACTGAGGTTCCTTTGCAAAGTGATGACTGCCAGGTGCTGAGACAGCCAGCGCGTGTCCTTCACTTGCTGAAAAATATTTCAGTCATGAGATAAAAGATGAATAATAACACAGAAAGTGCATCTGTAGTACACAATAATGGCCAGAATTGCTGTTAAAAGCTACAAGTATGTTTTTCTGTGATCTCACCTTCACTTTTAAGTCCTCAAGGCCCAAGGACTCTGCTGCAGCTTTCAGAACAGCGCTGTTGTGAAAATAGAGATGGAGCTGCTGCAAGTGGTCCCTGAAGGTAGCCATATAGGGAACCTCAGATGAGGCATCCCTACATGCCAGGGCGAGGCGATGGGCAGCACACGCAACTGGCAGCAACCAGGGGAAGTCATCCTGCAGCTGCTTCGCTACACCATTCAACCTCCCTGTTACAAGAAAAGAAAAAAAAAAAATCAAATCAAGACATGCAGTAACCAATTCATGTTCAGGTCTTTGACTGAGCAACTAAAAACAAAAACATGCAGTAAAAAAAAACCCCAATTAATTCTACTTGCTTATGTTGCGAGTTCATACCAGTCATTACAGCAGCTCCATCCGTTCCTAATCCATAGAGCTTTTGGGTTGGAACTTTCTTTTTGTGCAGCACTTCCTTTATAGCTGCCACGACAGTAGCTGCCTTCCCATCAGCGACATTCACCAGGTCGAGGAACTGGCTGAAGAGCTGCCCTTCATTGTCCATATATCTGAAAAACATAAAAAAGACATCTTAAACATAGACGTATTACTCCAATTCAGTCATTAATCGTTGTCCTCTCAATTGAATAATACCGGACATGCAGATCCAGCTGCTTCTTCACAGAGACATCTGTGCTTTCATCCACCTCCAGCCCGATAGCCACAGAGGAGTGGATGTCTTGGAGGATTGGCTCCTCAACCACTGTGGCCAAAATCTCCAACATGTCATCAATTATTAAATGAGACCGGTAGTTGGTCTTTTTTCCGATCTATAAGTAAATGAGATTAAATATAGATTGAATATTATGAGATTTTGAGGTGAGCTGATTTGCAGTGATGAAATGCAAATATGAACAATAACACAGTAGCATGATAATTATTTACCTTCAGCTTTTTAAAATAGTCACACCCCAGCAACTCAGCTAGATCGAGAAGAGCTGGATAATTTGGATGGTGTGCTTGCTCTCTCTTCGTTAAGTAGTAGAGGCATTTGAACCCCCCCATGATTGCCTCATGCTCTAAAGTTATGACCGGGTCAAAGGCAACCAGAACTGAAGAACCTATGCAAAGCAGGTACAAATCTGTTATCTTTGATGGTTATTGCAACAAAAAGCAGGTTATACCTGAGACATCTTTATCAATTAAAATAACGTCCTATCTAATTGAAGGAACTTCACCTTGTGCCAGTAAGGCATGTGACTTCACACTCTGTTTGTGGTGCTCCGTCGTCATATGCTTATCTAAATAGTCAACTCGGTAGAGTTGGCAGCCTGTCTCGATGAATGGCCGCTTGGCCCCTCCTCTCTTTGGTGCCTGCTTATGTTGCCGACATAAGCGGCAGAATATTCCTGTAGGGACAGAGTAAAGTGGCATTATTGGTCATTGTTCATACAATATTATATTGAAATACACTGACTTGCATGATATGGTGTAATGCTGAATACTCACCATGATCAGTGTGGTAGAGCCATGGGTGGAACCTTGTTTTGTCTACCCATTTAGGGTCCCAGCCTGATAGCCTGTGCTTAGTCTTCGTTTTCTCTCCTCTCTCCTCTCCTCCTCCACTCTCCTCTTTCTGCCCTCTCTCCTGCTCCACACTGCTCTCCTGCTCCTCTCCTCCTCCACTCTCCTCTCTTTCTGCCCTCTCTCCTGCTCCACACTGCTCTCCTGCTCCTCTCTCCTCTCCTCCTCCACTCTCCTCTCTTTCTGCCCTCTCTCCTGCTCCACTCTGCTCTCCTGCTCCACTCGCCTCCACTAATCCTGCCTGTCTACTTGTCTAATAAGGTTACATTTGAGAATGAGTAACGTTAGATAATTCTCTCACATCACAAATATTTGATCACACAACCAGTGGAACATTAAAATATTGTAGTAGCCACCACTAACGTTACATATTTTAGAACCAGAAGGCATTTCTTTCCCTTCAAAACTTCGGGGCATAGCTAAGAACCTTGAGCCCCTCCCTAGCTAAAGTAAGTTACCTGACTATCTTCCTCATCGACGTCAGGCATCTTTCTCTTCTTGGAGAAATATTTTAACAAACTCATCTGAAAATGCCATCAGGAATATTTTAATACATAGCTTAAATAAACATCATTGGCAATTATTTTACCGACGTTTATTGAAGTAACGTTAAGTTACCGGTATTATGATTCAATGAGTTCGCTAACGTTAACGTTAACGTTACCTATCTAGTTAACGTTAGCTGGAACATTATTTCACGATATATTATTAATATTAATAATAATTAGTTGGCCATAAACATCAATAGAGAATACACTGTGAATGTAAAATCTATTTAACTTAACGTTAGCTAGTTAAATCTACCTTTCCCTCCTATTTCTTTTTCTATTCTCTCTCTCTCTCACTCTTGCCTCAGCCGGGTGTCGCCACTTCCTGTATCAGTCGTGTCAAATTAAAAGCCCTCTGCAGAGTCGTGTAATTGCATTTTGCAGCGGCGGCTATAGTCAGCTCAGCCAATCAGAAGTCATGTAACACTAGCCTGTCATCAGCACAGCCAATCAGCAGTAATGTAACACTCGCCTGTCCTCAGCTCAGCCAATCAGAAGTCATATAACACTAGCCTGTAGTGAGTTAAAACAATCAGCAGACATGTAACACTAGCCTGTAGTCAGCTCAGCCAATCATAAGTCATGTAACACTAAACTGTATTAAGGTCAGCCAATCAGCAGCCATGTAACACTAGCCTGTAGTCAGCTCAGCCAAACAGCAATCTTGTGACACTAGCCTGTCATCAGCACAGCCAATCAGCAGTAATGTAACACTCGCCTGTCCTCAGCTCAGCCAATCAGAAGTCATATAACACTAGCCTGTAGTGAGTTAAAACAATCAGCAGCCATGTAACACTAGCCTGTAGTCAGCTCAGCCAATCATAAGTCATGTAACACTAGACTGTATTAAGGTCAGCAAACCAGAGGTCATGTAACACTCAAATGTAGTCATGTCAGCCAATCAGAAGTCATGTAACACTCAATATTAGTCATCTCAGCCAATCAGCAGCCATGTAATACTTCCCTGTAGTCAGCACAGCCAATCAGAAGTCATGTAACATCTGCCTGTAGTCAGCTCAGCCAATCAGCAGTCGTGTAACACTATACTGTATTCAGCTCAGCCAATCAGCAGCCGTGGAACACCAGACTGTAGTCAGCCCAGCCAATCAGCAGTCATGTAAAACTACATTGAAGTCAGCTCTTCCAATCAGCAGCCATGTAACACTCAAATATAGTCAGCTCAGCCAATCAGAAGTCATGTAACACTAGCCTGTAGTCAGCTCAGCCAATCAGCAGTCATGTAACACTAGCCTGTAGTCAGCTGAGCCAATCAGAAGAAAAGTAATGTTAGCTTGTCCTCAGCTCAGCCAATCAGAAGTCATGTAACACTTGCCTGTAGTAAGCTCAGCCAATCAGAGGTCATGTAAAACTACACTGTAGTCAGCTCAGCCAATCAGCAGGCATGCAACACTCAAATGTAGTCAGCTCAGCCAATCAGAAGTCATGTACCACTAGCCTGTAGTCAGCTCAGCCAATCACAAGTCATGTAACACCTGCCTGTAGTAAACTCAGCCAATCCGAAGTCATGTAACACTCAAATGTTGTCAGCTCAGCCAATCAGAAGTCATGTACCACTAGCCTGTAGTCAGCTCAGCCAATCCGAAGAAAAGTAATGCTAGACTGTAGTCAGCTCAGCCAATCAGAAGAAAAGTAATGCTAGCCTGTCGTCAACTCAGCCAATCAGAAGTCATGTAACACCTGCCTGTAGTCAGCTCAGCCAATAAGCAGTCATGTAAAACTACACTGTAGTCAGATAAGCCAATCAGCAGCCATGTAATACTCAAATGTAGTCAGCTCAGCCAATCAGCAGTAATGAAACACGAGACTGTAGTCAGCTCAGCCAATCAGCAGCCATGTAACACTCAAATGCAGTCAGCTCAGCCTATCAGAAGTCATGTTACACCTGCCTGTAGTCAGCTCAGCCAATCAACAGTCATGAAAAACTACACTGTAGTCAGCTCAGCCAATCAGCAGCCATATAACTCTCAAATGTAGTCAGCTCAGCCAATGAGCAGCCATGTAACACTAACCTGCAGTCAGCTCAACCAGTCAGAAGTCAGGTAACACTAGCCTGTAGTCAGCTCAGCCAATCAGCAGCTATGTAATACTAGCCTGTAGTCAGGTCAGACAATCAGCAGTCATATAAAACAAGCCTGTAGTGAGTTCAACCAATCAGCAGCCATGTAACACTTGCCTGTAGTCAGCTCAGCCAATCAGCAGCCATATAACACTCAAATGTAGTCAGCTCAGCCAATGAGCAGCCATGTAACACTAACCTGCAGTCAGCTCAACCAGTCAGAAGTCAGGTAACACTAGCCTGTAGTCAGCTCAGCCAATCAGCAACTATGTAATACTAGCCTGTAGTCAGGTCAGCCAATCAGCAGTCATGTAACACTCAAATTTAGTCAGCTCAGCCAATCAGCAGTCATATAAAACAAGCCTGTAGTGAGTTCAACCAATCAGCAGCCATGTAACACTTGCCTGTAGTCAGCTCAGCCAATCAGAAGTCATGTAACACCTGCCTGTAGTCAGCACAGCCAATCAGCAGTCATATAACACTCAAATGTAGTCAGCTCAGCCAATCAGCAGCCATGTAACACTAGCCTGTAGTCAGCTCAGCCAATCAGAAGTCATGTAACACTCAAATTTAGTCAGCTCAGCCAATCAGCAGTCATGTAACACCAGACTGTAGTCAGCTCAGCCAATAAGCAGTCATGTAAAACTACACTGTAGTCAGCCCAGCCAATCAGAAGTCATGTAACACTCAAATTTAGTCAGCTCAGCCAATCAGCAGTCATGTAATACCTGCCTGTAGTCAGCTCAGCCAATCAGCAGTCATGTAAAACTACACTGAAGTCAGCTCTTCCAATCAGCAGCCATGTAACACTCAAATATAGTCAGCTCAGCCAATCAGCAATCTTGTAACACTAGCCTGTCATCAGCACAGCCAATCAGCAGTAATGTAACACTCGCCTGTCCTCAGCTCAGCCAATCAGAAGTCATATAACACTAGCCTGTCATCAGCACAGCCAATCAGCAGCCATGTAACACTAGCCTGTAGTCAGCTCAGCCAATCATAAGTCATGTAACACTAGACTGTATTAAGGTCAGCCAATCAGCAGCCATGTAACACTCAAATTTAGTCAGCTCAGCCAATCAGCAGTCATGTAACACCAGACTGTAGTCAGCTCAGCCAATAAGCAGTCATGTAAAACTACACTGTAGTCAGCCCAGCCAATCAGCAGCCATGTAACACTCAAATGTAGTCAGGTTAGTAAATTAGAAGTCATGTAATACCTGCCTGTAGTCAGCTCAGCCAATCAGCAGTCATGTAAAACTACACTGAAGTCAGCTCTTCCAATCAGAAGTCATGTAACACTCAAATATAGTCAGCTCAGCCAATCAGCAATCTTGTAACACTAGCCTGTCATCAGCACAGCCAATCAGCAGCAATCTAACACTCGCCTGTCCTCAGCTCAGCCAATCAGAAGTCATATAACACTAGCCTGTATTGAGTTCAACCAATCAGCAGCCATGTAACACTAGCCTGTAGTCAGCTCAGCCAATCATAAGTCATGTAACACTAGACTGTATTAAGGTCAGCCAATCAGCAGCCATGTAACACTCAAATGTAGTCAGCTCAGCCAACCAGAAGTCATGTAACACTCAAATATAGTCAGCTCAGCCAATCAGCAATCTTGTCACACTAGCCTGTCATTAGCACAGCCAATCAGCAGTAATGTAACACTCGCCTGTCCTCCGCTCAGCCAATCAGAAGTCAGGTAACACTAGCCTGTAGTCAGCTCATCCAAACAGAAGTCCTGTAACACAAGAATGTAATCAGCTCAGCCAATCAGCAGCCATGTAACACTCAAATTTCAAATTCCATATGAAATGCTCAAGATTAACAAAGGGTATACCCCCGAAACGCCCTCAGTGATATCTTTTGACCATGCCACTAATCTGGTCACACTGTCTGGCCTACCAACTTTCATTAATCAAATTTAAAAAACAGTGGTCCCTAGATACCACACCAATTAAGTGAGAAACAAAACTCAACTAAGCCGACCAACAAAAGCCAGCCCTTGATTGCTGTGACCTCTGGAGATGCCCAAAAGGTAGCTTGCCAGAAAGTGAGAGATGGAGATTATTCTTTCTTTAGTTTACGTTAGCTACCACCTATGCGTTTAATTCAAATTTGAATGTTAACATTAGCTAGCAATATTAACATAGAAATTAAACATTGAAGTTTGGCTAAAATTAGTTGACTGTTAAATTGACTTATACGTGGCATATTTAGTCAATTTAACAGTCAACTAATTTAGCTAAACCATTTTTGTTTCTCACCTTTTCAAATATTCAACGAGGTCTCCACAGCTTCGGGAGATGGCGGTTGAAGAGGAGATGACTGGGCGGAGTCTAGGTTTTGCATAAAGTTAATGTCAGTTAGTTACAGTTGTCAACACTGTTATTCTAACACATTTTTGGACATCATCAAGTTTTGCTTTAAGCAGCATGCTCCCTGCAGAGAGTATCAGCACATAATTTCTCATAGTTAAAAGTTCATATGCTCATTATTACAATAAACAAAAACAAAAATATATGTATAACAATCTCATGCATTTCAACAGAAGCAGCCCTGCAGCAAGGCCAACTTTTATGAGGTGAATCATGTTCAATTTATTTGAGTATAAGAAAAGGTGTTGTTTCAAGCCACCAAACAGCTGACAAATGATCAGCTATTTTGCAGAAATGGCCAGCAAGGTTTAATTCTACTTATGTTTAATCATGTCATCTTGCTGAAGGTGCCAACCGGCACATGAAATCACTTTACAAATCACGTTTCTCTACCTGGGTCCACTACCAGCAATGTAAGAGGCAAACTGGCTCCTATCTAGACTCAAAACACACGTTAAGATATTTAAAAAGATTAAGTTAATTAGCACTGGTGAGCCACTTAGCATGGTGTCTCCTAATCATCACTGAACACCCGGGAGGTTGTCAGACATCAGAAACAGAACAGAGTTTGTCAATAATTGTTTATGCAATGCATCTTGCTTGTTCTTTTATATGAATTTTATCTTTTTATCTGTCTCTTATCTGCCTTTTATTGGTGTAAAGCACTTTGAGCTGCATGTTGTGTATGAAAGGTACTATACAAATAAAGGTTATTATTAGTGTGCTTGCTTCAGCAAGCAAACTATTGTTATTCTCCTTACTTATTATTAGTGTGCTTGCTTCAGCAAGCAAATTATTGTTATCCATCTTACTTATTAGTGTGCTTGCTTCAGCAAGCAAACTATTTAGTGTGCTTGCTTCAGCAAGCAAACTATTGTTATCCGTCTTACTTATTATTATTTTTCAATATCTTCAACTTCTTTTTATTCTTCCGGACACTTTTTTAAACTTTAATGCGGCTTGAACCGTTTGAGCTATCGATGCGGTTCCAACTCTCAAACGTTCAGCATGTTCGGGAATAGCGTGCTATTACTTTTCTAAGCGTTCCGATGTTTAGTTTTTCCGCTATTTACGTTTAAACGGGAATTTTTTCCCAATAGAAATGAATGGTGGAATGTTCAGCTTGCTAGAGTGTGTGATGTCATCCCCACTCTAGCTACTCTTCAGACTTCAGATGCTGTGATTTTTAACTAAATATTCAAATTTCTTAAACTGTCATGACTCCCACAATTTTCACACTATATACACGTTACACTAGGGTAATACGGTAATACGGTATCCCGGGGTATTTGAAAATAGCAACGGTGTCCGTTTCATTACCGTCATAAAAAAATTTCTGGCAGAAGAAGAGGAGAGAGATGCCCAACCTGCACCCCCGAAAAAAAAGATAACTTTGGGCAGTCTCTTGCAAAAAAAAGCTGATGCGGCGGGCGCGGCAGGTCCCGTCGGACTCGGCACCATAGAGGAGCAAGCAGAATCAGAGATGAATGCCTATTGTCGCGAGCCTGTGATTCACGGAGACGAAGATCCCCTTCTCTGGTGGAAGTCAAATGGAACCAGCCGCTTTCTGCTGATGTCGAGGGTGGCCCGAAAGTACTTGTGCGCGTGTGCCACAAGCTCACCATCAGAGCGGGTGTTCAGCACCGCAGGCAAAGTTGTAAGTCCGTTACGTGCCCTGCTCAAGCTGGAAAAAGTAAATACCGTATTTCCTCTAATAGTGGCCTGTAGTGAATTAAAAGCCGGGTCTCCGATAATGGCCGGGGCTGTGGTCGACACGAACAAATAAAGGCCGGCCTCAAATACAGGCCGGGGGAAAAAACTAGGTCAAAACCTAGTACACGGCTGGACTGTGTCCGTCTCCTCTCTCCGCCGCTGCCTCTCCACCGCGCCCACGGCCCGCATTGATCCTCCCGATCCAAGCCCCGGACCCCCGCCGAAATCTCGGCCGGATCACCGGGAACACATCGGTGCCCAGGTTCAGTTAGCTTCAGTTAGCTTCAGCTTACATGCAAACAACGGTGGATACTGGTAAACTCCTGGTGCCTGTTTGTAACTGTAGTTTGCAGTAACGTACAAGTGCCACAAGACGGCTCGGCCGGCGGAAGTCTCTGGAGCATGCCGTCGTCGATTACCGTAATTATCGTAATGCATTGCAGTAACAAAAAAACGTCTACCTAACGTACCGTAACAGAAGCAGATCAGAAAACAAGGAGGCTTCGTACTAAAATAGGAGCAAATATACTTATCAAACAGAGGGAATTAGAAATAAAGATAGATGACATGTTGTTAATTTTGTACATGTTTTGTTGTTATTGTTTCAATATTCTGTTGTAAATATGCAACGTTTGCTATTCCGTTTCTGATGTTGTTCAGAGAATAAAACTGGAACATGTATCACATTTTTGTCGTGTGAAAATCACAGTTGAAGTGCACTGCAGCCACCTTGTGGCAGGAAACGGTATAGCAGCGACTACATAAATTCATCATTTGGAATTGGCGGCTCCCTCCAAGCCATACAATGTGATTTTTTATCAGATGGTAATACCGTATACCGCGGGAAAATTTGGGGAAGGTTTAACGGTGTCAAAAATTGGATACCGCCCAACCCTACGTTACACATCAAACTGTTCAGCTACTCCTTCTGCCACTCACAATGTAAATATCTAAGTCATAGTGTTTAGACTTTTTCAGCTATGATGGTTTGTTCAACACTAGTGCAAAACTGTGTTTTACGGCCCCTATCTAACTTTTAAACAGCTTTGTCATTTCCACATTCTTAAACTGTCACTATTCCCACAATTTTCATACTACATACATATATTTTAAAGCAAACTGTTCAGCTACTCCTTCTGTCACTCACAATGTAAATATCTAAGTAATAGCACTTGTAGTTTTTGAGCTGTGATGGTTTGTTCAACACTAGTGCTTTACAGTAATTTTGCCTACTTTAAACAGCTTTTTCTTCTTGCACATTCAGTATTTAAACTGATGTAGTTTCCACTATTTTCACATTACATACATATATTATATATCACACTGTTCAGCTACTTCTTCTGTCACTGACAATGTAAATATCTAAGTGGTAGCATTTGTAGTTTTTGAGCTATGATGGTTTGTTCAACACTAGTGCTGTTCAGTTTTTGGCTCCTATGAGCAGATTTTTTCTGCTTACACATATTTGAACTATCACAATGTCCACAACTTTAAGACTACATGCATATATTACACATTAAAATGTTCAGCCAGTCCTACTCTTTCTCACAATGTAAATATCTAAGTGCTGGGATTTGTAGTTTTTCAGTTAGGTACGTTTGGTCAGCATTAGTGCTCCAATTCAACTTTTTCACTTCATTTTACTACAATTCAACTTCTTCAACTTTCTTTCAACTGTAATCAACTTACTACTATTTCTAATGCTGCTGCTACTACTGCTACTGCAGCTACTACTACTACTACTACTACTTCTAATACTGCTACTACTGCTACTTCTACTACTACTGCTACTACTACTACCTCTAATACTACTACTACTACTGCTAAAACTACTACTGCTAATAGTACTACTACTGCTACTTCTACTACTACTACTACTTCTAATACTACTACTACTTCTAATACTGCTACTATTACTACTGCTACTACTTCTAATACTACTACTACTTCTAATACTGCTACTATTACTACTGCTACTACTTCTAATGCTGCTACTATTACTACTGCTACTACTTCTAATACTACTACTATTACTACTGCTACTACTTCTAATACTACTACTACTTCTAATACTGCTACTATTACTACTGCTACTACTTCTAATACTACTACTACTTCTAATACTGTTACTACTACTGCTACTACTGCTACTAGTATTACTACTACTGTTACTACTACTACTATTTCTAATGCTGCTACTACTACTGCCACTACTACTGCTACTGCAGCTACTACTACTGCTACTACTACTACGTCTAATACTGCTACCTCTAATACTACTACTACTACTGCTACTGCTATCACTACTACTGCTACTACTACTACTACTTCTACTACTTCTCTCCTAATGCAGCTCTCCTAATGCTGCTGTCTGCACTTCTCCACTTTCATACACACGTAGGGGGCCACACACACACACACACACACACACACACACGTATTGGATTTGATGAATAAATAAAAATAAATCTGTTTAAATCTATATTTTAAGGTTTAAACTTTATGGCTTTTATTTTGAAGGCTGAAAGCCTAAACCGGAAGTTGTATTCATTGATATTCTGGTGAGCTTAACGCATGTAGCGTCTGTGTGCATCGAGTGGCTTTGACAAGCTGGAAGTCTCCCATTTCCCAGTTCACCTGAACGCACCACGTGTAAAAGCTGCCTGTGACGGTTAGAAAAATATCATTTGTGTTTTGGTAAGAGAAGGTGAGGGCAACGTCGCTTTATCGGCCAACTTAACGGTCATTTTACCGCTATGTTGGTCCAATGTAGGCTGAGACATTGTTTCTGTTTTTAAAATGTCATTAGATTTAACATTACTTGCTAACTGAGACAAGCGACAGCTTTCAGACATTAATGTTAGGTTGGTAGCGTTGAAGACTGCTTTGAAAACGTCAACTGCCCAGTGTTAACGTTAGCCTGCTTAGCTAGCAAGAGACTGACATTACTCTTTATGTAACGTTAACGTTAATAATGTTAGTTAGCATTGTTGACAAGTTATTTCCAGTCGACAACCAAGGTTGACCACTTCACTAGCTAACCGGGCTAACGTTAATGTGGCTATCTTATCGGTCATAGCTAGAAATTGCATTAGTTTGAAAAAACAGATGTAAAAATAGCGGCCAATTAAAGCTACAACATAGTAACCTGGCCAAAATTTTTTTAGATAAACCGGGTGGTGTTTTTTCATTGTCACTGAGATGATACAGATAAAGATATTTGAGACTAGTTAAACGTAAGAGAAGACTAGCCTGTATTTGTGATCTGACAGCTCTGGGGTGTGTGTAAATGTCTCATTGCTCTTGTATTTGCCCTGTATTTACAGATTGCCCTTGCTGAGACTCCTGCTTTGTGGGTGAGGATGTGTTCATGTGTGTTTTAAAGTAGCTCCAATCAAGTGAACAGAAACATTCGCTACTTTTTACCTTCAACATGAAATACTTGTGGTTACAGTGCAGTACCCAAATATATGCTTCGAATAAATGGGGATTTCATCACCTATAGTCTCACTGCAATAGTTTGTATATTGTAATGTAGTATTTTGATATGTCATGTGTTTTGATGGTGGTTTTTACTATGACAATTGTACTTTTTTTCTGAATTACTTAGGTGTTTTTTGTGACTGCTTAGTGGTAAATTCATGAACTAATCAATAACCTCTTAGCATATGTCTATCACTTTACAAGGGATTTACATTGCCTTGTAAATCCCTTGCAATACCATTTAAAACAGGGCAAAAATCTATGCCTGCATACATGTTCGTATTTCATCCCCTCAATTTTCTTTGCAATGCAGTTGTGGTGGTTATATCTTCCAGCACACTGCTTTCTTATGTGTAAATATTTGAGTGATAGGATTTGTAGTTTTTGAGTTATGAATGTTCATGCTTTACAGTAATTTTGCCTCTTTTCAACAGCTTTGTCTTCTGACAGCTCTGGGGTGTGTCAATGTCTCATTGCTCTTGTATTTACCCTGTATTTACAGATTGCCGTTGCTGAGACTCCTGCTCTGTGTGTGAGTATGCAGTGTGTTCACGTGTGTTTTAAAGTAGTTCCAATCAAGTGAACAGGAACATTCTCTACATTTTACCTTCAACATTAAATACTGCTGGTTACAGTGCAGTACCCAAATATATCCTTAGAATAAATAGGGATTTCAGCACCTATACTCTCACTGCAATAGTTTGTATATTCTAATGTAGTATTTTAATATGTCATTATGTGTTTTGATGGTGGTTTTTACTATGACAATTATACTTTTTCTGAATTGCTTAGGTGTTTTTGTTTTTGTTTGTGACTGCTTAGTGGTAAAGTTAAGTGTTTTTTTTTCCTCCTCCTTTGTTCACAGATTTCATTTCTGGTGATCACATCCTCAAGGTGAGTTAATTTTAGGTTGCCACTCATGTTATGATTCACACATGTGATCTTTGTGCTGCAGGGCAGTTTTGGGTTTATTCTATTGATTTCAGTCTGCCCACTCTCTCACATCCTGCTTTGTGTAGCCTTCCCAAGGTTTCTCCCTTTTTTTTTTTCCTTACTCAGGTTTTGTGGGCATTTTTCCCCGTTCACACAGGGGTCAAAGGTCAAACCAGTGCCGTTGTTGATTTAATTTGTTTCATAATGTGGCTGCTAAGAAGCCCTTTGATATTGTAATGGTGAGGAGGAGGGAGAGTATATACTGTATGTCTAACTGTTAATGTTGGACCTTAACACACAACAAGCCACGCTGTATGGATAGTTGTGTCCCTGCTGTGATGTTGCTGTGGCAATTTGCTCTGATCAGCTGCTTTTGTCTAACCCATCTCTCTCTTTCTCACTCTCACAGAGATTGTCGATTTGTCCTGAGCTACCCTCATCAGCAAGTTCACACTTTTTACAGTACCAAAGCAAAGTACCAAAACAAATTCTTAGAAAATAGGGATTTCAGCACCTGTAGTATCACTGCAATAGTTTGTATATTCTAATGTAGTAATAGTATTTTAGAGTGTATAGTGGACAGTACTCAAACACAAGAATCCCAAATATATATATTTTGTCATAACAAAGTGTGCAAAAAGTCAAGGGAGTTGACCAAAATCTTTAAGCAACTGCCTTAAAACTTGGACTCTTGAGTGTGTGCAGTGCAAACATTTAAGTGGTATTGCTCATTGAACAAATTTCAATCAATACTCAGCAAATACAACAAGAAAAAACGTGGCAATTCAGAATTTGTTTTCAGTGATTTTATTCTGTGTCTTTCTATTAGTCTACAGTCAAAATAAGGTCAGTGGAACATAACACAATATTTTATGAAATTATCCACAGTTTTCCTAATACAATTTTAGAGTAATCTGACAAGCATATAAAGAGCCCATTGTCCACAGTGGATGCTGTAGTTGGTTTGTAAGACTACGCTCACTCCTAATTGTAAACCTTGCCTAATTACTGTAAATAGGCTGTAGGGCTATAGAGATACATGACAGATGTGCATATTAACTTGTTCTGATTTGTTTCTGACAGGTCTGTACACCACAGTAGGCTATGTCTGTTTCATGTTCATTGCACAGTTGACATTGTAAACCTTTTCAAACATCAGTACAGCATTAACCCAAACTGGATGTAAGCTGACAGGCATCTAATCGTACAATTTACCCTTGTTCAAGGAGAACAACATTGTTTTTAGCCGTGCATCTATGAACAAGTGTTACAGGTACTGGTTTGTTAATTTCAATTATTTTACTCAACAACCGTGTCTTATGAATTTTTTCTTCTTGTCTTACAGGTGTGCTGCTGCTGCTGCCGCTGGTTCCAGTTGCACCTCTATACACGTTCCATCTTTCTATCCCTCTAGTCTATACCGCTCTGTCTTTTTTTGGATTTTCTTCTCTTTCTGTCCCTTATACTGCTCTATCTAAATTTTGGATTATTCTATCTTTCTCTCCTCTAGTCTATCCCACTCTATCTAATTTTGGATGACATTCTACCATTGTGTGACACAATTTGAGATTCTGCTTTGAGAAACTGCTTTGAAAAACGATTTTGAGATTTGCACCTTTTGATACATTGCTTTGGTGTTCACTATATTGATTGCATTGTCTGATTGCACTCACACCCCATTACACCGAATTGTCTCTCTCTGAATTCGTTTGCTCTCTCTCTCTCTCTCTCTCTCTCTCTTTCACACTCTCTCTGTTGCTAACTGTGCTCCCACTGCATTTGGCAGGATTTGAAAAGCACTAATCTGTATCCAGACAGAATTTAAAGAATTGCTATTCATAGACTACAGAACTACTGAGTACTTTAATATTGAATCTGAATAGAAAGAATATTGAACTGAGTTAACTACATATATTTAATTGTTTAGACTGTTTAGAGTTCTTTAGACTTGTGTGTACTGAATTATATTTAAACTATTGAGAATTTTATACATAAGTTAATTCTGATTGTTGCAGATCCACGCTAATAACAGTCTGAGTAGAATCCATTTGTTTGATCTGAATAGCCATATCAAAGTGTTTATTAAAAGTTGCCAAGGAGAAGAAACTCGACACATCTGAAGCAGCCGTATCCTGTCAGCAGAACAACGTACCTGACTGGTGAATGGTAAACAGGTGGTAGAATACTGATGCTGAAAGCACTCATATTTGTTTAGACTTTTCCCTAATACTTCATGCTCAACTGAGTGAGCTGAATTGAATTTGTTTACACTGAATTAAAATCAACTGATCTGTTGCATTTGACATAAGAAATTAGACAAATTTTAATAGTTTATTGATACAGAACTCTTGATACACATTTATTTACATCTGTTGCTATCTACTGTGTGTATTTTAGACGGATACCAGTTATATACACAACACTTACATATTACATTGATTTGATTTAGATTTGTGTTTACTGAATTACATTCAAATTAAACAAGTAGAAATAGCCTGCTGCTTGTAATATTTCAAAAGTACATTCTATTACTGATTACCAGGCAATTGAGTTGAGTCGTCTCAGAACTCAAATTTGACTGACATTACACTGAAAAGGAGTTATTACATTATTTTCAGTTCTTTTGGAGACAGAACAATTAATAGATAAGCTGATACAGATCATTCTTCATATTTCTGTATTGAGATCGCACTTACTGACATTTCTATCTCTGAATTGCATTTACTGCAATACATACCGTTCTCTACCAGTGTATATTTAAAGACGTAACATCTAAATATTGAGTAAGGTCAGGTAATTCCTTAGACCTGTCTGTAGCTGTCTGAATTCTATTGCAAACATATTTTGTAAATATAGTGGAAATAAGTGTTTGCTGCTTCCAAATACAAGAGTAGGCTACATCCTATTACTGATTGTAGCTGATAAATATAGTCTCAATTTCAGTTGTCAATAGCCATATCTGCCAATTTACAGCTACATTGTATAAGGTATCAAAAGAGAATCAACAACCTAAGTGGACATTTGAACTTTTATATTGACCTGTGTAGAACATTGAAGTGAGTGAGAAATACTGTTTGAGTGAAAAAAACTATTAAAAAAAAACTGTCATATCACCCAGTTCTTACAGTAGTGTTCATTGTATAGTGGTATTAACACTTGCACCTTAAATTTGGAATATAAGTAAATTTACAGAAAATATTTACATTTATTCCTGTTAGATTTACGCTGATTGCATTTCTATAGCAGTGTTTGTCACTTTTGTACACATTTTCATCACTTATTGATCCTATAGGGAACAAAGGTACATTTTATCTGTGTCCAATAGTGTAATAAAGAGTAAATACTTTGCAACAAGCTTATTTTCTTTGGGGAAAAACTGCTGAACTCGGGATAACCATGCCAAGGCGAGGGAAAAGATCAGAAGCATCAAAACAGCGTTGGAGGAAGCTGAGCTTAGAAGTTGGTGTACCCAGTCAGCAGACACACACAGCAGAGTCTGGTCACACAGCCCCTGTACAGGTCACAGCCAGCCAGCCAGATGTGATGTATGTCAGAGCCTCCCACTGCCAGGCTGATGCTAGATATAATGAGTACTCCAGAAATGCTCAGTGCGCTTGTAATTCTCTCACATTTCTTGTCCATCACAATGAAAATGAGCAGCTCCAAAGCCCTGATCTTGATTGCATACTGGAGGAAGGCGATGCTGTGTACACTAGTGTCAGGGCAATGCTCGAGATAGAGAACAGATTTAAGGAGAGACGTTTGGCCTTTGATGAGCTCCCATGCTGGGCTATGTGCAATAACCATGAGTACGATGTCATCAAAGCAGATGTAATGCATGGTTTCTTCACTGCTACTGCCCCTTGTGCAGAAATGGAAGCGCTGTACCCAAACCTTGCAACAAGACTTCAGTGTCTCTCAACCGATGTCAATCAAGCATTGCTTACATTATCTGGGACCACCATTGCTGTATTCAGAGACACCTCTGGAAGATATGGCATCTTTGACCCACACTCCAGGTCAGCTGATGGACTGATACTGATGGAACACTCTGGAGGCAAAGCTTTAATGCTGTCTTTCAAAAGTTTGAGATTTGAGAGTAGGGCTGAAACGATTCCTCGAGAAACTCGAGTAACTCGATTACTAAAAATCATCGATGCAAATTCTTTGCATCGAAGCTTCGTTTAATCCATATAACTATATACACACTCAGTGTTTCGCACGGATGATTATTACTGTTGCACAACGCGCTGGAGAAAGAGAGAGAAAATAGCGAGGGGCGAAGAGAAGAGACAGGCCAGAGAAAACGACAGAAAGTGTCCAAAGTTTCGGATCCAGTGTTGCCAACTTGGCGACTTTGTCGCTAGACTTAGCGACTTTTCAGACCCCCCTGGCGACTTTATTTCTCAAAAGCGACTAGCGACAAATCTGCCGACTTTTTCTGACCATGGGAAGCAATGTTAATGTGTTGAATCCCAAAGCATTTGGCAATAAATTGGTTCGGCTGATGCCGGTTTTCTCTACTTGCTTGTCTAATCCAGAGGGGTCTGACGATCACAGCGCTTCCCACACACAGCGTAGCTCCTTCCCTCCGCTGAGAGCAGGGACTGTAGGATATGGTCCACTTGTAATTTCTACCGGCGTACGCCGAAACTGGCCCCGGTGGGCGGAGTCAGCACTTAATATTAAAACGGGATGAGATGAAGGCTAGTAAAGAATGCACGTTAATTATGGCTATATGTAATGGCTAGTTAAGAACGTAAATCAATATGGTGGCTAGTTATGATGTCCCTAAGTTAGCTAAGTTTTGCTCAAGAAAATAACCACAGAAAATAAAATGCTGCAGTCAATTTGTGAAAGCCTGAGCTTCATTCATGTTATTATTATGATAGTCACACACATACACACACACACACACACACCTACTCCCCTCACAGTGATGCATAAAATACCCCAGAAAGCAAAATATCAGGTGGTGTAAGTAGCAATTGGAGCCTAAAATGCACCAGTCCAATACAGCAGGTATATTCAGTTTAGTTTGATTGCAGTGAGTAGGGTCAGCAGGTGTAGGGCAACCCTTCAACATAGTAAATAAATGTACATTAGCCAGTCTTATGAACTTGTATGATATTTAGGCCTAGTAATAAATATCAATAATAATTATTATTTCACCTCGTTTTCAGTAAATCACAGTGTCGTATGGACAGCTTCGTGCGGACAGCTTTTCTCTTTTGTATATTTACTATTGCTCTTTAATAAAGCAAAAGTATTTCTTATCCGATTACTCGATTAATCGATGGAATAATCGGTAGAATACTCGATTACTAAAATAATCGATAGCTGCAGCCCTAATTGAGAGATTACATATGATGTTTGACTGGGTGTCTCCTGATAAGCAATATAATTTCATGCCCGTCTCATTTCAGAGGGTAGATGTATCTGTAAATGATGTTCCACACCAAGCAGATCCTGCTGCACACATCCCTGATCCAGCTGCATGTGCTGAAACGGCAGAGGTCACACTTTCTGTTCAGCAAGTTGAAACACAGACCGGTAATGATGCAAAATTATCAAACCAACAACAAGGAAAGACTTCATATGGCAAGCAATTTGAGCTACATGCATCCAGTAATTTAAAAAAAATGACCAAAGGGCAACGGAAAAAGAAAATTCAAAGAGCTGTAGCAAAGAGAAAAAGTGAAAAAGCTTCAAGCTATGAAAACAGAAAGGCAAAAAAGAGGCTGCATGATAAGAACAAATATTCAAAGTCTCTACTGTTCAGGATGAATAAAAAACTGTCATTAAATTATTCAAATGACTTTGAATACCGTGCAAAGAAAATAAGTAATATCAGTACACGATACAATCAAGATGAAAAATTTCGGATGAAACGGAAATCCTATATCACTACACGATACAATCAAGATGAAGAATTTCTGACAAAACGGAAATCCTGTTTCACTACACGATACAATCAAGATGAAGAATTTCGGACAAAATGGAAATCCTATTTCACTACACGATACAATCAAGATGAAGAATTTCGGACAAAACGGAAATCCTGTTTCACTACACGATACAATCAAGATGAAAAATTTCGGATGAAAAGGAAATCATATATCACTACACGATACAATCAAGATGAAGTATTTCGCACAAAACAAATGTCTTATATAACAGAACGATATGCAAATGACCAAGTGTACAGAAAGAAACAAAAACAGTCTCTACTAAACAGATATATAAATGATCCAAAGTTCAGATCACACCATGTAAAACGCTGTGCACTTCACACAAAAAACAGGTATGCCAGTGAACCAGCTTTCAGGATGCTTCACAAATTGCGCTGTGCCCAACGCATAAAGAGAAAATATAGACAAGGCAACTTTTGGTGCCAGACTTCAGCAACTCGTTACAACCAATAATCGACCCAATGAAATGCAAAGCAGGCTGATACAGCTGGCTATATCATCTTTCAAGCAGGCTATACAACGTGCCCCGACGTGTGTGTGTACAGTGTGTCACAGAGTGCTGTTTCCTGATCAAGTGAAACAATGCAACCGTGCAGCATACATAAAGAACCCCGCTATCATTCCTGCTTGCCTGACTGGTACCTATGTTCATGTATGCAATGAAACATGTGCAGGCCTCGAACAATGCTGCATTCCTGAGAGGAGAACAGAATGGATCTGTCATAGCTGTCATGAGAATCTCAAGTCAGGACGTATGCCAACAATAGCAGTAGCCAACAAGTTAGCGCTGTCACCAATTCCATCAGAGCTGCGTGATTTAAACATACTGGAAAGACAACTCCTGGCAAAAATGTTGCCCTTTTCAAAGATTGTGACACTTGCAAAAGGGAAACAGAGAGCTATACACGGTGCTATGGTGTGCGTACCATCGGAGGTGGAAACAACAGTGACCAGCTTACCAAGATCTCACAGCACCTCCCAGCTCTTGAAAGTGAAATTGAAAAGACGCCTGAGTTATAAATCATACCAGCAATTTCAGACAGTGAACATGAAAAATGTCCTTGCTGGCCTATCAAAACTGAAAGAGACTCACTCTGAATACAAAGACATAACCATCAACAATAATGCTGTCTTTCATGTTGACAACATGACACATGACCAAATTGATGACGTTGAAGTGACAGGGGCACAAGTATCCATCGCACCCGGTGTTATCTCTGTGCAGGCATCTCACTGTCAGGCTCACAAGGACTATAAGGAGTTTTCAAGAAATCATCAATGCACATGTATGGCTCTCACATTTTTGGCCCACCATAATGAGGAAGCAGAGTTAAGCAGTGCTGATCTTGACAACATACTAAAGCGTGGTGATTCTCTCTATACTGATGTCAAACAAAAGCTCATTGCAGAGGAGAAGTTTAGAGACAACCACTTGACCATGGAAGAACTGCCACAGACTGTTCAAACTGAGAGAGATGAATACACAGTGATCAAGTCTCCAGTGATGATGGGATACCTGAGAGCCAAAGCTTTGCGTGCTGACTGGGAGAGTTGGTGGCTTGATCTTTCCACAAGACTTGAGTGTCTGTCATCAGAGGTCCACCATGCATTGCTTATTGTATCTCCTGAGTGCATTGCTGTGTTTCGTGACAGATCAGGAAGATTTGGTTTCTTTGATTCTCACTCTAGAACTGCTGATGGTTTGCGTGACCCTGGTAACGGAACTGCTGTGATGCTCACTTTTACACATCTGAGTGATATGATTGAAAGAATTCACATGTTGTTCCAAATTCATGCTGATGAAGCCCCATATGATTTCTTGCCAGTGTCATTTGAAAGTGTAAACATGCCCTCTGATGAAAATGGTGCATCACAAAATGCCATGGCTGTGTCATATAATGACTCTGAGTTAATGGATGTTGACAACTGTGATGGTAGTGATTTAACAATGGAACAAGAGCATGGTTGGCAAATCAAAAAGGAACACAACACCACTTGCCACCTGTAGGAGAAAATGATGCACAGCATGAACAAACTAGTACATCAGATTCCCAAAGTGATGTGATGGAGGTTGATAATGATAACGTACTTGAGCAGAACACAGATGCAACACTTAGAAATGAAAGTGATGGACAAAATGAGCAGTCACCTAACTCAGAGGAGGAGAAAGATGATCTGAGACCTGGTCTTGCCCTTGACACTTGCCTGCAACCAACTGATATTGGACAGGATATTCTATCATATGGTGAAGGAATATTCAGTATCGCCCCTGCCGAAGGAAAAAGGCCAGTCAGCTTTTTTAAAACACCAACACTAGAAGCAATGGCTTTCCCTGTTCAGTTCCCTACTGGAAATAACACACTCGATGAGGTCAGACAGATAAAAATATCTCCAAGCATGTACTTCAATGCAAGGCTGTTTTCTGTGGATACTCGTTTTGCGAGAGAACAAACCTACCTCTTCTTTGCACAGTTTGTCACAGAGATACACATGGTCACATCTAGTATGTCAATACAGTTAAGAAAAGGGAAAGCTAAAACCAAAGATGGCCGCAAAATATCTAACAGCCTATTGCGGGATAAGCGTGAGATTGAGAAACTGGTACACAATAAGGATGCGACAAGATTCATGCAGCCTCTGAGAGGGACTCCAGCATACTGGGACAAAACGCTAAAAGATCTGCTCGCCATGATCAGACAGTTGGGGAAGCCTCCTTTCTTCTGTACATTCAGTGCTGCAGAGATGAGATGGCCAGAGGTTATAACAGCAATAAAAGCACAACAAGGTGAACAGGTGGAATTTTCAGAGCTTGACTGGACTACAAAATGTGACATACTACGAAGCAACCCTGTCACAGTCATGCGCATGTTTGAGAAACGTGTCGATGCGTTAATGAGAGATCTGCTCATGTCAGAGGCACAGCCCATTGGTGAGGTACTCTGATGCAACCGTGTGTGCCTTTGTCGATCGCTACATAACATGCCAGCTGCCAGATACAATCAAAGACCCTGAGCTGTACAGCATAGTTACGGAGGTTCAGACGCACAGCAGAAATCATTCCACTTCATGCAGGAAAGGCTCTAAACTCTGCCGTTTTGGTTTTCCAAAGCCACCTATGCCACAGACAAAGATAACTCGCCCAAGGTCAGCAAACATGGATGAAGCAGACACCTCAGTTCCAAAAGAGTCAAACAACAATGATTCAGACACACAGGCAGCCAAATTGAAACTCAAACCAGTGTTGGATCTGCTCAACGACCCTAACGTCTCTTTCGACAGTCTATCAGAGCTGTTAGCCCAATGTAATTTGAGCTTGGAGGAATACAAGCAATGCGCTGAGGCAATGACCAAGTCGAGTGTGATTATCATGAAGCGAGATCCAAAAGACTGTTGGGTGAATGGATACAACGCAGATCTACTGAGAGCCTGGAATGCCAACATGGATATCCAGTACATTCTCGACCACTACAGATGCGTTATGTACATGTTGTCGTACATATCCAAACCCGAACACGACATGAGTGAATATCTAAAGGCAATAATCCAAGATGTCAGGCAAACAGATGTAACTCAGCAGGAGGAAATGAAGCAAATTATGCAGGCTTACTCTAAACATAGACAAGTTAGCGCTCAAGAGTCTGTGGCCCGAACGTGCAGCCTGCCACTGAAAAAAAGCTCCCGCAACGTTGTGTTTATACAGACAGATGACAATGCCCTGAAAATGAGTCTTCCCATGAGTGCACTGGAGAACAAGACACCAGAGTCACTGGATGTGTGGATGACAGGATTACCAGAGAAATACAGGGCAAGACCAGAAACACCTGAATTTGAAACTATGTGTCTGGCAGACTTTGCTTCAGGTTGTAGAGTTGTCTATGGCAGGCAAAAGAATGGGAAGAATGTTGTGCCTCTACTCAATGACGCGGGACACATTCAAAAACCAACAGTAGGGAAACCTGCACTTATCAGATATGTCCGCTTTTCCCAGGAAAGAGATCCAGAGAAACACTATGGCAGGCTACTCAAATTGTATCTCCCTAACCGCTCTGACTCACAGCTGAAAACCAAGAGATTCCCAACATATGAAGCATTTTACAAAAGTGCCTGTGTGAAACTACCAGGAACTGAGTACATCCACTCTGTGTACGAAATTGTGAATGAAAACAGAGCACAATATGAGCAACATGAAGAAGAGGTAGAGAGAGCCGTTAAGGAGTTTGAACAGAATGGCCCTTTTGAGGATGCATGGTCCACTTTTGCACCTGAAATTGATCTAGTTCGGTTGGAATGTATTGCAGAACAAGAGCAAGTACACCCTGATGAACAAAATGAACAAGATGATATTCCAGACTACAGCACTCGCTCAGATGAAAGAGGAGGAACAGTACCAACAGTGGAAGGCCCCAAAATAAACAATAAAGTCATCCACTCGATGTATCAAAACCTGAACCAGACACAGGCCTCTATATTTTACACAGTCCGTGATTGGTGCACAAAGCGCGTGTGGGGCCAAAATCCTGACCAGTTCTTCTATTTCATCACTGGAGGCGCCGGCTGTGGCAGGTCACATCTCATCAAATGCATCTATGCTGAGGCCACTAAGATACTGTGTGAACTCCCCCGACTCTGTGAAGAAACAGACATATCGATGACCACAGTGTTACTGATTGCATTCACTGGTACCGCAGCATTCAACATATCAGGAAAAACACTGTATTCCACTCTCAAACTGCCGAGAAGTTTAAAGCCACCTTATCAAGGACTTGGAAATGCACTAGATGAAGTCAGGTCTACACTGTCAAATGCAGAGATAATTATTAGGGATGCACCGATCCGATACTGATATCGGATATCGGTCCGATACTGACTCAAATAGCTGGATCGGGTATCGGTGACAATGGGGCCGATCTATTCAATTCAATTCTATGCTTATGTCTACGTGCGCATACTACGTCATGCGTCAGCAGCGCGCCGGTAGACCCGGCCATTTGCCTTCGGTCCGTCCGGTGGCTCCTCCGGTCCAGCACATGGATGTATTAAACTAGATCCAGTAGCTCCGGAGGATGCCTGCCGCGCGCAGCGTCTCGCGCACTGAATTCTCGCTCATGGGGCGCGAGCCTCCCGCAGCTAGCATCCAGGCTAACAAGCTAACCTGGCGCCCAACCCTCATAACAGAGCCGGGGTCGGGGTGAGCTGACCGGGGGTCGGTGCTGATGCTCGGTAGTTAAAAACACACCTGCATGAATACTTTGTCTCGGTTATATGTTTAAACTCTCCCGGGTCACCGCGCGGCCGAGCAGGCTGCCATTTAACCTGCTAGGTAAAGTAGTTTTCCACCAATTATACAATCGGCGCGTCCAGCCAGACTCCATTCATAAATCCAAGGTTTACGGGGACTCGGCTGTAGGTCAACGTTGTTTCCTGCCACAACACGATTTAAAGTGTTTTCCGTGTTCGTCAGGTACTGCTGCTCCATTCGGCCGACACATAGTCAGACTAACATACCTTGATTTTTTTTCTGAGGGCTGTTTCATAAAGCAAGATTACCAGTTAAGCCAGAGTTATTTCAGTAATTTAGGCTTATTCTGCATATTTTGAATGTTTTGTTTTTACCAAGTTACTTGTTTATACTACTTGTGTGAATTGTGATTTAATTTATCAAGTTTGTTTGCACTAGTTTGTGACTTAATTGTGATTTAATGTTTACATTTTGTTCTCATTTGATGCAGTTGTATTGTTTTATACTGGAATTTTAATTCCTGACCAATTTGTTGCTGCATTTAAAAGGTTTACACTTGAATTGTAATTCCTGTTAATTTTGAAGATGTTTTACCAAGTTGCTGGAGCACGATTATTTATTATTTTAATAATAAATAACAATTGAGTACATTTATATCTATGTATTTATTTGTTACATTTTGTTTTACAAAGTTAGGAAAGCAATGTTAAAGTCAAGCCTGATGTTGCTTTACACATAAAAGAATGATCCCAGTCTCTTCCACACAGTGAGGCATAGCCTACAGTTTATTAATTAAACACTGGTATCGGATCGGTACTCGGTATCGGCCGATACCCAAAGCCCAGTTATCGGTATCGGTATCTGGACTGAAAAAGTCGGATCGGTGCATCCCTAATAATTATCATTGATGAAGTGTCAATGGTTTCGAAACATCTGTTTGCCTATGTCAACTGGAGATTGCAGCAGATCAAAGGCAGCAAAAAACCTTTTGGAGGCATGTCAGTTATTGCGGTTGGAGACTTTCATCAGCTGCCCCCACTTGGAAAAGCAAAAGCCCTCTGTGTGTTTGAGGATCATGTGATCGACTTCTGGCAAGAGCATTTTCAAATGATCACGCTGACAGAGATCATGCGACAGAAAGAGGATGTTGCTTTTGCCCAACTGCTGAACAGAATCCGGGTGAAACAAAAGACAGAGCCCCTATCTGAGGATGACAAAGCTTTGCTCTCACAAGCTGTGACTGACCCGGCAAACTGCCCCAATGATGTGATACAAATATTTGCAACCAACAAAGAGGTGGATGAACACAATGCTGCAACAATATCCGCTCTTCACAGCAATATCATTAATATAGATGCAGATGACTACAAAAAAGATCCACGGACAGGAAAGGAGATCTGCCTGACATGATACAAGCTGCCGAGGGTGCCCGTGTAATGCTCATCAGAAATATAGATGTGGAAGACGGCCTGGTGAACGGTTCGTTTGGCAAGATTTCCAGAATTGTGACTCAGACTCTAAATGGTGTGAGCAGAGTACAAATGCTTGGTCTGGAGCTTGACAGTTCAAGTGCAGGACAGAAACACTGCAACAAGGTACCTGGTGGACCTGATAACCTGGTGTACATTGAGAGAATAGAGGAAAACCTGAGCAGAAAAGGAGTGGTTCGCAGGCAATTCCCAATGAAGTTAGCGTTTGCGTGCACAACGCACAAAGTTCAAGGCATGACAACACAGTCTGCAGTAGTTTCACTGAAACATGTATTTGAACCAGGCATGGCATATGTTGCACTGAGCAGAACAACTTCCCTCCGTGGACTGCATGTCACTCATTTGGATGAAAAGAAAATATACACAGATCCTGAAATCACAGCCTCTCTGCAGAGCATGAGAAAAGCATCACTTGACCACATGATGCCACTATTGCAAATTGCACGAGCATCAAATCAAACACCTACTCTAAAAATCATTCATCACAACACAGAGGGATTACAGTGTCACATTCAGGATATCAAAAGTCATCATGAGTTGAGACTTGCAGATATTTTGTGTTTTACGGAAACTTGGCTTTCAGGCTCTTCTGTTGATGAAAGTCTCCAACTGGAAGGCTACAACATGTTCAAACGCAACAGACACGCCTCGTACACAAACTCTTCTCAGATTTCTGACAAAAACGGTGGAGGAGTTGTTGTCTATGTGAAAAGCCACTGTGAAGCTCAGGCCATACGCACATATGCACAATGTGACTGACCTGGAGTATGTTGTCGTCAAAATTGAGGCCCCAGTGAGTGCACTGATCGCTGTAGTCTACAGACCTCCAAAGTACAGCCTGCTGCAATTCCTGTCTAACCTGCGCAGCCTACTGGATTGTTTGGACATCATAGATCACCACCCGATCATTGTCTGTGGAGACTTCAATGAGGATCTGTTATCAAAAGAAAGGAAGCCCATCTTTGAGCTGTTTCAGTTGAGAGGATACACACAACTCATCAACACTGCCACCACTGAGAAGCAGACCCTGCTGGATCACATTTTCATTTCCAGACCAGAGCAATGCCTGCAGTCAGGTGTTCTGCAAACGTATTACAGCTATCATGATCCAACCTTCTGCGTTTTGTCTTCAAATATGACATGACTGGAGCGTAATATCACACATGTTGCATTAATGGTTGCATTGTTGTTGTTGAACTTATAATAGCAGACCTTGCATTTGGTAACTTTGTATTTGATAACTTAATTATTGGAGTGTAATGTTACATATCTTGTATTAATGGTTACATTATTGTTGTTGAACTTATGATAGCAGACTTTGCATTTGGTAATCAAGTATATGATAATCTAATTTTTGGAGCCTAATTTCACAAGTCCTATATTAATTGGTCAACTTAATCAACCTATCAACTAATTTGGAAAAAAATGTGGGTGGAAGGAAGACACAGCTCTTCAGTTGTGTCTTCCTTACTTCACCCCACACACCAATGCCCCACCCATTAATCAACCTATCAACTCATTTGGAAAATTTAAACCTCCACCTCTGGCCACTTGCCCGAGGATATTATTGATGCTGGCCCCTCCCCTCCTCCAGCCCTTGTGTGCTGTGAGGTGCTGGATCAGCTGACCTTCCCATCAATGGTGGACTCCAGCACAGTACTAAGCTCTTCCTCACAGTCCATAAGGTATTGGACTTTTAAATATTACATTTAATACATAGTACACTGTTTGCACTAATCATATTGTTTGCTGATATTATTGTTACGCTTGACTTTTTGTTTTTTACAGCCAAGACATATTCAGTCATATTCACATTAACTTCTTCCTGCAGGGCTTCCTCCAATGTCATCTCTCCACTTCACCATCCAGACACTCAGGACTGCACAGAGAGGAGGACACTAAACACCACTGAAGGTCCTGCAGGAGATGTTGTGCAGCCCTGCACAAATGTTCAGGCTGAAATGATGGTGAAGAGAAACTGGTTTTGTGCCTTGCAGCAGTCCATAAGGTATTTGATTACTAAATATTGTTTTACATAGAACTTCACTAACCAATACTACTTTACATACTACATACATACACACATACTTCTTTTTACACATTATTGTTACTCTACACTGTATTACAACTTCCTGTTTTTCTTTTCAGAACTACTGCCAACCTCCTCTCTCCACATCACCTTCTGGACACCCAGCGCTACACGGAGCGGTAGAAGGCAACTAGTAATACAGGAGAAGAGACACAGCTTTGAGGATCATAATTTTAGATAAAGAGGCTGTTGTTAAGGAGGCCATATACATCAAACTGGAACGACCTTCACTAAACAGAGGGGAGGAGTGCATCATCACCGCTACATACAACGCTGTCATAACATCTGGAGGACCATAGTGCCAATGCCAAGTTTTAACATCTTTCCAGCAGTTTCAGACATATTCACACCTCCACTCATGCGACTCAAAAGACTCTCATGTTCATGGTGTGAATCACCCACACAGGTTAAATGCCAGGGAATTCTCCACCATTCAGTACAGCTGGAGAAGCCTCTCGGATGAGTGGTGAAACACCTTCCACTCTTCCAGTGGATTTTGTTATTTATTTTGTTTATTTTTATTTTTTGACATCTTACTTCCTTAATTTAATGTGTTTTGTGTTGAAACAATTATTGTTTTTGCTCTTATTAGGTGGCAAGGCCTACATCTACTTAAAAACCTTTAACCATTTCCGCTTCTAATAGTACTTCTACTACTGCTTCTACTGCCCCCTAGCACTAGTACTACAACACTACTACAGTAGTGCAACTACTAATTCAACTACTTCCACTGCTTGAACTCCTGCAACTACTACATTTTCTGAATATTTTGACTTTTATTAGTAAAAGTTCTTTTCAAAAAGCAATAATTGTGTACATAAAGTGCCTTGATTTTCAGAATTGTATCTTCAATTTTGAATTCATGAAAACTATTTGTGTTCTGCCCTTATTGTCACACAAAGCTCTCATTCAGGAGCAGACAGGAAAAATGTTGAAGCCAGCTGTAGGTCATTCCTTCCTTCCCTTTTTCCCTCTTCCTTCTGGAATGAAGGAAAGAAACAAAGAGGGAAGAAAAGAACATAGCTTTTCTTCCTTGTTTCTTTCCTTCATTCCAGAGTTTGATTTTGGTTTTGTTTGGTCTCTGCTTTTTTTGTTTTTTTGTTTTGATGTTTAACTGTGTCCCTGAATTGATGGGGGGCCCACAAGCAGGCTTTGAGGCCTGATTGGTTGCCCCATCACCCTTATGATTTTGGTTTTGTTTATGTATTTTTATTTTGATGTTTAATTGTTTCCCTGATTTGATGGGGGGCCTACAGGCAGGTGGAAACACTGTAAGGCCTGATAGGTTACCCCATCGCCCTTATAGTTGTTGTTTTTTTTAGATTGTTTTATATTCTCATCTCATGTATATAGTCTAATATGTATTGTCAATACTGAGACCAATTTATTGTAAATGTACATATATTTGATCAAATATATACCATTATACAGTATATTTTAATATGTATTTTATCAGATTTTAGAGCATTATCAATACCAGATTTATGATTCATCAGGAATCTGAAGACACATTTAATGTTTGTCTAGCAGTCTATGTTCTAATGTAATACCCATGATTTCTCTTTTATTCCTGTATAAATTGAGAAATACATTATTTTGAAATACAGCATGACTTCCATTTCCGTATATACATGTCAGTTCAGGTTGACAATTTGAAACATTCTGTATGTTACATTATATTGACAACACCTAAACTATTTTAGGTAAAGAGCTTGATGTACACTTAATAAGATCCATTATTATAACTTCTAGTACTGTACTACTACTGCAGCTACTTCTACTGCTACTACTACTACTACTGCAGCTACTTCTACTGCTACTACTACTGCAGCTACTACTACTGCTACTACTTCTAATACTGCTACTACTGCTACTACTACCACTACTTATACTGCTACTACTACTACTTATACTGCTACCACTACTACTTCTAATACTGCTACTACTACTACTGCTACTACTACTACTTCTACTGCTACCACTACTACTTCTAATACTGCTACTACTATTACTGCTACTACTACTGCTACCACTACTACTTCTAATACTGCTACTACTACTGCTACTACTAGTACTGCAGCTACTTCTACTGCTACTACGACTACTACTGCAGCTACTACTACTGCTACTACTTCTAATACTGCTACTACTACTACTGCTACTACTACTACTTCTACTACTACTGCTACTACAACTACCTCTAATACTACTACTACTACTGCTACTGCTATCACTACTACTGCTAATAGTACTACTACTGCTACTTCTACTACTATTACTACTTCTTATACTACTACTATTACTACTGCTACTACTTCTAATACTACTACTACTTCTAATACTGCTACTATTACTACTGCTACTACTTCTAATGCTGCTACTATTACTACTGCTACTACTTCTAATACTACTGCTATTACTACTACTACTACTAATACTGCTACTATTACTACTGCTACTACTTCTAATACTACTACTACTTCTAATACTGCTACTATTACTACTGCTACTACTTCTAATACTACTACTGCTTCTAATACTGCTACTATTACTAATGCTACTACTTCTAATAATACTACTACTAATACTGCTACTATTACTACTGCTACTACTTCTAATACTACTACTAAACTACTTCTAATACTGCTACTATTACTACTGCTACTACTTCTAATACTACTACTACTACTGCTACTATTACTACTGCTACTACTTCTATTACTACTACTATTACTACTGCCACTAGTTCTAATACTACTACTACTTCTAATACTGCTACTATTACTACTGCTACTACTTCTAATACTACTACTACTTCTAATACTGTTACTACTACTGCTACTACTGCTACTGCTACTAGTATTACTACTACTGTTACTACTACTACTATTTCTAATGCTGCTACTACTACTGCCACTACTACTGCAGCTACTACTACTGCTACTACTACTACTTCTAATACTGCTACTACTTCTACTGCTACTACTACTACTTCTACTACTACTGCTACTACTACCTCTAATACTACTACTACTACTACTACTGTTACTACTGCTAATAGTACTACTACTGCTACTTCTACTACTACTACTACTTCTAATACTACTACTTCTAACACTGCTACTACTACAACTATTACTTCAGCTAAGTACTGCTTCAAACACCAGATCGAAATACTCAAAATGTACAAACATTTAAACTCTTTGTAATGAAATTCAACTGTCTTCAGCCCTCTCTTGTTGAAGCAAGCACACAAATTTTCTTCAGAAAATGTAACCTTTTCTAGTGTTATTCTTCTTACTTATTATTATTCAACAACTTCTTTTTATTCTTCCGGACACTTTTTTAAACTTTAATGCGGCTTGAACCGTTTGAGCTATCGATGCGGTTCCAACTCTCAAACGTTCAGCATGTTCGGGAATAGCGTGCTTCTATTTTTATAAGCATTCCGATGTTTACTTTTTCCGCTATTTACATTTAAACGGGAATTTTTTTCCCAATAGAAATGAATGGCGGAATGTTCAGCTCACTAGAGTGCGTGATGTCATCCCCACTCTAGCCGCTCTTCAGACTTCAGATGCTGTGATTTTGTACTAAATATTCAAATTTCTTAAACTGTTGTTATTCCCACAACTTTCACACTATATACACGTTACACATCAAACTGTTCAGCTACTCCTTCTGCCACTCACAATGTAAATATCAAAGTCATAGTTCAGCTTTTTCAGCTATGATTGTTTGTTCAACACTAGTGCAAAACTGTGTTTTACAGCCCCTTTCTATCTTTTAAACAGCTTTGTCATTTCCACATTCTCAAACTGTCACTATTCCCACAGTTTTCATACTACATACATATATTTTACAGCAAACTGTTCAGCTACTCCTTCTGCCACTCACAATGTAAATATCTAAGTAATAGCATTTGTAGTTTTTGAGCTGTGATGGTTTGTTCAACACTAGTGCTTTACAGTAATTTTGCCTACTTTAAACAGCTTTTTCTTTCTGCATATGCAGTATTTAAACTGTAGTAGTTCCCACAAGTTTCACACTACATACATATATTATATATCAAACTGTTCAGCTACTTCTTCTCTCTCTCACAATATAAATATCTAAGTGATGGGATTTGTAGTTTTTGAGCTATGATGGTTTGTTCAACACTAGTGCTGTACAGTTTTTGGCTCCTATGAGCAGATTTTTTCTGCTGACACATATTTGAACTATCACAATGTCCACAACTTTAAGACTACATGCATATATTACACATTAAAATGTTCAGCCAGTCCTACTCTTTTTCACAATGTAAATACCTAAGTGCTGGGATTTGTAGTTTTTTAGTTAGGTACGTTTGTTCAACATTAGTGCTCCAATTCAACTTTTTCCACTTCATTTTACTACAGTTCAACTTCTTCAACTTTCTTTCAACTGTAATAATTCCCACAAATTTGAACAGTTCATTCACATATTACAAATATCAAACTGTTCAGCTGTTCCTGCTTTAACTTATGTGTAAATATCTAAGTGATAGCATTTGTAGTTTTTGAGTTAGGGACGTTTGTTCAACACTAGTGCTTTACAGTCATTTTGCCTACTTTAAACAGCTGTTTCTTCTTGCATATTCAGTATTTGAACTGTAGTAGTTTCCACTATTTTCACACTACATACATATATTATATATATAACTGTTCAGCTACTTCTTCTGTCACTGACAATGTAAATATCTAAGTGGTAGCATTTGTAGTTTTTGAGCTATGATGGTTTGTTCAACATTAGTTATTATTAGCTGTACTGTTTTTGGCTCTTATGAACAGATTTTTCCTGTTTACACATATTTGAACTGTCACAGTTTCCAGAATTTTAGCACTATGTGCATATATTACACATTAAAATGTTCAGCCAGTTCTGCTCTTTCTCACAATCTAAATGGTGGGATTTGTAGTTTTTGAATTATGAACGTTTGAGCTCCACTTGCGCCTCTGCTGCTCTCCTACTGCAGCTTTCCTAATGCTGCTGTCTGCACTTCTCCACTTTGATACACACGTGGCTCTCTCTCTCCCTCTCTCTGTTAATACTGCTACTACTGCTACTGCTTCTACTTCTACTTCTAATACTACTACTACTGCTTCTAATACTGCTACTATTACTACTGCTACTACTTCTAATACTACTACTACTAATACTGCTACTATTACTACTGCTACTACTTCTAATACTACTACTAGCCTACTTCTAATACTGCTAATATTACTACTGCTACTACTTCTAATACTACTACTACTAATACTGCTACTATTACTACTGCTACTACTTCTAATACTACTACTAGCCTACTTCTAATACTGCTACTACTACTTCTAATGCTACTACTACTTCTAATACTGCTACTATTACAACTGCTACTACTTCTAATACTAGGTTACTACTAGGTTACTACTAGCCTACTTCTAATACTGCTACTACTTCGAATGCTGCTACTATTACTACTGCTACTACTTCTAATACTACTACTACTTCTAATACTGCTACTATTACAACTGCTACTACTTCTAACACTACTACTACTTCTAATACTGTTACTACTACTGCTACTAGCACTACTACTACTGCTACTACTACTACTTCTAATACTGCTACTACTTCTACTGCTACTACTTCTACTACTACTGCTACTACTACTACCTCTACTACTACTACTACTACTACTGCTACTACTGCTATCACTACTACTGCTAATAGTACTACTACTGCTACTTCTACTACTACTACTACTTCTAATACTGCTACTTCTAACACTGCTACTACTACAACTGTTACTTCAGCTAAGTACTGCTTCAAACACCAGATCGAAATACTCAAAATGTAGACATCTAAACTCTTTGTAATGAAATTCAACTGTCTTCAGCCTTCTCTTGCTGACGCAAGCACACACATTTTCTTCAGAAAATTTAACCTTTTCTAGTTTAGTTTAACTAGCCAAAAATACACCGATTACGCAGTAACTAATTCATACGAAACTAATTTGTTAGTTCATTCACATATTACACATCAAACTGTTCAGCTGTTCCTGCTTTAACTTATGTGTAAATATCTAAGTGATAGCATTTGTAGTTTTTGAGTTAGGGACGTTTGTTCAACACTAGTGCTTTACAGTCATTTTGCCTACTTTAAACAGCTGTTTCTTCTTGCATATTCAGTATTTGAACTGTAGTAGTTTCCACTATTTTCACACTACATACATATATTATATATATAACTGTTCAGCTACTTCTTCTGTCACTGACAATGTAAATATCTAAGTGGTAGCATTTGTAGTTTTTGAGCTATGATGGTTTGTTCAACATTAGTTATTATTAGCTGTACTGTTTTTGGCTCTTATGAACAGATTTTTCCTGTTTACACATATTTGAACTGTCACAGTTTCCAGAATTTTAGCACTATGTGCATATATTACACATTAAAATGTTCAGCCAGTTCTGCTCTTTCTCACAATCTAAATGGTGGGATTTGTAGTTTTTGAATTATGAACGTTTGAGCTCCACTTGCGCCTCTGCTGCTCTCCTACTGCAGCTTTCCTAATGCTGCTGTCTGCACTTCTCCACTTTGATACACACGTGGCTCTCTCTCTCTCTCTCTCTCTGTTAATACTGCTACTACTGCTACTGCTTCTACTTCTACTTCTAATACTACTACTACTGCTTCTAATACTGCTACTATTACTACTGCTACTACTTCTAATACTACTACTACTAATACTGCTACTATTACTACTGCTACTACTTCTAATACTACTACTAGCCTACTTCTAATACTGCTAATATTACTACTGCTACTACTTCTAATACTACTACTACTAATACTGCTACTATTACTACTGCTACTACTTCTAATACTACTACTAGTCTACTTCTAATACTGCTACTACTACTTCTAATGCTACTACTACTTCTAATACTGCTACTATTACAACTGCTACTACTTCTAATACTAGGTTACTACTAGGTTACTACTAGCCTACTTCTAATACTGCTACTACTTCGAATGCTGCTACTATTACTACTGCTACTACTTCTAATACTACTACTACTTCTAATACTGCTACTATTACAACTGCTACTACTTCTAACACTACTACTACTTCTAATACTGTTACTACTACTGCTACTAGCACTACTACTACTGCTACTACTACTACTTCTAATACTGCTACTACTTCTACTGCTACTACTTCTACTACTACTGCTACTACTACTACCTCTACTACTACTACTACTGCTACTACTGCTATCACTACTACTGCTAATAGTACTACTACTGCTACTTCTACTACTACTACTACTTCTAATACTGCTACTTCTAACACTGCTACTACTACAACTGTTACTTCAGCTAAGTACTGCTTCAAACACCAGATCGAAATACTCAAAATGTAGACATTTAAACTCTTTGTAATGAAATTCAACTGTCTTCAGCCTTCTCTTGCTGACGCAAGCACACACATTTTCTTCAGAAAATTTAACCTTTTCTAGTTTAGTTTAACTAGCCAAAAATACACCGATTACGCAGTAACTAATTCATACGAAACTAATTTGTTAGTTCATTCACATATTACACATCAAACTGTTCAGCTGTTCCTGCTTTAACTTATGTGTAAATATCTAAGTGATAGCATTTGTAGTTTTTGAGTTAGGGACGTTTGTTCAACACTAGTGCTTTACAGTCATTTTGCCTACTTTAAACAGCTGTTTCTTCTTGCATATTCAGTATTTGAACTGTAGTAGTTTCCACTATTTTCACACTACATACATATATTATATATATAACTGTTCAGCTACTTCTTCTGTCACTGACAATGTAAATATCTAAGTGGTAGCATTTGTAGTTTTTGAGCTATGATGGTTTGTTCAACATTAGTTATTATTAGCTGTACTGTTTTTGGCTCTTATGAACAGATTTTTCCTGTTTACACATATTTGAACTGTCACAGTTTCCAGAATTTTAGCACTATGTGCATATATTACACATTAAAATGTTCAGCCAGTTCTGCTCTTTCTCACAATCTAAATGGTGGGATTTGTAGTTTTTGAATTATGAACGTTTGAGCTCCACTTGTGCCTCTGCTGCTCTCCTACTGCAGCTTTCCTAATGCTGCTGTCTGCACTTCTCCACTTTGATACACACGTGGCTCTCTCTCTCCCTCTCTCTGTTAATACTGCTACTACTGCTACTGCTTCTACTTCTACTTCTAATACTACTACTACTGCTTCTAATACTGCTACTATTACTACTGCTACTACTTCTAATACTACTACTACTAATACTGCTACTATTACTACTGCTACTACTTCTAATACTACTACTAGCCTACTTCTAATACTGCTAATATTACTACTGCTACTACTTCTAACACTACTACTACTAATACTGCTACTATTACTACTGCTACTACTTCTAATACTACTACTAGCCTACTTCTAATACTGCTACTACTACTTCTAATGCTACTACTACTTCTAATACTGCTACTATTACAACTGCTACTACTTCTAATACTAGGTTACTACTAGGTTACTACTAGCCTACTTCTAATACTGCTACTACTTCGAATGCTGCTACTATTACTACTGCTACTACTTCTAATACTACTACTACTTCTAATACTGCTACTATTACAACTGCTACTACTTCTAACACTACTACTACTTCTAATACTGTTACTACTACTGCTACTAGCACTACTACTACTGTTACTACTACTACTATTTCTAATGCTGCTACTACTACTGCCACTACTACTGCTACTGCAGCTACTACTACTGCTACTACTACTACTTCTAATACTGCTACTACTTCTACTGCTACTACTTCTACTACTACTGCTACTACTACTACCTCTAATACTACTACTACTACTACTGCTACTACTGCTATCACTACTACTGCTAATAGTACTACTACTGCTACTTCTACTACTACTACTACTTCTAATACTGCTACTTCTAACACTGCTACTACTACAACTGTTACTTCAGCTAAGTACTGCTTCAAACACCAGATCGAAATACTCAAAATGTAGACATTTAAACTCTTTGTAATGAAATTCAACTGTCTTCAGCCTTCTCTTGCTGACGCAAGCACACACATTTTCTTCAGAAAATTTAACCTTTTCTAGTTTAGTTTAACTAGCCAAAAATACACCGATTACGCAGTAACTAATTCATACGAAACTAATTTGTTAGTTCATTCACATATTACACATCAAACTGTTCAGCTGTTCCTGCTTTAACTTATGTGTAAATATCTAAGTGATAGCATTTGTAGTTTTTGAGTTAGGGACGTTTGTTCAACACTAGTGCTTTACAGTCATTTTGCCTACTTTAAACAGCTGTTTCTTCTTGCATATTCAGTATTTGAACTGTAGTAGTTTCCACTATTTTCACACTACATACATATATTATATATATAACTGTTCAGCTACTTCTTCTGTCACTGACAATGTAAATATCTAAGTGGTAGCATTTGTAGTTTTTGAGCTATGATGGTTTGTTCAACATTAGTTATTATTAGCTGTACTGTTTTTGGCTCTTATGAACAGATTTTTCCTGTTTACACATATTTGAACTGTCACAGTTTCCAGAATTTTAGCACTATGTGCATATATTACACATTAAAATGTTCAGCCAGTTCTGCTCTTTCTCACAATCTAAATGGTGGGATTTGTAGTTTTTGAATTATGAACGTTTGAGCTCCACTTGCGCCTCTGCTGCTCTCCTACTGCAGCTTTCCTAATGCTGCTGTCTGCACTTCTCCACTTTGATACACACGTGGCTCTCTCTCTCCCTCTCTCTGTTAATACTGCTACTACTGCTACTGCTTCTACTTCTACTTCTAATACTACTACTACTGCTTCTAATACTGCTACTATTACTACTGCTACTACTTCTAATACTACTACTACTAATACTGCTACTATTACTACTGCTACTACTTCTAATACTACTACTACTAATACTGCTACTATTACTACTGCTACTACTTCTAATACTACTACTAGCCTACTTCTAATACTGCTACTACTACTTCTAATGCTACTACTACTTCTAATACTGCTACTATTACAACTGCTACTACTTCTTATACTAGGTTACTACTAGGTTACTACTAGCCTACTTCTAATACTGCTACTACTTCGAATGCTGCTACTATTACTACTGCTACTACTTCTAATACTACTACTACTTCTAATACTGCTACTATTACAACTGCTACTACTTCTAACACTACTACTACTTCTAATACTGTTACTACTACTGCTACTAGCACTACTACTACTGTTACTACTACTACTATTTCTAATGCTGCTACTACTACTGCCACTACTACTGCTACTGCAGCTACTACTACTGCTACTACTACTACTTCTAATACTGCTACTACTTCTACTGCTACTACTGCTACTACTACTGCTACTACTACTACCTCTAATACTACTACTACTACTACTGCTACTACTGCTATCACTACTACTGCTAATAGTACTACTACTGCTACTTCTACTACTACTACTACTTCTAATACTGCTACTTCTAACACTGCTACTACTACAACTGTTACTTCAGCTAAGTACTGCTTCAAACACCAGATCGAAATACTCAAAATGTAGACATCTAAACTCTTTGTAATGAAATTCAACTGTCTTCAGCCTTCTCTTGCTGACGCAAGCACACACATTTTCTTCAGAAAATTTAACCTTTTCTAGTTTAGTTTAACTAGCCAAAAATACACCGATTACGCAGTAACTAATTCATACGAAACTAATTTGTTAGTTCATTCACATATTACACATCAAACTGTTCAGCTGTTCCTGCTTTAACTTATGTGTAAATATCTAAGTGATAGCATTTGTAGTTTTTGAGTTAGGGACGTTTGTTCAACACTAGTGCTTTACAGTCATTTTGCCTACTTTAAACAGCTGTTTCTTCTTGCATATTCAGTATTTGAACTGTAGTAGTTTCCACTATTTTCACACTACATACATATATTATATATATAACTGTTCAGCTACTTCTTCTGTCACTGACAATGTAAATATCTAAGTGGTAGCATTTGTAGTTTTTGAGCTATGATGGTTTGTTCAACATTAGTTATTATTAGCTGTACTGTTTTTGGCTCTTATGAACAGATTTTTCCTGTTTACACATATTTGAACTGTCACAGTTTCCAGAATTTTAGCACTATGTGCATATATTACACATTAAAATGTTCAGCCAGTTCTGCTCTTTCTCACAATCTAAATGGTGGGATTTGTAGTTTTTGAATTATGAACGTTTGAGCTCCACTTGCGCCTCTGCTGCTCTCCTACTGCAGCTTTCCTAATGCTGCTGTCTGCACTTCTCCACTTTGATACACACGTGGCTCTCTCTCTCCCTCTCTCTGTTAATACTGCTACTACTGCTACTGCTTCTACTTCTACTTCTAATACTACTACTACTGCTTCTAATACTGCTACTATTACTACTGCTACTACTTCTAATACTACTACTACTAATACTGCTACTATTACTACTGCTACTACTTCTAATACTACTACTAGCCTACTTCTAATACTGCTAATATTACTACTGCTACTACTTCTAACACTACTACTACTAATACTGCTACTATTACTACTGCTACTACTTCTAATACTACTACTAGCCTACTTCTAATACTGCTACTACTACTTCTAATGCTACTACTACTTCTAATACTGCTACTATTACAACTGCTACTACTTCTAATACTAGGTTACTACTAGGTTACTACTAGCCTACTTCTAATACTGCTACTACTTCGAATGCTGCTACTATTACTACTGCTACTACTTCTAATACTACTACTACTTCTAATACTGCTACTATTACAACTGCTACTACTTCTAACACTACTACTACTTCTAATACTGTTACTACTACTGCTACTAGCACTACTACTACTGCTACTACTACTACTTCTAATACTGCTACTACTTCTACTGCTACTACTTCTACTACTACTGCTACTACTACTACCTCTACTACTACTACTACTACTACTGCTACTACTGCTATCACTACTACTGCTAATAGTACTACTACTGCTACTTCTACTACTACTACTACTTCTAATACTGCTACTTCTAACACTGCTACTACTACAACTGTTACTTCAGCTAAGTACTGCTTCAAACACCAGATCGAAATACTCAAAATGTAGACATTTAAACTCTTTGTAATGAAATTCAACTGTCTTCAGCCTTCTCTTGCTGACGCAAGCACACACATTTTCTTCAGAAAATTTAACCTTTTCTAGTTTAGTTTAACTAGCCAAAAATACACCGATTACGCAGTAACTAATTCATACGAAACTAATTTGTTAACGCTATGTTAGCGTTAACGTTACATCTTCTAGTTAGTGTTAATCCTTGTAGGATTGCCCGCGCACGCAAACGTAACGTTAGCCACGGATAACTAGTCAAGCTAACATTAGCTAGTTTAGCCAACTCCCCACACATGCAGTCTTTGCTATTTTACTGGAATTTATGGACGTTACAAAGAATACAACACAATCACCCCTCCACATTAACAACATTAACGTTACCTCTTGCCGACATTGTCTAGTTTGACGTTAGCTAGTTAGCGTTAATTAGCTTAATGTTGCTCGCACATTTAAGCTAGCCATCAACTCGGTCATGTTAGCCCTTTGGAATTCGGTATTTTAAGATACAAAACCAGCTGGAGTGTATGGTGAACAACAATATAAAGCTATTCTAAAATGCTGCTTCTGTTGAAATGCCAAATAATTGGTTTAATAGGTGATTAGGAGAAACTTACCCCAGTCTTTCGATGAGAAGAAAATGGCGCTGTGAAAATTCTTGTCGGTTTGAAACGAGAAGGAGGTGGGCGGGGCTTTCCAGAGTACTTCTTACACCATGTATTTTAACTACGAAAATTTTCACCAACACTGTGGGGCATCTTAGTCAAGCTGTTGTTGTAATAACTCTGAAAGAGTCCATGTACTTTGACACTGCATATTTTACACTGGGGAATTTACTGTGTAACACCTGCCTGTAGTAAGCTCAGCCAATCAGAAGTCATGTAAAACTACACTGTAGTCATGGCCGGATTAACCATATGGGCAACTGGGCGAGTGCCCAGGGGCACCAAGACTCCTGGGGCACCAAGCAACCGATGTTATTTTTATTTTATTTTTTTTAATAATTAAAAAAATAAAATAAATTTAATTGCAATAATACAGTAGGCCTACATAAGTTTGGGACAACAGTGACCAAAAAATCACTCACGTTAACTTCTTGTCCCACAATGTGTCTCAGTGACTGCCCCTGGTGCCTGCGGCTGCGGTGGGTGGGGGTAGGAGGGAGTCAGCTCAGCCAATCAGCAGCCATGTAACACTCAAATGTAGTCAGCTCAGCCAATCAGCAGCCATGTAACACTCAAATGTAGTCAGCTCAGCCAATCAGCAGTCATGTAAAACTACACTATAGTAATCTCAGCCAATCAGTAGCCATGTAACAGTCAAATGTAGTCAGCTCAGCCAATCAGAAGACATGTAACACTAGACTGTAGTCAGCTCAGCCAGTCAGCAGCCATGTAACACTAGACTGTAGCCAGCTCAGCCAATCAGAAGTCATGTACCACTAGCCTGTAATCAGCTCAGCCAATCAGCAGCCATGTAACACTAGTCCGTAGTAAGCTCAGCCAATCAGCAGCCATGTAACACTCAAATGTAGTCAGCCCAGCCTATCAGAAATCATGTAACACCAGCCTGTAGTCAGCTCAGCCAATCAGCAGTCATGAAAAACTACACTGTAGTCAGCTCAGCCAATCAGCAGCCATAAAACACTCAAATGTAGTCAGCTCAGCCAATGAGCAGCCATGTAACACTAACCTGCAGTCAGCTCAGCCAGTCAGAAGTCAGGTAACACTAACCTGTTGTCAGCTCAGCCAATCAGCAGCTGTGTAACACTAGCCTGTAGTAAGCTCAGCCAATCAGCAGCCATGTAATAGGGTTGGGCGATATGTCAAAATATTCCTACCGGCCACCGTCAGCCCAACAACCGGCGATTGCCGATATATTCGCCGGGTGTCAGAGCGGCTGAGATTGTCACTACAATGAGAATAGCTGGTCCACCTTAAGTGAGCCTGGTCAGGTTAGCCATTGTCGCTAACTTCGGGGCTAACCTCCTTCACTTTAATCAAAAACTAAACTAAATTGTACACACTGTCGCTGCCCGATCTGAGTCAACCGTAGATGTGAGTCGCGCACATCTCACAGCGACAGTCAACTTCTAGTATGTAATGTTAGCTAACTAGAGAAAATGTCCGCTAGCCGTGATGCTAATTTTTGCTATGTTCAACTCCATTGACTTATGCTAAAAACATTAGTGATCTAAAAGTCCGCTAGCTGCAACGCTAATTAGTGACAAATCCCATTTGATTATGCTAAAGTGTTAGCGACTTAAAAACTGGATCTGAAATGGGTTTGTCGCTGCCCAATCTGAGTTGAACATAGCGAAAATTAGCATCACGGGCTAGAAGTTGACTCTGTGGCTGTGAGATCGGGCAGCGACACACACATTGCACTGCTACATTCACAGCTATACTGCTAACTTCATACTCTCTGCTCCGGTCGCCACTGGCATGTGTGTGACGGTGAGGTCACACACATGCATATATTTATGTTATAGCTAACTGGTTTTTCGGATCACGTCGGAAATCAAATGTGTTTATGTTTATGGTTGTACTAAACGCCACTCTGGAAGGCGGAGTGAAAAGGCAACTGTCATCAAAAGGCAACTGTCCTCAGGTCAGCCATTCAGAAGTCATATAACACTAGCCTGTAGTGAGTTCAACCAATCATCAACTCATCCACCACTGATGTGTAGCACCCACCTGGGTGATGCACGGCAGACAGTTTGCGCCAGAACGCTCACCCACCACACAGGTCAGCCAATCAGCACTCATGTAACACTGAAATTTAGTCATCTCAGCTAATCAGAAGTCATGTAACACCAGTCTGAAGTAAGCTCATCCATTCAGCAGGCATGTAACACTAGACTGTAGTCAGCTCAGCCAATCAGCAGCCATGTAAAACCTGCCTGTAGTCAGCTCAACCAATCAGCAGCCATGTAACACTCAAATGTAGTCATCTCAGCCAATCAGTAGCCATGTAAGACTAGACTGTAGTGAACCCATCCAATCAGAAGCCATATAACACCAGCACGAAGTCAGCTCAGCCAATCAGCACTCATGTAACATTGAAATGTAGTAATCTTAGTCAATCAGATGTCATGTAACGCCAGTCTAAAGTAAGCTCATCCAATCAGCAGGCATGTAACACTAGACTGTAGTCAGCTCAGCCAATCAGCAGCCATATAAAACCTGCCTGTGGTCACCTCAGCCAATCAGAAGTAATGTAACACTAGCCTGTAGTCTTCTCAACCAATCAGCAGCCATGTAACAGTCACATGTAGTCAGCTCAGCCAATCAGAAGTCATGTAACACTAGCCTGTAGACACCTCAGCCAATCAGAAGAAAAGTAATACTAGCCTGTAGTCAGCTCAGCCAATCAGCAGTCATGTAACACTAGACTGTAATCACCTCAACAAATCAGCAGCCATGTAACACTCAAATGGAGGAGACTACAGCAAGAGGAAAGGAGAGATCTGATTGGAAGATGGCAAGAGGAAATGAGGGATCTGATTGGACCACAGCAGGAGGAAAAGAGGAATCTGACTGGACTACAGCAGGAGGAAAGGAGAGATCTCATTGGACCACAGCAGGAGGAAAGGAGGGATCTGATTGGACCACAGCAGGAGGAAAGGAGAGCTCTGATTGGTCCAATCAGAGCTTTCCTTTTATCTTGCTGTCGTCCAATCAGATCCCTCCTTTCCTCTTGCTGTGGTCCAATCAGATCCCTCCTTTTATGCCACGGTCCAATCAGAGCTCTCCTTTCATCTTGCTGTGGTCCAATCAGATCGCTCCTTTCCTCCTGCTGTGGACCAATCAGATCCCTCCTTTCCTCTTGCTGTGGTCCAATCAGATCCCTCCTTTCCTCTTGCTGTGGTCCAATCAGATCTCTCCTTTCATCTTGCTGTCGTCCAATCAGATCGCTCCTTTTATGCCACGGTCCAATCAGATCCCTCCTTTCCTCTTGCTGTGGTCCAATCAGATCCCTCCTTTCCTCTTGCTGTGGTCCAATCAGATCTCTCCTTTCATCTTGCTGTCGTCCAATCAGATCGCTCCTTTTATGCCACGGTCCAATCAGATCGCTCCTTTCCTCCTGCTGTCGTCCAATCAGATCCCACCTTTCCTCTTGCTGTGGTCCAATCAGATCGCTCCTTTCATCTTGCTGTGGTCCAATCAGATCCCTCCTTTCCTCCTGCTGTGGTCCAATCAGATCCCTCCTTTCCTCTTGCTGTGGTCCAATCAGATCCCTCCTTTTATGCCACGGTCCAATCAGATCGCTCCTTTCCTCCTGCTGTCGTCCAATCAGATCCCTCCTTTCCTCTTGCTGTGGTCGAATCAGATCGCTCCTTTCATCTTGCTGTGGTCCAATCAGATCCCTCCTTTCCTCCTGCTGTGGTCCAATCAGATCCCTCCTTTCCTCTTGCTGTGGTCCAATCAGAGATCTCCTTTCATCTTGCTGTCGTCCAATCAGATCCCTCCTTTTATGCCACGGTCCAATCAGATCGCTCCTTTCCTCCTGCTGTCGTCCAATCAGATCCCTCCTTTCCTCTTGCTGTGGTCCAATCAGATCGCTCCTTTCATCTTGCTGTGGTCCAATCAGATCCCTCCTTTCCTCCTGCTGTGGTGCAATCAGATCCCTCCTTTCCTCTTGCTGTGGTCCAATCAGAGCTCTCCTTTCATCTTGCTGTCGTCCAATCAGATCGCTCCTTTCCTCCTGCTGTGGTCCAATCAGATCCCTCATTTTCTCTTGCTGTGGTCCAATCAGATCCCTCCTTTTATGCCACGGTCCAATCAGAGCTCTCCTTTCATCTTGCTGTGGTCCAATCAGATCGCTCCTTTCCTCCTGCTGTCGTCCAATCAGATCCCTCCTTTCCTCTTGCTGTGGTCCAATCAGAGCTCTCCTTTCATCTTGCTGTCGTCCAATCAGATCGCTCCTTTCCTCCTGCTGTGGTCCAATCAGATCCCTCCTTTTCTCTTGCTGTGGTCCAATCAGATCCCTCCTTTTATGCCACGGTCCAATCAGAGCTCTCCTTTCATCTTGCTGTGGTCCAATCAGATCGCTCCTTTCCTCCTGCTGTGGTCCAATCAGATCCCTCCTTTCCTCTTGCTGTGGTCCAATCAGATCCCTCCTCTTATGCCACGGTCCAATCAGAGCTCTCCATTCATCTTGCTGTGGTCCAATCAGATCGCTCCTTTCCTCCTGCTGTGGTCCAATCAGATCCCTCCTTTTATGCCACGGTCCAATCAGAGCTCTCCTTTCATCTTGCTGTCGTCCAATCAGATCCCTCCTTTTATGCCACGGTCCAATCAGATCGCTCCTTTCCTCCTGCTGTCGTCCAATCAGATCCCTCCTTTCCTCTTGCTGTGGTCCAATCAGAGCTCTCCTTTCATCTTGCTGTCGTCCAATCAGATCGCTCCTTTCTTCCTGCTGTGGTCCAATCAGATCCCTCCTTTTATGCCACAGTCCAATCAGAGCTCTCCTTTCATCTTGCTGTGGTCCAATCAGATCGCTCCTTTCCTCCTGCTGTGGTACAATCAGATCCCTCCTTTCCTCTTGCTGTGGTCCAATCAGATCCCTCCTCTTATGCCACGGTCCAATCAGAGCTCTCCATTCATCTTGCTGTGGTCCAATCAGATCCCTCCTTTTATGCCACGGTCCAATCAGATCGCTCCTTTCCTCCTGCTGTCGTCCAATCAGATCCCTCCTTTCCTCTTGCTGTGGTCCAATCAAATCCCTCCTTTTATGCCACGGTCCAATCAGATCGCTCCTTTCCTCCTGCTGTCGTCCAATCAGATCACTCCTTTCCTCTTGCTGTGGTCCAATCAGATCCCTCCTTTCCTCTTGCTGTGGTCCAATCAGATCGCTCCTTTTATCTTGCTGTCGTCCAATCAGATCGCTCCTTTCCTCTTGCTGTGGTCCAATCAGATCCCTCCTTTTATGCCACGGTCCAATCAGAGCTCTCCTTTCATCTTGCTGTGGTCCAATCAGATCGCTCCTTTCCTCCTGCTGTGGACCAATCAGATCCCTCCTTTCCTCTTGCTGTGGTCCAATCAGATCGCTCCTTTCCTCCTGCTGTGGTCCAATCAGATCCCTCCTTTCCTCTTGCTGTGGTCCAATCAGATCCCTCCTTTTATGCCACGGTCCAATCAGATCGCTCCTTTCCTCCTGCTGTCGTCCAATCAGATCCCTTCTTTCCTCTTGCTGTGGTCGAATCAGATCGCTCCTTTCATCTTGCTGTGGTCCAATCAGATCCCTCCTTTCCTCCTGCTGTGGTCCAATCAGATCCCTCCTTTCCTCTTGCTGTGGTCCAATCAGATCCCTCCTTTTATGGAACGGTCCAATCAGATCGCTCCTTTCCTCCTGCTGTGGTCCAATCAGATCCCTCCTTTTCTCTTGCTGTGGTCCAATCAGATCCCTCCTTTAATGCCACGGTCCAATCAGAGCTCTCCTTTCATCTTGCTGTCGTCCAATCAGATCGCTCCTTTCCTCCTGCTGTGGTCCAATCAGATCCCTCCTTTCCTCTTGCTGTGGTCCAATCAGATCCCTCCTTTTATGCCACGGTCCAATCAGAGCTCTCCTTTCACCTTGCTGTGGTCCAATCAGATCGCTCCTTTCCTCCTGCTGTGGACCAATCAGATCCCTCCTTTCCTCTTGCTGTGGTCCAATCAGATCCCTCCTTTCCTCTTGCTGTGGTCCAATCAGATCTCTCCTTTCATCTTGCTGTCGTCCAATCAGATCGCTCCTTTTATTCCACGGTCCAATAAGATCGCTCCTTTCCTCCTGCTGTCGTCCAATCAGATCCCTCCTTTCCTCTTGCTGTGGTCCAATCAGATCCCTCCTCTTTTGCCACGGTCCAATCAGAGCTCTCCATTCATCTTGCTGTGGTCCAATCAGATCGCTCCTTTCCTCCTGCTGTGGTCCAATCAGATCCCTCCTTTTATGCCACGGTCCAATCAGAGCTCTCCTTTCATCTTGCTGTCGTCCAATCAGATCCCTCCTTTTATGCCACGGTCCAATCAGATCGCTCCTTTCTTCCTGCTGTCGTCCAATCAGATCCCTCCTTTCCTCTTGCTGTGGTCCAATCAGAGCTCTCCTTTCATCTTGCTGTCGTCCAATCAGATCGCTCCTTTCTTCCTGCTGTGGTCCAATCAGATCCCTCCTTTTATGCCACAGTCCAATCAGAGCTCTCCTTTCATCTTGCTGTGGTCCAATCAGATCGCTCCTTTCCTCCTGCTGTGGTACAATCAGATCCCTCCTTTCCTCTTGCTGTGGTCCAATCAGATCCCTCCTCTTATGCCACGGTCCAATCAGAGCTCTCCATTCATCTTGCTGTGGTCCAATCAGAGCTCTCCTTTCATCTTGTTGTCGTCCAATCAGATCCCTCCTTTTATGCCACGGTCCAATCAGATCGCTCCTTTCCTCCTGCTGTCGTCCAATCAGATCCCTCCTTTCCTCTTGCTGTGGTCCAATCAAATCCCTCCTTTTATGCCACGGTCCAATCAGATCGCTCCTTTCCTCCTGCTGTCGTCCAATCAGATCACTCCTTTCCTCTTGCTGTGGTCCAATCAGATCCCTCCTTTCCTCTTGCTGTGGTCCAATCAGATCGCTCCTTTTATCTTGCTGTCGTCCAATCAGATCCCTCCTTTCCTCTTGCTGTGGTCCAATCAGATCCCTCCTTTTATGCCACGGTCCAATCAGATCGCTCCTTTCCTCCTGCTGTCGTCCAATCAGATCCCTCCTTTCCTCTTGCTGTGGTCGAATCAGATCGCTCCTTTCATCTTGCTGTGTTCCAATCAGATCCCTCCTTTCCTCCTGCTGTGGTCCAATCAGATCCCTCCTTTCCTCTTGCTGTGGTCCAATCAGATCCCTCCTTTTATGGCACGGTCCAATCAGATCGCTCCTTTCCTCCTGCTGTGGTCCAATCAGATCCCTCCTTTTCTCTTGCTGTGGTCCAATCAGATCCCTCCTTTAATGCCACGGTCCAATCAGAGCTCTCCTTTCATCTTGCTGTCGTCCAATCAGATCGCTCCTTTCCTCCTGCTGTGGTCCAATCAGATCCCTCCTTTCCTCTTGCTGTGGTCCAATCAGATCCCTCCTTTTATGCCACGGTCCAATCAGAGCTCTCCTTTCACCTTGCTGTGGTCCAATCAGATCGCTCCTTTCCTCCTGCTGTGGACCAATCAGATCCCTCCTTTCCTCTTGCTGTGGTCCAATCAGATCCCTCCTTTCCTCTTGCTGTGGTCCAATCAGATCGCTCCTTTCATCTTGCTGTCGTCCAATCAGATCGCTCCTTTTATGCCACGGTCCAATCAGATGGCTCCTTTCCTCCTGCTGTCGTCCAATCAGATCCCTCCTTTCCTCTTGCTGTGGTCCAATCAGATCGCTCCTTTCATCTTGCTGTGGTCCAATCAGATCCCTCCTTTCCTCCTGCTGTGGTCCAATCAGATCCCTCCTTTCCTCTTGCTGTGGTCCAATCAGATCCCTCCTTTTATGCCACGGTCCAATCAGATCGCTCCTTTCCTCCTGCTGTCGTCCAATCAGATCCCTCCTTTCCTCTTGCTGTGGTCGAATCAGATCGCTCCTTTCATCTTGCTGTGGTCCAATCAGATCCCTCCTTTCCTCCTGCTGTGGTCCAATCAGATCCCTCCTTTCCTCTTGCTGTGGTCCAATCAGATCCCTCCTTTTATGCCACGGTCCAATCAGATCGCTCCTTTCCTCCTGCTGTGGTCCAATCAGATCCCTCCTTTCCTCTTGCTGTGGTCCAATCAGATCCCTCCTTTAATGCCACGGTCCAATCAGAGCTCTCCTTTCATCTTGCTGTCGTCCAATCAGATCGCTCCTTTCCTCCTGCTGTGGTCCAATCAGATCCCTCCTTTCCTCTTGCTGTGGTCCAATCAGATCCCTCCTTTTATGCCACGGTCCAATCAGATCGCTCCTTTCCTCCTGCTGTGGTCCAATCAGATCCCTCCTTTCCTCCTGCTGTGGTCAAATCAGATCCCTCCTTTCCTCTTGCTGTGGTCCAATCAGAGCTCTCCTTTCATCTTGCTGTCGTCCAATCAGATCCCTCCTTTTATGCCACGGTCCAATCAGATCGCTCCGTTCCTCCTGCTGTCGTCCAATCAGATCCCTCCTTTCCTCTTGCTATGGTCGAATCAGATCGCTCCTTTCATCTTGCTGTGGTCCAATCAGATCCCTCCTTTTATGCCACGGTCCAATCAGATCGCTCCTTTCCTCCTGCTGTCGTCCAATCAGATCCCTCCTTTCCTCTTGCTGTGGTCCAATCAGATCGCTCCTTTCATCTTGCTGTGGTCCAATCAGGTCCCTCCTTTCCTCCTGCTTTGGTCCAATCAGATCCCTCCTTTCCTCTTGCTGTGGTCCAATCAGATCCCTCCTTTTATGCCACGGTCCAATCAGAGCTCTCCTTTCATCTTGCTGTGGTCCATTCAGATCGCTCCTTTCCTCCTGCTGTGGTCCAATCAGATCCCTCCTTTCCTCTTGCTGTGGTCCAATCAGAGCTCTCCTTTCATCTTGCTGTCGTCCAATCAGATGGCTCCTTTCTTCCTGCTGTGGTCCAATCAGATCCCTCCTTTCCTCCTGCTGTGGTCCAATCAGATCCCTCCTTTCCTCTTGCTGTGGTCCAATCAGAGATCTCCTTTCATCTTGCTGTCGTCCAATCAGATCCCTCCTTTTATGCCACGGTCCAATCAGATCGCTCCTTTCCTCCTGCTGTCGTCCAATCAGATCCCTCCTTTCCTCTTGCTGTGGTCCAATCAGATCGCTCCTTTCATCTTGCTGTGGTCCAATCAGATCCCTCCTTTCCTCCTGCTGTGGTCCAATCAGATCCCTCCTTTCCTCTTGCTGTGGTCCAATCAGAGCTCTCCTTTCATCTTGCTGTCGTCCAATCAGATCCCTCCTTTTATGCCACGGTCCAATCAGATCGTTCCGTTCCTCCTGCTGTCGTCCAATCAGATCCCTCCTTTCCTCTTGCTATGGTCGAATCAGATCGCTCCTTTCATCTTGCTGTGGTCCAATCAAATCCCTCCTTTTATGCCACGGTCCAATCAGATCGCTCCTTTCCTCCTGCTGTGGACCAATCAGATCCCTCCTTTCCTCTTGCTGTGGTCCAATCAGATCCCTCCTTTCCTCTTGCTGTGGTCCAATCAGATCTCTCCTTTCATCTTGCTGTCGTCCAATCAGATCGCTCCTTTTATGCCACGGTCCAATCAGATCGCTCCTTTCCTCCTGCTGTCGTCCAATCAGATCCCTCCTTTCCTCTTGCTGTGGTCCAATCAGATCGCTCCTTTCATCTTGCTGTGGTCCAATCAGATCCCTCCTTTCCTCCTGCTGTGGTCCAATCAGATCCCTCCTTTCCTCTTGCTGTGGTCCAATCAGATCCCTCCTTTTATGCCACGGTCCAATCAGATCGCTCCTTTCCTCCTGCTGTCGTCCAATCAGATCCCTCCTTTCCTCTTGCTGTGGTCGAATCAGATCGCTCCTTTCATCTTGCTGTGGTCCAATCAGATCCCTCCTTTCCTCCTGCTGTGGTCCAATCAGATCCCTCCTTTCCTCTTGCTGTGGTCCAATCAGATCCCTCCTTTTATGCCACGGTCCAATCAGATCGCTCCTTTCCTCCTGCTGTGGTCCAATCAGATCCCTCCTTTCATCTTGCTGTGGTCCAATCAGATCCCTCCTATAATGCCACGGTCCAATCAGAGCTCTCCTTTCATCTTGCTGTCGTCCAATCAGATCGCTCCTTTCCTCCTGCTGTGGTACAATCAGATCCCTCCTTTCCTCTTGCTGTGGTCCAATCAGATCCCTCCTCTTATGCCACGGTCCAATCAGAGCTCTCCATTCATCTTGCTGTGGTCCAATCAGAGCTCTCCTTTCATCTTGTTGTCGTCCAATCAGATCCCTCCTTTTATGCCACGGTCCAATCAGATCGCTCCTTTCCTCCTGCTGTCGTCCAATCAGATCCCTCCTTTCCTCTTGCTGTGGTCCAATCAAATCCCTCCTTTTATGCCACGGTCCAATCAGATCGCTCCTTTCCTCCTGCTGTCGTCCAATCAGATCACTCCTTTCCTCTTGCTGTGGTCCAATCAGATCCCTCCTTTCCTCTTGCTGTGGTCCAATCAGATCGCTCCTTTTATCTTGCTGTCGTCCAATCAGATCCCTCCTTTCCTCTTGCTGTGGTCCAATCAGATCCCTCCTTTTATGCCACGGTCCAATCAGAGCTCTCCTTTCATCTTGCTGTGGTCCAATCAGATCGCTCCTTTCCTCCTGCTGTGGACCAATCAGATCCCTCCTTTCCTCTTGCTGTGGTCCAATCAGATCGCTCCTTTCCTCCTGCTGTGGTCCAATCAGATCCCTCCTTTCCTCTTGCTGTGGTCCAATCAGATCCCTCCTTTTAAGGCACGGTCCAATCAGATCGCTCCTTTCCTCCTGCTGTGGTCCAATCAGATCCCTCCTTTCCTCCTGCTGTGGTCAAATCAGATCCCTCCTTTCCTCTTGCTGTGGTCCAATCAGAGCTCTCCTTTCATCTTGCTGTCGTCCAATCAGATCCCTCCTTTTATGCCACGGTCCAATCAGATCGTTCCGTTCCTCCTGCTGTCGTCCAATCAGATCCCTCCTTTCCTCTTGCTATGGTCGAATCAGATCGCTCCTTTCATCTTGCTGTGGTCCAATCAAATCCCTCCTTTTATGCCACGGTCCAATCAGATCGCTCCTTTCCTCCTGCTGTGGACCAATCAGATCCCTCCTTTCCTCTTGCTGTGGTCCAATCAGATCCCTCCTTTCCTTTTGCTGTGGTCCAATCAGATCTCTCCTTTCATCTTGCTGTCGTCCAATCAGATCGCTCCTTTTATGCCACGGTCCAATCAGATCGCTCCTTTCCTCCTGCTGTCGTCCAATCAGATCCCTCCTTTCCTCTTGCTGTGGTCCAATCAGATCGCTCCTTTCATCTTGCTGTGGTCCAATCAGATCCCTCCTTTCCTCCTGCTGTGGTCCAATCAGATCCCTCCTTTCCTCTTGCTGTGGTCCAATCAGATCCCTCCTTTTATGCCACGGTCCAATCAGATCGCTCCTTTCCTCCTGCTGTCGTCCAATCAGATCCCTCCTTTCCTCTTGCTGTGGTCGAATCAGATCGCTCCTTTCATCTTGCTGTGGTCCAATCAGATCCCTCCTTTCCTCCTGCTGTGGTCCAATCAGATCCCTCCTTTCCTCTTGCTGTGGTCCAATCAGATCCCTCCTTTTATGCCACGGTCCAATCAGATCGCTCCTTTCCTCCTGCTGTGGTCCAATCAGATCCCTCCTTTCATCTTGCTGTGGTCCAATCAGATCCCTCCTATAATGCCACGGTCCAATCAGAGCTCTCCTTTCATCTTGCTGTCGTCCAATCAGATCGCTCCTTTCCTCCTGCTGTGGTACAATCAGATCCCTCCTTTCCTCTTGCTGTGGTCCAATCAGATCCCTCCTCTTATGCCACGGTCCAATCAGAGCTCTCCATTCATCTTGCTGTGGTCCAATCAGAGCTCTCCTTTCATCTTGTTGTCGTCCAATCAGATCCCTCCTTTTATGCCACGGTCCAATCAGATCGCTCCTTTCCTCCTGCTGTCGTCCAATCAGATCCCTCCTTTCCTCTTGCTGTGGTCCAATCAAATCCCTCCTTTTATGCCACGGTCCAATCAGATCGCTCCTTTCCTCCTGCTGTCGTCCAATCAGATCACTCCTTTCCTCTTGCTGTGGTCCAATCAGATCCCTCCTTTCCTCTTGCTGTGGTCCAATCAGATCGCTCCTTTTATCTTGCTGTCGTCCAATCAGATCCCTCCTTTCCTCTTGCTGTGGTCCAATCAGATCCCTCCTTTTATGCCACGGTCCAATCAGAGCTCTCCTTTCATCTTGCTGTGGTCCAATCAGATCGCTCCTTTCCTCCTGCTGTGGACCAATCAGATCCCTCGTTTCCTCTTGCTGTGGTCCAATCAGATCGCTCCTTTCCTCCTGCTGTGGTCCAATCAGATCCCTCCTTTTCTCTTGCTGTGGTCCAATCAGATCCCTCCTTTAATGCCACGGTCCAATCAGAGCTCTCCTTTCATCTTGCTGTCGTCCAATCAGATTGCTCCTTTCCTCCTGCTGTGGTCCAATCAGATCCCTCCTTTCCTCTTGCTGTGGTCCAATCAGATCCCTCCTTTTATGCCACGGTCCAATCAGAGCTCTCCTTTCACCTTGCTGTGGTCCAATCAGATCGCTCCTTTCCTCCTGCTGTGGACCAATCAGATCCCTCCTTTCCTCTTGCTGTGGTCCAATCAGATCCCTCCTTTCCTCTTGCTGTGGTCCAATCAGATCTCTCCTTTCATCTTGCTGTCGTCCAATCAGATCGCTCCTTTTATGCCACGGTCCAATCAGATCGCTCCTTTCCTCCTGCTGTCGTCCAATCAGATCCCTCCTTTCCTCTTGCTGTGGTCCAATCAGATCGCTCCTTTCATCTTGCTGTGGTCCAATCAGATCCCTCCTTTCCTCCTGCTGTGGTCCAATCAGATCCCTCCTTTCCTCTTGCTGTGGTCCAATCAGATCCCTCCTTTTATGCCACGGTCCAATCAGATCGCTCCTTTCCTCCTGCTGTCGTCCAATCAGAACCCTCCTTTCCTCTTGCTGTGGTCGAATCAGATCGCTCCTTTCCTCTTGCTGTGGTCCAATCAGAGCTCTCCTTTCATCTTGCTGTCGTCCAATCAGATCCCTCCTTTTATGCCACAGTCCAATCAGATCGTTCCGTTCCTCCTGCTGTCGTCCAATCAGATCCCTCCTTTCCTCTTGCTATGGTCGAATCAGATCGCTCCTTTCATCTTGCTGTGGTCCAATCAGATCCCTCCTTTTATGCCACGGTCCAATCAGATCGCTCCTTTCCTCCTGCTGTCGTCCAATCAGATCCCTCCTTTCCTCTTGCTGTGGTCCAATCAGATCGCTCCTTTCATCTTGCTGTGGTCCAATCAGATCCCTCCTTTCCTCCTGCTTTGGTCCAATCAGATCCCTCCTTTCCTCTTGCTGTGGTCCAATCAGATCCCTCCTCTTATGCCACGGTCCAATCAGAGCTCTCCATTCATCTTGCTGTGGTCCAATCAGAGCTCTCCTTTCATCTTGTTGTCGTCCAATCAGATCCCTCCTTTTATGCCACGGTCCAATCAGATCGCTCCTTTCCTCCTGCTGTCGTCCAATCAGATCCCTCCTTTCCTCTTGCTGTGGTCCAATCAAATCCCTCCTTTTATGCCACGGTCCAATCAGATCGCTCCTTTCCTCCTGCTGTCGTCCAATCAGATCACTCCTTTCCTCTTGCTGTGGTCCAATCAGATCCCTCCTTTCCTCTTGCTGTGGTCCAATCAGATCGCTCCTTTTATCTTGCTGTCGTCCAATCAGATCCCTCCTTTCCTCTTGCTGTGGTCCAATCAGATCCCTCCTTTTATGCCACGGTCCAATCAGAGCTCTCCTTTCATCTTGCTGTGGTCCAATCAGATCGCTCCTTTCCTCCTGCTGTGGACCAATCAGATCCCTCCTTTCCTCTTGCTGTGGTCCAATCAGATCGCTCCTTTCCTCCTGCTGTGGTCCAATCAGATCCCTCCTTTCCTCTTGCTGTGGTCCAATCAGATCCCTCCTTTTAAGGCACGGTCCAATCAGATCGCTCCTTTCCTCCTGCTGTGGTCCAATCAGATCCCTCCTTTCCTCCTGCTGTGGTCAAATCAGATCCCTCCTTTCCTCTTGCTGTGGTCCAATCAGAGCTCTCCTTTCATCTTGCTGTCGTCCAATCAGATCCCTCCTTTTATGCCACGGTCCAATCAGATCGTTCCGTTCCTCCTGCTGTCGTCCAATCAGATCCCTCCTTTCCTCTTGCTATGGTCGAATCAGATCGCTCCTTTCATCTTGCTGTGGTCCAATCAAATCCCTCCTTTTATGCCACGGTCCAATCAGATCGCTCCTTTCCTCCTGCTGTGGACCAATCAGATCCCTCCTTTCCTCTTGCTGTGGTCCAATCAGATCCCTCCTTTCCTTTTGCTGTGGTCCAATCAGATCTCTCCTTTCATCTTGCTGTCGTCCAATCAGATCGCTCCTTTTATGCCACGGTCCAATCAGATCGCTCCTTTCCTCCTGCTGTCGTCCAATCAGATCCCTCCTTTCCTCTTGCTGTGGTCCAATCAGATCGCTCCTTTCATCTTGCTGTGGTCCAATCAGATCCCTCCTTTCCTCCTGCTGTGGTCCAATCAGATCCCTCCTTTCCTCTTGCTGTGGTCCAATCAGATCCCTCCTTTTATGCCACGGTCCAATCAGATCGCTCCTTTCCTCCTGCTGTCGTCCAATCAGATCCCTCCTTTCCTCTTGCTGTGGTCGAATCAGATCGCTCCTTTCATCTTGCTGTGGTCCAATCAGATCCCTCCTTTCCTCCTGCTGTGGTCCAATCAGATCCCTCCTTTCCTCTTGCTGTGGTCCAATCAGATCCCTCCTTTTATGCCACGGTCCAATCAGATCGCTCCTTTCCTCCTGCTGTGGTCCAATCAGATCCCTCCTTTCATCTTGCTGTGGTCCAATCAGATCCCTCCTATAATGCCACGGTCCAATCAGAGCTCTCCTTTCATCTTGCTGTCGTCCAATCAGATCGCTCCTTTCCTCCTGCTGTGGTACAATCAGATCCCTCCTTTCCTCTTGCTGTGGTCCAATCAGATCCCTCCTCTTATGCCACGGTCCAATCAGAGCTCTCCATTCATCTTGCTGTGGTCCAATCAGAGCTCTCCTTTCATCTTGTTGTCGTCCAATCAGATCCCTCCTTTTATGCCACGGTCCAATCAGATCGCTCCTTTCCTCCTGCTGTCGTCCAATCAGATCCCTCCTTTCCTCTTGCTGTGGTCCAATCAAATCCCTCCTTTTATGCCACGGTCCAATCAGATCGCTCCTTTCCTCCTGCTGTCGTCCAATCAGATCACTCCTTTCCTCTTGCTGTGGTCCAATCAGATCCCTCCTTTCCTCTTGCTGTGGTCCAATCAGATCGCTCCTTTTATCTTGCTGTCGTCCAATCAGATCCCTCCTTTCCTCTTGCTGTGGTCCAATCAGATCCCTCCTTTTATGCCACGGTCCAATCAGAGCTCTCCTTTCATCTTGCTGTGGTCCAATCAGATCGCTCCTTTCCTCCTGCTGTGGACCAATCAGATCCCTCCTTTCCTCTTGCTGTGGTCCAATCAGATCGCTCCTTTCCTCCTGCTGTGGTCCAATCAGATCCCTCCTTTTCTCTTGCTGTGGTCCAATCAGATCCCTCCTTTAATGCCACGGTCCAATCAGAGCTCTCCTTTCATCTTGCTGTCGTCCAATCAGATTGCTCCTTTCCTCCTGCTGTGGTCCAATCAGATCCCTCCTTTCCTCTTGCTGTGGTCCAATCAGATCCCTCCTTTTATGCCACGGTCCAATCAGAGCTCTCCTTTCACCTTGCTGTGGTCCAATCAGATCGCTCCTTTCCTCCTGCTGTGGACCAATCAGATCCCTCCTTTCCTCTTGCTGTGGTCCAATCAGATCCCTCCTTTCCTCTTGCTGTGGTCCAATCAGATCTCTCCTTTCATCTTGCTGTCGTCCAATCAGATCGCTCCTTTTATGCCACGGTCCAATCAGATCGCTCCTTTCCTCCTGCTGTCGTCCAATCAGATCCCTCCTTTCCTCTTGCTGTGGTCCAATCAGATCGCTCCTTTCATCTTGCTGTGGTCCAATCAGATCCCTCCTTTCCTCCTGCTGTGGTCCAATCAGATCCCTCCTTTCCTCTTGCTGTGGTCCAATCAGATCCCTCCTTTTATGCCACGGTCCAATCAGATCGCTCCTTTCCTCCTGCTGTCGTCCAATCAGAACCCTCCTTTCCTCTTGCTGTGGTCGAATCAGATCGCTCCTTTCCTCTTGCTGTGGTCCAATCAGAGCTCTCCTTTCATCTTGCTGTCGTCCAATCAGATCCCTCCTTTTATGCCACAGTCCAATCAGATCGTTCCGTTCCTCCTGCTGTCGTCCAATCAGATCCCTCCTTTCCTCTTGCTATGGTCGAATCAGATCGCTCCTTTCATCTTGCTGTGGTCCAATCAGATCCCTCCTTTTATGCCACGGTCCAATCAGATCGCTCCTTTCCTCCTGCTGTCGTCCAATCAGATCCCTCCTTTCCTCTTGCTGTGGTCCAATCAGATCGCTCCTTTCATCTTGCTGTGGTCCAATCAGATCCCTCCTTTCCTCCTGCTTTGGTCCAATCAGATCCCTCCTTTCCTCTTGCTGTGGTCCAATCAGATCCCTCCTCTTATGCCACGGTCCAATCAGAGCTCTCCATTCATCTTGCTGTGGTCCAATCAGAGCTCTCCTTTCATCTTGTTGTCGTCCAATCAGATCCCTCCTTTTATGCCACGGTCCAATCAGATCGCTCCTTTCCTCCTGCTGTCGTCCAATCAGATCCCTCCTTTCCTCTTGCTGTGGTCCAATCAAATCCCTCCTTTTATGCCACGGTCCAATCAGATCGCTCCTTTCCTCCTGCTGTCGTCCAATCAGATCACTCCTTTCCTCTTGCTGTGGTCCAATCAGATCCCTCCTTTCCTCTTGCTGTGGTCCAATCAGATCGCTCCTTTTATCTTGCTGTCGTCCAATCAGATCCCTCCTTTCCTCTTGCTGTGGTCCAATCAGATCCCTCCTTTTATGCCACGGTCCAATCAGAGCTCTCCTTTCATCTTGCTGTGGTCCAATCAGATCGCTCCTTTCCTCCTGCTGTGGACCAATCAGATCCCTCCTTTCCTCTTGCTGTGGTCCAATCAGATCGCTCCTTTCCTCCTGCTGTGGTCCAATCAGATCCCTCCTTTCCTCTTGCTGTGGTCCAATCAGATCCCTCCTTTTAAGGCACGGTCCAATCAGATCGCTCCTTTCCTCCTGCTGTGGTCCAATCAGATCCCTCCTTTCCTCCTGCTGTGGTCAAATCAGATCCCTCCTTTCCTCTTGCTGTGGTCCAATCAGAGCTCTCCTTTCATCTTGCTGTCGTCCAATCAGATCCCTCCTTTTATGCCACGGTCCAATCAGATCGTTCCGTTCCTCCTGCTGTCGTCCAATCAGATCCCTCCTTTCCTCTTGCTATGGTCGAATCAGATCGCTCCTTTCATCTTGCTGTGGTCCAATCAAATCCCTCCTTTTATGCCACGGTCCAATCAGATCGCTCCTTTCCTCCTGCTGTGGACCAATCAGATCCCTCCTTTCCTCTTGCTGTGGTCCAATCAGATCCCTCCTTTCCTTTTGCTGTGGTCCAATCAGATCTCTCCTTTCATCTTGCTGTCGTCCAATCAGATCGCTCCTTTTATGCCACGGTCCAATCAGATCGCTCCTTTCCTCCTGCTGTCGTCCAATCAGATCCCTCCTTTCCTCTTGCTGTGGTCCAATCAGATCGCTCCTTTCATCTTGCTGTGGTCCAATCAGATCCCTCCTTTCCTCCTGCTGTGGTCCAATCAGATCCCTCCTTTCCTCTTGCTGTGGTCCAATCAGATCCCTCCTTTTATGCCACGGTCCAATCAGATCGCTCCTTTCCTCCTGCTGTCGTCCAATCAGATCCCTCCTTTCCTCTTGCTGTGGTCGAATCAGATCGCTCCTTTCATCTTGCTGTGGTCCAATCAGATCCCTCCTTTCCTCCTGCTGTGGTCCAATCAGATCCCTCCTTTCCTCTTGCTGTGGTCCAATCAGATCCCTCCTTTTATGCCACGGTCCAATCAGATCGCTCCTTTCCTCCTGCTGTGGTCCAATCAGATCCCTCCTTTCATCTTGCTGTGGTCCAATCAGATCCCTCCTATAATGCCACGGTCCAATCAGAGCTCTCCTTTCATCTTGCTGTCGTCCAATCAGATCGCTCCTTTCCTCCTGCTGTGGTACAATCAGATCCCTCCTTTCCTCTTGCTGTGGTCCAATCAGATCCCTCCTCTTATGCCACGGTCCAATCAGAGCTCTCCATTCATCTTGCTGTGGTCCAATCAGAGCTCTCCTTTCATCTTGTTGTCGTCCAATCAGATCCCTCCTTTTATGCCACGGTCCAATCAGATCGCTCCTTTCCTCCTGCTGTCGTCCAATCAGATCCCTCCTTTCCTCTTGCTGTGGTCCAATCAAATCCCTCCTTTTATGCCACGGTCCAATCAGATCGCTCCTTTCCTCCTGCTGTCGTCCAATCAGATCACTCCTTTCCTCTTGCTGTGGTCCAATCAGATCCCTCCTTTCCTCTTGCTGTGGTCCAATCAGATCGCTCCTTTTATCTTGCTGTCGTCCAATCAGATCCCTCCTTTCCTCTTGCTGTGGTCCAATCAGATCCCTCCTTTTATGCCACGGTCCAATCAGAGCTCTCCTTTCATCTTGCTGTGGTCCAATCAGATCGCTCCTTTCCTCCTGCTGTGGACCAATCAGATCCCTCCTTTCCTCTTGCTGTGGTCCAATCAGATCGCTCCTTTCCTCCTGCTGTGGTCCAATCAGATCCCTCCTTTTCTCTTGCTGTGGTCCAATCAGATCCCTCCTTTAATGCCACGGTCCAATCAGAGCTCTCCTTTCATCTTGCTGTCGTCCAATCAGATCGCTCCTTTCCTCCTGCTGTGGTCCAATCAGATCCCTCCTTTCCTCTTGCTGTGGTCCAATCAGATCCCTCCTTTTATGCCACGGTCCAATCAGAGCTCTCCTTTCACCTTGCTGTGGTCCAATCAGATCGCTCCTTTCCTCCTGCTGTGGACCAATCAGATCCCTCCTTTCCTCTTGCTGTGGTCCAATCAGATCCCTCCTTTCCTCTTGCTGTGGTCCAATCAGATCTCTCCTTTCATCTTGCTGTCGTCCAATCAGATCGCTCCTTTTATGCCACGGTCCAATCAGATCGCTCCTTTCCTCCTGCTGTCGTCCAATCAGATCCCTCCTTTCCTCTTGCTGTGGTCCAATCAGATCGCTCCTTTCATCTTGCTGTGGTCCAATCAGATCCCTCCTTTCCTCCTGCTGTGGTCCAATCAGATCCCTCCTTTCCTCTTGCTGTGGTCCAATCAGATCCCTCCTTTTATGCCACGGTCCAATCAGATCGCTCCTTTCCTCCTGCTGTCGTCCAATCAGAACCCTCCTTTCCTCTTGCTGTGGTCGAATCAGATCGCTCCTTTCCTCTTGCTGTGGTCCAATCAGAGCTCTCCTTTCATCTTGCTGTCGTCCAATCAGATCCCTCCTTTTATGCCACAGTCCAATCAGATCGTTCCGTTCCTCCTGCTGTCGTCCAATCAGATCCCTCCTTTCCTCTTGCTATGGTCGAATCAGATCGCTCCTTTCATCTTGCTGTGGTCCAATCAGATCCCTCCTTTTATGCCACGGTCCAATCAGATCGCTCCTTTCCTCCTGCTGTCGTCCAATCAGATCCCTCCTTTCCTCTTGCTGTGGTCCAATCAGATCGCTCCTTTCATCTTGCTGTGGTCCAATCAGATCCCTCCTTTCCTCCTGCTTTGGTCCAATCAGATCCCTCCTTTCCTCTTGCTGTGGTCCAATCAGATCCCTCCTTTTATGCCACGGTCCAATCAGAGCTCTCCTTTCATCTTGCTGTGGTCCAATCAGATCGCTCCTTTCCTCCTGCTGTGGTCCAATCAGATCCCTCCTTTCCTCTTGCTGTGGTCCAATCAGAGCTCTCCTTTCATCTTGCTGTCGTCCAATCAGATGGCTCCTTTCTTCCTGCTGTGGTCCAATCAGATCCCTCCTTTCCTCCTGCTGTGGTCCAATCAGATCCCTCCTTTCCTCTTGCTGTGGTCCAATCAGAGATCTCCTTTCATCTTGCTGTCGTCCAATCAGATCCCTCCTTTTATGCCACGGTCCAATCAGATCGCTCCTTTCCTCCTGCTGTCGTCCAATCAGATCCCTCCTTTCCTCTTGCTGTGGTCCAATCAGATCGCTCCTTTCATCTTGCTGTGGTCCAATCAGATCCCTCCTTTCCTCCTGCTGTGGTCCAATCAGATCCCTCCTTTCCTCTTGCTGTGGTCCAATCAGAGCTCTCCTTTCATCTTGCTGTCGTCCAATCAGATCGCTCCTTTCCTCCTGCTGTGGTCCAATCAGATCCCTCCTTTTCTCTTGCTGTGGTCCAATCAGATCCCTCCTTTTGTGCCACGGTCCAATCAGAGCTCTCCTTTCATCTTGCTGTGGTCCAATCAGATCGCTCTTTTCCTCCTGCTGTGGTCCAATCAGATCCCTCCTTTCCTCTTGCTGTGGTCCAATCAGATCCCTCCTCTTATGCCACGGTCCAATCAGAGCTCTCCATTCATCTTGCTGTGGTCCAATCAGATCGCTCCTTTCCTCCTGCTGTGGTCCAATCAGATCCCTCCTTTTATGCCACGGTCCAATCAGAGCTCTCCTTTCATCTTGCTGTGGTCCAATCAAATCCCTCCTTTTATGCCACGGTCCAATCAGATCGCTCCTTTCCTCCTGCTGTGGACCAATCAGATCCCTCCTTTCCTCTTGCTGTGGTCCAATCAGATCCCTCCTTTCCTCTTGCTGTGGTCCAATCAGATCTCTCCTTTCATCTTGCTGTCGTCCAATCAGATCCCTCCTTTCCTCTTGCTGTGGTCCAATCAGATCCCTCCTTTTATGCCACGGTCCAATCAGAGCTCTCCTTTCATCTTGCTGTGGTCCAATCAGATCGCTCCTTTCCTCCTGCTGTGGACCAATCAGATCCCTCCTTTCCTCTTGCTGTGGTCCAATCAGATCGCTCCTTTCCTCCTGCTGTGGTCCAATCAGATCCCTCCTTTTCTCTTGCTGTGGTCCAATCAGATCCCTCCTTTAATGCCACGGTCCAATCAGAGCTCTCCTTTCATCTTGCTGTCGTCCAATCAGATCGCTCCTTTCCTCCTGCTGTGGTCCAATCAGATCCCTCCTTTCCTCTTGCTGTGGTCCAATCAGATCCCTCCTTTTATGCCACGGTCCAATCAGAGCTCTCCTTTCACCTTGCTGTGGTCCAATCAGATCGCTCCTTTCCTCCTGCTGTGGACCAATCAGATCCCTCCTTTCCTCTTGCTGTGGTCCAATCAGATCCCTCCTTTCCTCTTGCTGTGGTCCAATCAGATCTCTCCTTTCATCTTGCTGTCGTCCAATCAGATCGCTCCTTTTATGCCACGGTCCAATCAGATCGCTCCTTTCCTCCTGCTGTCGTCCAATCAGATCCCTCCTTTCCTCTTGCTGTGGTCCAATCAGATCGCTCCTTTCATCTTGCTGTGGTCCAATCAGATCCCTCCTTTCCTCCTGCTGTGGTCCAATCAGATCCCTCCTTTCCTCTTGCTGTGGTCCAATCAGATCCCTCCTTTTATGCCACGGTCCAATCAGATCGCTCCTTTCCTCCTGCTGTCGTCCAATCAGAACCCTCCTTTCCTCTTGCTGTGGTCGAATCAGATCGCTCCTTTCATCTTGCTGTGGTCCAATCAGATCCCTCCTTTCCTCCTGCTGTGGTCCAATCAGATCCCTCCTTTCCTCTTGCTGTGGTCCAATCAGATCCCTCCTTTTATGCCACGGTCCAATCAGATCGCTCCTTTCCTCCTGCTGTGGTCCAATCAGATCCCTCCTTTCCTCTTGCTGTGGTCCAATCAGATCCCTCCTTTAATGCCACGGTCCAATCAGAGCTCTCCTTTCATCTTGCTGTCGTCCAATCAGATCGCTCCTTTCCTCCTGCTGTGGTCCAATCAGATCCCTCCTTTCCTCTTGCTGTGGTCCAATCAGATCCCTCCTTTTATGCCACGGTCCAATCAGATCGCTCCTTTCCTCCTGCTGTGGTCCAATCAGATCCCTCCTTTCCTCCTGCTGTGGTCAAATCAGATCCCTCCTTTCCTCTTGCTGTGGTCCAATCAGAGCTCTCCTTTCATCTTGCTGTCGTCCAATCAGATCCCTCCTTTTATGCCACGGTCCAATCAGATCGTTCCGTTCCTCCTGCTGTCGTCCAATCAGATCCCTCCTTTCCTCTTGCTATGGTCGAATCAGATCGCTCCTTTCATCTTGCTGTGGTCCAATCAGATCCCTCCTTTTATGCCACGGTCCAATCAGATCGCTCCTTTCCTACTGCTGTCGTCCAATCAGATCCCTCCTTTCCTCTTGCTGTGGTCCAATCAGATCGCTCCTTTCATCTTGCTGTGGTCCAATCAGATCCCTCCTTTCCTCCTGCTTTGGTCCAATCAGATCCCTCCTTTCCTCTTGCTGTGGTCCAATCAGATCCCTCCTTTTATGCCACGGTCCAATCAGAGCTCTCCTTTCATCTTGCTGTGGTCCAATCAGATCGCTCCTTTCCTCCTGCTGTGGTCCAATCAGATCCCTCCTTTCCTCTTGCTGTGGTCCAATCAGAGCTCTCCTTTCATCTTGCTGTCGTCCAATCAGATGGCTCCTTTCTTCCTGCTGTGGTCCAATCAGATCCCTCCTTTCCTCCTGCTGTGGTCCAATCAGATCCCTCCTTTCCTCTTGCTGTGGTCCAATCAGAGATCTCCTTTCATCTTGCTGTCGTCCAATCAGATCCCTCCTTTTATGCCACGGTCCAATCAGATCGCTCCTTTCCTCCTGCTGTCGTCCAATCAGATCCCTCCTTTCCTCTTGCTGTGGTCCAATCAGATCGCTCCTTTCATCTTGCTGTGGTCCAATCAGATCCCTCCTTTCCTCCTGCTGTGGTCCAATCAGATCCCTCCTTTCCTCTTGCTGTGGTCCAATCAGAGCTCTCCTTTCATCTTGCTGTCGTCCAATCAGATCGCTCCTTTCCTCCTGCTGTGGTCCAATCAGATCCCTCCTTTTCTCTTGCTGTGGTCCAATCAGATCCCTCCTTTTATGCCACGGTCCAATCAGAGCTCTCCTTTCATCTTGCTGTGGTCCAATCAGATCGCTCTTTTCCTCCTGCTGTGGTCCAATCAGATCCCTCCTTTCCTCTTGCTGTGGTCCAATCAGATCCCTCCTCTTATGCCACGGTCCAATCAGAGCTCTCCATTCATCTTGCTGTGGTCCAATCAGATCGCTCCTTTCCTCCTGCTGTGGTCCAATCAGATCCCTCCTTTTATGCCACGGTCCAATCAGAGCTCTCCTTTCATCTTGCTGTGGTCCAATCAAATCCCTCCTTTTATGCCACGGTCCAATCAGATCGCTCCTTTCCTCCTGCTGTGGACCAATCAGATCCCTCCTTTCCTCTTGCTGTGGTCCAATCAGATCCCTCCTTTCCTCTTGCTGTGGTCCAATCAGATCTCTCCTTTCATCTTGCTGTCGTCCAATCAGATCGCTCCTTTTATGCCACGGTCCAATCAGATGGCTCCTTTCCTCCTGCTGTCGTCCAATCAGATCCCTCCTTTCCTCTTGCTGTGGTCCAATCAGATCGCTCCTTTCATCTTGCTGTGGTCCAATCAGATCCCTCCTTTCCTCCTGCTGTGGTCCAATCAGATCCCTCCTTTCCTCTTGCTGTGGTCCAATCAGATCCCTCCTTTTATGCCACGGTCCAATCAGATCGCTCCTTTCCTCCTGCTGTCGTCCAATCAGATCCCTCCTTTCCTCTTGCTGTGGTCGAATCAGATCGCTCCTTTCATCTTGTTGTGGTCCAATCAGATCCCTCCTTTCCTCCTGCTGTGGTCCAATCAGATCCCTCCTTTCCTCTTGCTGTGGTCCAATCAGATCCCTCCTTTTATGCCACGGTCCAATCAGATCGCTCCTTTCCTCCTGCTGTGGTCCAATCAGATCCCTCCTTTCATCTTGCTGTGGTCCAATCAGATCCCTCCTATAATGCCACGGTCCAATCAGAGCTCTCCTTTCATCTTGCTGTCGTCCAATCAGATCGCTCCTTTCCTCCTGCTGTGGTCCAATCAGATCCCTCCTTTCCTCTTGCTGTGGTCCAATCAGATCCCTCCTTTTATGCCACGGTCCAATCAGATCGCTCCTTTCCTCCTGCTGTGGTCCAATCAGATCCCTCCTTTCCTCCTGCTGTGGTCAAATCAGATCCCTCCTTTCCTCTTGCTGTGGTCCAATCAGAGCTCTCCTTTCATCTTGCTGTCGTCCAATCAGATCCCTCCTTTTATGCCACGGTCCAATCAGATCGCTCCGTTCCTCCTGCTGTCGTCCAATCAGATCCCTCCTTTCCTCTTGCTATGGTCGAATCAGATCGCTCCTTTCATCTTGCTGTGGTCCAATCAGATCCCTCCTTTTATGCCACGGTCCAATCAGATCGCTCCTTTCCTCCTGCTGTCGTCCAATCAGATCCCTCCTTTCCTCTTGCTGTGGTCCAATCAGAGCTCTCCTTTCATCTTGCTGTCGTCCAATCAGATCGCTCCTTTCCTCCTGCTGTGGTCCAATCAGATCCCTCCTTTTCTCTTGCTGTGGTCCAATCAGATCCCTCCTTTTATGCCACGGTCCAATCAGAGCTCTCCTTTCATCTTGCTGTGGTCCAATCAGATCGCTCCTTTCCTCCTGCTGTGGTCCAATCAGATCCCTCCTTTCCTCTTGCTGTGGTCCAATCAGATCCCTCCTCTTATGCCACGGTCCAATCAGAGCTCTCCATTCATCTTGCTGTGGTCCAATCAGATCGCTCCTTTCCTCCTGCTGTCGTCCAATCAGATCCCTCCTTTTATGCCACGGTCCAATCAGAGCTCTCCTTTCATCTTGCTGTCGTCCAATCAGATCCCTCCTTTTATGCCACGGTCCAATCAGATCGCTCCTTTCCTCCTGCTGTCGTCCAATCAGATCCCTCCTTTCCTCTTGCTGTGGTCCAATCAGAGCTCTCCTTTCATCTTGCTGTCGTCCAATCAGATCGCTCCTTTCTTCCTGCTGTGGTCCAATCAGATCCCTCCTTTTATGCCACAGTCCAATCAGAGCTCTCCTTTCATCTTGCTGTGGTCCAATCAGATCGCTCCTTTCCTCCTGCTGTGGTACAATCAGATCCCTCCTTTCCTCTTGCTGTGGTCCAATCAGATCCCTCCTCTTATGCCACGGTCCAATCAGAGCTCTCCATTCATCTTGCTGTGGTCCAATCAGAGCTCTCCTTTCATCTTGTTGTCGTCCAATCAGATCCCTCCTTTTATGCCACGGTCCAATCAGATCGCTCCTTTCCTCCTGCTGTCGTCCAATCAGATCCCTCCTTTCCTCTTGCTGTGGTCCAATCAAATCCCTCCTTTTATGCCACGGTCCAATCAGATCGCTCCTTTCCTCCTGCTGTCGTCCAATCAGATCACTCCTTTCCTCTTGCTGTGGTCCAATCAGATCCCTCCTTTCCTCTTGCTGTGGTCCAATCAGATCGCTCCTTTTATCTTGCTGTCGTCCAATCAGATCCCTCCTTTCCTCCTGCTGTGGACCAATCAGATCCCTCCTTTCCTCTTGCTGTGGTCCAATCAGATCCCTCCTTTCCTCTTGCTGTGGTCCAATCAGATCTCTCCTTTCATCTTGCTGTCGTCCAATCAGATCCCTCCTTTCCTCTTGCTGTGGTCCAATCAGATCCCTCCTTTTATGCCACGGTCCAATCAGAGCTCTCCTTTCATCTTGCTGTGGTCCAATCAGATCGCTCCTTTCCTCCTGCTGTGGACCAATCAGATCCCTCCTTTCCTCTTGCTGTGGTCCAATCAGATCGCTCCTTTCCTCCTGCTGTGGTCCAATCAGATCCCTCCTTTTCTCTTGCTGTGGTCCAATCAGATCCCTCCTTTAATGCCACGGTCCAATCAGAGCTCTCCTTTCATCTTGCTGTCGTCCAATCAGATCGCTCCTTTCCTCCTGCTGTGGTCCAATCAGATCCCTCCTTTCCTCTTGCTGTGGTCCAATCAGATCCCTCCTTTTATGCCACGGTCCAATCAGAGCTCTCCTTTCACCTTGCTGTGGTCCAATCAGATCGCTCCTTTCCTCCTGCTGTGGACCAATCAGATCCCTCCTTTCCTCTTGCTGTGGTCCAATCAGATCCCTCCTTTCCTCTTGCTGTGGTCCAATCAGATCTCTCCTTTCATCTTGCTGTCGTCCAATCAGATCGCTCCTTTTATGCCACGGTCCAATCAGATCGCTCCTTTCCTCCTGCTGTCGTCCAATCAGATCCCTCCTTTCCTCTTGCTGTGGTCCAATCAGATCGCTCCTTTCATCTTGCTGTGGTCCAATCAGATCCCTCCTTTCCTCCTGCTGTGGTCCAATCAGATCCCTCCTTTCCTCTTGCTGTGGTCCAATCAGATCCCTCCTTTTATGCCACGGTCCAATCAGATCGCTCCTTTCCTCCTGCTGTCGTCCAATCAGAACCCTCCTTTCCTCTTGCTGTGGTCGAATCAGATCGCTCCTTTCATCTTGCTGTGGTCCAATCAGATCCCTCCTTTCCTCCTGCTGTGGTCCAATCAGATCCCTCCTTTCCTCTTGCTGTGGTCCAATCAGATCCCTCCTTTTATGCCACGGTCCAATCAGATCGCTCCTTTCCTCCTGCTGTGGTCCAATCAGATCCCTGCTTTCCTCTTGCTGTGGTCCAATCAGATCCCTCCTTTAATGCCACGGTCCAATCAGAGCTCTCCTTTCATCTTGCTGTCGTCCAATCAGATCGCTCCTTTCCTCCTGCTGTGGTCCAATCAGATCCCTCCTTTCCTCTTGCTGTGGTCCAATCAGATCCCTCCTTTTATGCCACGGTCCAATCAGATCGCTCCTTTCCTCCTGCTGTGGTCCAATCAGATCCCTCCTTTCCTCCTGCTGTGGTCAAATCAGATCCCTCCTTTCCTCTTGCTGTGGTCCAATCAGAGCTCTCCTTTCATCTTGCTGTCGTCCAATCAGATCCCTCCTTTTATGCCACGGTCCAATCAGATCGTTCCGTTCCTCCTGCTGTCGTCCAATCAGATCCCTCCTTTCCTCTTGCTATGGTCGAATCAGATCGCTCCTTTCATCTTGCTGTGGTCCAATCAGATCCCTCCTTTTATGCCACGGTCCAATCAGATCGCTCCTTTCCTCCTGCTGTCGTCCAATCAGATCCCTCCTTTCCTCTTGCTGTGGTCCAATCAGATCGCTCCTTTCATCTTGCTGTGGTCCAATCAGATCCCTCCTTTCCTCCTGCTTTGGTCCAATCAGATCCCTCCTTTCCTCTTGCTGTGGTCCAATCAGATCCCTCCTTTTATGCCACGGTCCAATCAGAGCTCTCCTTTCATCTTGCTGTGGTCCAATCAGATCGCTCCTTTCCTCCTGCTGTGGTCCAATCAGATCCCTCCTTTCCTCTTGCTGTGGTCCAATCAGAGCTCTCCTTTCATCTTGCTGTCGTCCAATCAGATGGCTCCTTTCTTCCTGCTGTGGTCCAATCAGATCCCTCCTTTCCTCCTGCTGTGGTCCAATCAGATCCCTCCTTTCCTCTTGCTGTGGTCCAATCAGAGATCTCCTTTCATCTTGCTGTCGTCCAATCAGATCCCTCCTTTTATGCCACGGTCCAATCAGATCGCTCCTTTCCTCCTGCTGTCGTCCAATCAGATCCCTCCTTTCCTCTTGCTGTGGTCCAATCAGATCGCTCCTTTCATCTTGCTGTGGTCCAATCAGATCCCTCCTTTCCTCCTGCTGTGGTCCAATCAGATCCCTCCTTTCCTCTTGCTGTGGTCCAATCAGAGCTCTCCTTTCATCTTGCTGTCGTCCAATCAGATCGCTCCTTTCCTCCTGCTGTGGTCCAATCAGATCCCTCCTTTTCTCTTGCTGTGGTCCAATCAGATCCCTCCTTTTATGCCACGGTCCAATCAGAGCTCTCCTTTCATCTTGCTGTGGTCCAATCAGATCGCTCTTTTCCTCCTGCTGTGGTCCAATCAGATCCCTCCTTTCCTCTTGCTGTGGTCCAATCAGATCCCTCCTCTTATGCCACGGTCCAATCAGAGCTCTCCATTCATCTTGCTGTGGTCCAATCAGATCGCTTCTTTCCTCCTGCTGTGGTCCAATCAGATCCCTCCTTTTATGCCACGGTCCAATCAGAGCTCTCCTTTCATCTTGCTGTGGTCCAATCAAATCCCTCCTTTTATGCCACGGTCGAATCAGATCGCTCCTTTCCTCCTGCTGTGGACCAATCAGATCCCTCCTTTCCTCTTGCTGTGGTCCAATCAGATCCCTCCTTTCCTCTTGCTGTGGTCCAATCAGATCTCTCCTTTCATCTTGCTGTCGTCCAATCAGATCCCTCCTTTCCTCTTGCTGTGGTCCAATCAGATCCCTCCTTTTATGCCACGGTCCAATCAGAGCTCTCCTTTCATCTTGCTGTGGTCCAATCAGATCGCTCCTTTCCTCCTGCTGTGGACCAATCAGATCCCTCCTTTCCTCTTGCTGTGGTCCAATCAGATCGCTCCTTTCCTCCTGCTGTGGTCCAATCAGATCCATCCTTTTCTCTTGCTGTGGTCCAATCAGATCCCTCCTTTAATGCCACGGTCCAATCAGAGCTCTCCTTTCATCTTGCTGTCGTCCAATCAGATCGCTCCTTTCCTCCTGCTGTGGTCCAATCAGATCCCTCCTTTCCTCTTGCTGTGGTCCAATCAGATCCCTCCTTTTATGCCACGGTCCAATCAGAGCTCTCCTTTCACCTTGCTGTGGTCCAATCAGATCGCTCCTTTCCTCCTGCTGTGGACCAATCAGATCCCTCCTTTCCTCTTGCTGTGGTCCAATCAGATCCCTCCTTTCCTCTTGCTGTGGTCCAATCAGATCTCTCCTTTCATCTTGCTGTCGTCCAATCAGATCGCTCCTTTTATGCCACGGTCCAATCAGATCGCTCCTTTCCTCCTGTTGTCGTCCAATCAGATCCCTCCTTTCCTCTTGCTGTGGTCCAATCAGATCGCTCCTTTCATCTTGCTGTGGTCCAATCAGATCCCTCCTTTCCTCCTGCTGTGGTCCAATCAGATCCCTCCTTTCCTCTTGCTGTGGTCCAATCAGATCCCTCCTTTTATGCCACGGTCCAATCAGATCGCTCCTTTCCTCCTGCTGTCGTCCAATCAGAACCCTCCTTTCCTCTTGCTGTGGTCGAATCAGATCGCTCCTTTCATCTTGCTGTGGTCCAATCAGATCCCTCCTTTTATGCCACGGTCCAATCAGATCGCTCCTTTCCTCCTGCTGTGGTCCAATCAGATCCCTCCTTTCCTCTTGCTGTGGTCCAATCAGATCCCTCCTTTAATGCCACGGTCCAATCAGAGCTCTCCTTTCATCTTGCTGTCGTCCAATCAGATCGCTCCTTTCCTCCTGCTGTGGTCCAATCAGATCCCTCCTTTCCTCTTGCTGTGGTCCAATCAGATCCCTCCTTTTATGCCACGGTCCAATCAGATCGCTCCTTTCCTCCTGCTGTGGTCCAATCAGATCCCTCCTTTCCTCCTGCTGTGGTCAAATCAGATCCCTCCTTTCCTCTTGCTGTGGTCCAATCAGAGCTCTCCTTTCATCTTGCTGTCGTCCAATCAGATCCCTCCTTTTATGCCACGGTCCAATCAGATCGTTCCGTTCCTCCTGCTGTCGTCCAATCAGATCCCTCCTTTCCTCTTGCTATGGTCGAATCAGATCGCTCCTTTCATCTTGCTGTGGTCCAATCAGATCCCTCCTTTTATGCCACGGTCCAATCAGATCGCTCCTTTCCTCCTGCTGTCGTCCAATCAGATCCCTCCTTTCCTCTTGCTGTGGTCCAATCAGATCGCTCCTTTCATCTTGCTGTGGTCCAATCAGATCCCTCCTTTCCTCCTGCTTTGGTCCAATCAGATCCCTCCTTTCCTCTTGCTGTGGTCCAATCAGATCCCTCCTTTTATGCCACGGTCCAATCAGAGCTCTCCTTTCATCTTGCTGTGGTCCAATCAGATCGCTCCTTTCCTCCTGCTGTGGTCCAATCAGATCCCTCCTTTCCTCTTGCTGTGGTCCAATCAGATCCCTCCTCTTATGCCACGGTCCAATCAGAGCTCTCCATTCATCTTGCTGTGGTCCAATCAGATCGCTCCTTTCCTCCTGCTGTGGTCCAATCAGATCCCTCCTTTTATGCCACGGTCCAATCAGAGCTCTCCTTTCATCTTGCTGTCGTCCAATCAGATCCCTCCTTTTATGCCACGGTCCAATCAGATCGCTCCTTTCCTCCTGCTGTCGTCCAATCAGATCCCTCCTTTCCTCTTGCTGTGGTCCAATCAGAGCTCTCCTTTCATTTTGCTGTCGTCCAATCAGATCGCTCCTTTCATCTTGCTGTGGTCCAATCAGATCCCTCCTTTTATGCCACGGTCCAATCAGATCGCTCCTTTCCTCCTGCTGTCGTCCAATCAGATCCCTCCTTTCCTCTTGCTGTGGTCCAATCAGATCGCTCCTTTCATCTTGCTGTGGTCCAATCAGATCCCTCCTTTCCTCCTGCTTTGGTACAATCAGATCCCTCCTTTCCTCTTGCTGTGGTCCAATCAGATCCCTCCTTTTATGCCACGGTCCAATCAGAGCTCTCCTTTCATCTTGCTGTGGTCCAATCAGATCGCTCCTTTCCTCCTGCTGTGGTCCAATCAGATCCCTCCTTTCCTCTTGCTGTGGTCCAATCAGAGCTCTCCTTTCATCTTGCTGTCGTCCAATCAGATGGCTCCTTTCTTCCTGCTGTGGTCCAATCAGATCCCTCCTTTCCTCCTGCTGTGGTCCAATCAGATCCCTCCTTTCCTCTTGCTGTGGTCCAATCAGAGATCTCCTTTCATCTTGCTGTCGTCCAATCAGATCCCTCCTTTTATGCCACGGTCCAATCAGATCGCTCCTTTCCTCCTGCTGTCGTCCAATCAGATCCCTCCTTTCCTCTTGCTGTGGTCCAATCAGATCGCTCCTTTCATCTTGCTGTGGTCCAATCAGATCCCTCCTTTCCTCCTGCTGTGGTCCAATCAGATCCCTCCTTTCCTCTTGCTGTGGTCCAATCAGAGCTCTCCTTTCATCTTGCTGTCGTCCAATCAGATCGCTCCTTTCCTCCTGCTGTCGTCCAATCAGATCCCTCCTTTCCTCTTGCTGTGGTCCAATCAGATCGCTCCTTTCATCTTGCTGTGGTCCAATCAGATCCCTCCATTCCTCCTGCTGTGGTCCAATCAGATCCCTCCTTTCCTCTTGCTGTGGTCCAATCAGATCCCTCCTTTTATGCCACGGTCCAATCAGATCGCTCCTTTCCTCCTGCTGTCGTCCAATCAGATCCCTCCTTTCCTCTTGCTGTGGTCGAATCAGATCGCTCCTTTCATCTTGCTGTGGTCCAATCAGATCCCTCCTTTCCTCCTGCTGTGGTCCAATCAGATCCCTCCTTTCCTCTTGCTGTGGTCCAATCAGATCCCTCCTTTTATGCCACGGTCCAATCAGATCGCTCCTTTCCTCCTGCTGTGGTCCAATCAGATCCCTCCTTTCCTCTTGCTGTGGTCCAATCAGATCCCTCCTTTAATGCCACGGTCCAATCAGAGCTCTCCTTTCATCTTGCTGTCGTCCAATCAGATCGCTCCTTTCCTCCTGCTGTGGTCCAATCAGATCCCTCCTTTCCTCTTGCTGTGGTCCAATCAGATCCCTCCTTTTATGCCACGGTCCAATCAGACCGCTCCTTTCCTCCTGCTGTGGTCCAATCAGATCCCTCCTTTCCTCCTGCTGTGGTCAAATCAGATCCCTCCTTTCCTCTTGCTGTGGTCCAATCAGAGCTCTCCTTTCATCTTGCTGTCGTCCAATCAGATCCCTCCTTTTATGCCATGGTCCAATCAGATCGCTCCGTTCCTCCTGCTGTCGTCCAATCAGATCCCTCCTTTCCTCTTGCTATGGTCGAATCAGATCGCTCCTTTCATCTTGCTGTGGTCCAATCAGATCCCTCCTTTTATGCCACGGTCCAATCAGATCGCTCCTTTCCTCCTGCTGTCGTCCAATCAGATCCCTCCTTTCCTCTTGTTGTGGTCCAATCAGATCGCTCCTTTCATCTTGCTGTGGTCCAATCAGATCCCTCCTTTCCTCCTGCTGTGGTCCAATCAGATCCCTCCTTTCCTCTTGCTGTGGTCCAATCAGAGCTCTCCTTTCATCTTGCTGTCGTCCAATCAGATCGCTCCTTTCCTCCTGCTGTGGTCCAATCAGATCCCTCCTTTTCTCTTGCTGTGGTCCAATCAGATCCCTCCTTTTATGCCACGGTCCAATCAGAGCTCTCCTTTCATCTTGCTGTGGTCCAATCAGATCGCTCTTTTCCTCCTGCTGTGGTCCAATCAGATCCCTCCTTTCCTCTTGCTGTGGTCCAATCAGATCCCTCCTCTTATGCCACGGTCCAATCAGAGCTCTCCATTCATCTTGCTGTGGTCCAATCAGATCGCTCCTTTCCTCCTGCTGTGGTCCAATCAGATCCCTCCTTTTATGCCACGGTCCAATCAGAGCTCTCCTTTCATCTTGCTGTGGTCCAATCAAATCCCTCCTTTTATGCCACGGTCCAATCAGATCGCTCCTTTCCTCCTGCTGTGGACCAATCAGATCCCTCCTTTCCTCTTGCTGTGGTCCAATCAGATCCCTCCTTTCCTCTTGCTGTGGTCCAATCAGATCTCTCCTTTCATCTTGCTGTCGTCCAATCAGATCGCTCCTTTTATGCCACGGTCCAATCAGATGGCTCCTTTCCTCCTGCTGTCGTCCAATCAGATCCCTCCTTTCCTCTTGCTGTGGTCCAATCAGATCGCTCCTTTCATCTTGCTGTGGTCCAATCAGATCCCTCCTTTCCTCCTGCTGTGGTCCAATCAGATCCCTCCTTTCCTCTTGCTGTGGTCCAATCAGATCCCTCCTTTTATGCCACGGTCCAATCAGATCGCTCCTTTCCTCCTGCTGTCGTCCAATCAGATCCCTCCTTTCCTCTTGCTGTGGTCGAATCAGATCGCTCCTTTCATCTTGCTGTGGTCCAATCAGATCCCTCCTTTCCTCCTGCTGTGGTCCAATCAGATCCCTCCTTTCCTCTTGCTGTGGTCCAATCAGATCCCTCCTTTTATGCCACGGTCCAATCAGATCGCTCCTTTCCTCCTGCTGTGGTCCAATCAGATCCCTCCTTTCATCTTGCTGTGGTCCAATCAGATCCCTCCTATAATGCCACGGTCCAATCAGAGCTCTCCTTTCATCTTGCTGTCGTCCAATCAGATCGCTCCTTTCCTCCTGCTGTGGTCCAATCAGATCCCTCCTTTCCTCTTGCTGTGGTCCAATCAGATCCCTCCTTTTATGCCACGGTCCAATCAGATCGCTCCTTTCCTCCTGCTGTGGTCCAATCAGATCCCTCCTTTCCTCCTGCTGTGGTCAAATCAGATCCCTCCTTTCCTCTTGCTGTGGTCCAATCAGAGCTCTCCTTTCATCTTGCTGTCGTCCAATCAGATCCCTCCTTTTATGCCACGGTCCAATCAGATCGCTCCGTTCCTCCTGCTGTCGTCCAATCAGATCCCTCCTTTCCTCTTGCTATGGTCGAATCAGATCGCTCCTTTCATCTTGCTGTGGTCCAATCAGATCCCTCCTTTTATGCCACGGTCCAATCAGATCGCTCCTTTCCTCCTGCTGTCGTCCAATCAGATCCCTCCTTTCCTCTTGCTGTGGTCCAATCAGAGCTCTCCTTTCATCTTGCTGTCGTCCAATCAGATCGCTCCTTTCCTCCTGCTGTGGTCCAATCAGATCCCTCCTTTTCTCTTGCTGTGGTCCAATCAGATCCCTCCTTTTATGCCACGGTCCAATCAGAGCTCTCCTTTCATCTTGCTGTGGTCCAATCAGATCGCTCCTTTCCTCCTGCTGTGGTCCAATCAGATCCCTCCTTTCCTCTTGCTGTGGTCCAATCAGAGCTCTCCTTTCATCTTGCTGTCGTCCAATCAGATGGCTCCTTTCTTCCTGCTGTGGTCCAATCAGATCCCTCCTTTCCTCCTGCTGTGGTCCAATCAGATCCCTCCTTTCCTCTTGCTGTGGTCCAATCAGAGATCTCCTTTCATCTTGCTGTCGTCCAATCAGATCCCTCCTTTTATGCCACGGTCCAATCAGATCGCTCCTTTCCTCCTGCTGTCGTCCAATCAGATCCCTCCTTTCCTCTTGCTGTGGTCCAATCAGATCGCTCCTTTCATCTTGCTGTGGTCCAATCAGATCCCTCCTTTCCTCCTGCTGTGGTCCAATCAGATCCCTCCTTTCCTCTTGCTGTGGTCCAATCAGAGCTCTCCTTTCATCTTGCTGTCGTCCAATCAGATCGCTCCTTTCCTCCTGCTGTGGTCCAATCAGATCCCTCCTTTCCTCTTGCTGTGGTCCAATCAGAGATCTCCTTTCATCTTGCTGTCGTCCAATCAGATCCCTCCTTTTATGCCACGGTCCAATCAGATCGCTCCTTTCCTCCTGCTGTCGTCCAATCAGATCCCTCCTTTCCTCTTGCTGTGGTCCAATCAGATCGCTCCTTTCATCTTGCTGTGGTCCAATCAGATCCCTCCTTTCCTCCTGCTGTGGTCCAATCAGATCCCTCCTTTCCTCTTGCTGTGGTCCAATCAGAGCTCTCCTTTCATCTTGCTGTCGTCCAATCAGATCGCTCCTTTCTTCTTGCTGTGGTCCAATCAGATCCCTCATTTTCTCTTGCTGTGGTCCAATCAGATCCCTCCTTTTATGCCACGGTCCAATCAGAGCTCTCCTTTCATCTTGCTGTGGTCCAATCAGATCGCTCCTTTCCTCCTGCTGTCGTCCAATCAGATCCCTCCTTTCCTCTTGCTGTGGTCCAATCAGAGCTCTCCTTTCATCTTGCTGTGGTCCAATCAGATCGCTCCTTTCCTCCTGCTGTGGTCCAATCAGATCCCTCCTTTCCTCTTGCTGTGGTCCAATCAGATCCCTCCTCTTATGCCACGGTCCAATCAGAGCTCTCCATTCATCTTGTTGTGGTCCAATCAGATCGCTCCTTTCCTCCTGCTGTGGTCCAATCAGATCCCTCCTTTTATGCCACGGTCCAATCAGAGCTCTCCTTTCATCTTGCTGTCGTCCAATCAGATCCCTCCTTTTATGCCACGGTCCAATCAGATCGCTCCTTTCCTCCTGCTGTCGTCCAATCAGATCCCTCCTTTCCTCTTGCTGTGGTCCAATCAGAGCTCTCCTTTCATCTTGCTGTCGTCCAATCAGATCGCTCCTTTCATCTTGCTGTGGTCCAATCAGATCCCTCCTTTTATGCCACGGTCCAATCAGATCGCTCCTTTCCTCCTGCTGTCGTCCAATCAGATCCCTCCTTTCCTCTTGCTGTGGTCCAATCAGATCGCTCCTTTCATCTTGCTGTGGTCCAATCAGATCCCTCCTTTCCTCCTGCTGTGGTCCAATCAGATCCCTCCTTTCCTCTTGCTGTGGTCCAATCAGATCCCTCCTTTTATGCCACGGTCCAATCAGATCGCTCCTTTCCTCCTGCTGTGGTCCAATCAGATCCCTCCTTTCCTCTTGCTGTGGTCCAATCAGATCCCTCCTTTAATGCCACGGTCCAATCAGAGCTCTCCTTTCATCTTGCTGTCGTCCAATCAGATCGCTCCTTTCCTCCTGCTGTGGTCCAATCAGATCCCTCCTTTCCTCTTGCTGTGGTCCAATCAGATCCCTCCTTTTATGCCACGGTCCAATCAGACCGCTCCTTTCCTCCTGCTGTGGTCCAATCAGATCCCTCCTTTCCTCCTGCTGTGGTCAAATCAGATCCCTCCTTTCCTCTTGCTGTGGTCCAATCAGAGCTCTCCTTTCATCTTGCTGTCGTCCAATCAGATCCCTCCTTTTATGCCATGGTCCAATCAGATCGCTCCGTTCCTCCTGCTGTCGTCCAATCAGATCCCTCCTTTCCTCTTGCTATGGTCGAATCAGATCGCTCCTTTCATCTTGCTGTGGTCCAATCAGATCCCTCCTTTTATGCCACGGTCCAATCAGATCGCTCCTTTCCTCCTGCTGTCGTCCAATCAGATCCCTCCTTTCCTCTTGCTGTGGTCCAATCAGATCGCTCCTTTCATCTTGCTGTGGTCCAATCAGATCCCTCCTTTCCTCCTGCTGTGGTCCAATCAGATCCCTCCTTTCCTCTTGCTGTGGTCCAATCAGAGCTCTCCTTTCATCTTGCTGTCGTCCAATCAGATCGCTCCTTTCCTCCTGCTGTGGTCCAATCAGATCCCTCCTTTTCTCTTGCTGTGGTCCAATCAGATCCCTCCTTTTATGCCACGGTCCAATCAGAGCTCTCCTTTCATCTTGCTGTGGTCCAATCAGATCGCTCTTTTCCTCCTACTGTGGTCCAATCAGATCCCTCCTTTCCTCTTGCTGTGGTCCAATCAGATCCCTCCTCTTATGCCACGGTCCAATCAGAGCTCTCCATTCATCTTGCTGTGGTCCAATCAGATCGCTCCTTTCCTCCTGCTGTGGTCCAATCAGATCCCTCCTTTTATGCCACGGTCCAATCAGAGCTCTCCTTTCATCTTGCTGTGGTCCAATCAAATCCCTCCTTTTATGCCACGGTCCAATCAGATCGCTCCTTTCCTCCTGCTGTGGACCAATCAGATCCCTCCTTTCCTCTTGCTGTGGTCCAATCAGATCCCTCCTTTCCTCTTGCTGTGGTCCAATCAGATCTCTCCTTTCATCTTGCTGTCGTCCAATCAGATCGCTCCTTTTATGCCACGGTCCAATCAGATGGCTCCTTTCCTCCTGCTGTCGTCCAATCAGATCCCTCCTTTCCTCTTGCTGTGGTCCAATCAGATCGCTCCTTTCATCTTGCTGTGGTCCAATCAGATCCCTCCTTTCCTCCTGCTGTGGTCCAATCAGATCCCTCCTTTCCTCTTGCTGTGGTCCAATCAGATCCCTCCTTTTATGCCACGGTCCAATCAGATCGCTCCTTTCCTCCTGCTGTCGTCCAATCAGATCCCTCCTTTCCTCTTGCTGTGGTCGAATCAGATCGCTCCTTTCATCTTGCTGTGGTCCAATCAGATCCCTCCTTTCCTCCTGCTGTGGTCCAATCAGATCCCTCCTTTCCTCTTGCTGTGGTCCAATCAGATCCCTCCTTTTATGCCACGGTCCAATCAGATCGCTCCTTTCCTCCTGCTGTGGTCCAATCAGATCCCTCCTTTCATCTTGCTGTGGTCCAATCAGATCCCTCCTATAATGCCACGGTCCAATCAGAGCTCTCCTTTCATCTTGCTGTCGTCCAATCAGATCGCTCCTTTCCTCCTGCTGTGGTCCAATCAGATCCCTCCTTTCCTCTTGCTGTGGTCCAATCAGATCCCTCCTTTTATGCCACGGTCCAATCAGATCGCTCCTTTCCTCCTGCTGTGGTCCAATCAGATCCCTCCTTTCCTCCTGCTGTGGTCAAATCAGATCCCTCCTTTCCTCTTGCTGTGGTCCAATCAGAGCTCTCCTTTCATCTTGCTGTCGTCCAATCAGATCCCTCCTTTTATGCCACGGTCCAATCAGATCGTTCCGTTCCTCCTGCTGTCGTCCAATCAGATCCCTCCTTTCCTCTTGCTATAGTCGAATCAGATCGCTCCTTTCATCTTGCTGTGGTCCAATCAGATCCCTCCTTTTATGCCACGGTCCAATCAGATCGCTCCTTTCCTCCTGCTGTCGTCCAATCAGATCCCTCCTTTCCTCTTGCTGTGGTCCAATCAGATCGCTCCTTTCATCTTGCTGTGGTCCAATCAGATCCCTCCTTTCCTCCTGCTTTGGTCCAATCAGATCCCTCCTTTCCTCTTGCTGTGGTCCAATCAGATCCCTCCTTTTATGCCACGGTCCAATCAGAGCTCTCCTTTCATCTTGCTGTGGTCCAATCAGATCGCTCCTTTCCTCCTGCTGTGGTCCAATCAGATCCCTCCTTTCCTCTTGCTGTGGTCCAATCAGAGCTCTCCTTTCATCTTGCTGTCGTCCAATCAGATGGCTCCTTTCTTCCTGCTGTGGTCCAATCAGATCCCTCCTTTCCTCCTGCTGTGGTCCAATCAGATCCCTCCTTTCCTCTTGCTGTGGTCCAATCAGAGATCTCCTTTCATCTTGCTGTCGTCCAATCAGATCCCTCCTTTTATGCCACGGTCCAATCAGATCGCTCCTTTCCTCCTGCTGTCGTCCAATCAGATCCCTCCTTTCCTCTTGCTGTGGTCCAATCAGATCGCTCCTTTCATCTTGCTGTGGTCCAATCAGATCCCTCCTTTCCTCCTGCTGTGGTCCAATCAGATCCCTCCTTTCCTCTTGCTGTGGTCCAATCAGAGCTCTCCTTTCATCTTGCTGTCGTCCAATCAGATCGCTCCTTTCCTCCTGCTGTGGTCCAATCAGATCCCTCCTTTTCTCTTGCTGTGGTCCAATCAGATCCCTCCTTTTATGCCACGGTCCAATCAGAGCTCTCCTTTCATCTTGCTGTGGTCCAATCAGATCGCTCTTTTCCTCCTGCTGTGGTCCAATCAGATCCCTCCTTTCCTCTTGCTGTGGTCCAATCAGATCCCTCCTCTTATGCCACGGTCCAATCAGAGCTCTCCATTCATCTTGCTGTGGTCCAATCAGATCGCTTCTTTCCTCCTGCTGTGGTCCAATCAGATCCCTCCTTTTATGCCACGGTCCAATCAGAGCTCTCCTTTCATCTTGCTGTGGTCCAATCAAATCCCTCCTTTTATGCCACGGTCGAATCAGATCGCTCCTTTCCTCCTGCTGTGGACCAATCAGATCCCTCCTTTCCTCTTGCTGTGGTCCAATCAGATCCCTCCTTTCCTCTTGCTGTGGTCCAATCAGATCTCTCCTTTCATCTTGCTGTCGTCCAATCAGATCCCTCCTTTCCTCTTGCTGTGGTCCAATCAGATCCCTCCTTTTATGCCACGGTCCAATCAGAGCTCTCCTTTCATCTTGCTGTGGTCCAATCAGATCGCTCCTTTCCTCCTGCTGTGGACCAATCAGATCCCTCCTTTCCTCTTGCTGTGGTCCAATCAGATCGCTCCTTTCCTCCTGCTGTGGTCCAATCAGATCCATCCTTTTCTCTTGCTGTGGTCCAATCAGATCCCTCCTTTAATGCCACGGTCCAATCAGAGCTCTCCTTTCATCTTGCTGTCGTCCAATCAGATCGCTCCTTTCCTCCTGCTGTGGTCCAATCAGATCCCTCCTTTCCTCTTGCTGTGGTCCAATCAGATCCCTCCTTTTATGCCACGGTCCAATCAGAGCTCTCCTTTCACCTTGCTGTGGTCCAATCAGATCGCTCCTTTCCTCCAACTGTGGACCAATCAGATCCCTCCTTTCCTCTTGCTGTGGTCCAATCAGATCCCTCCTTTCCTCTTGCTGTGGTCCAATCAGATCTCTCCTTTCATCTTGCTGTCGTCCAATCAGATCGCTCCTTTTATGCCACGGTCCAATCAGATCGCTCCTTTCCTCCTGCTGTCGTCCAATCAGATCCCTCCTTTCCTCTTGCTGTGGTCCAATCAGATCGCTCCTTTCATCTTGCTGTGGTCCAATCAGATCCCTCCTTTCCTCCTGCTGTGGTCCAATCAGATCCCTCCTTTCCTCTTGCTGTGGTCCAATCAGATCCCTCCTTTTATGCCACGGTCCAATCAGATCGCTCCTTTCCTCCTGCTGTCGTCCAATCAGAACCCTCCTTTCCTCTTGCTGTGGTCGAATCAGATCGCTCCTTTCATCTTGCTGTGGTCCAATCAGATCCCTCCTTTCCTCCTGCTGTGGTCCAATCAGATCCCTCCTTTCCTCTTGCTGTGGTCCAATCAGATCCCTCCTTTTATGCCACGGTCCAATCAGATCGCTCCTTTCCTCCTGCTGTGGTCCAATCAGATCCCTCCTTTCCTCTTGCTGTGGTCCAATCAGATCCCTCCTTTTATGCCACGGTCCAATCAGATCGCTCCTTTCCTCCTGCTGTGGTCCAATCAGATCCCTCCTTTCCTCCTGCTGTGGTCAAATCAGATCCCTCCTTTCCTCTTGCTGTGGTCCAATCAGAGCTCTCCTTTCATCTTGCTGTCGTCCAATCAGATCCCTCCTTTTATGCCACGGTCCAATCAGATCGTTCCGTTCCTCCTGCTGTCGTCCAATCAGATCCCTCCTTTCCTCTTGCTATGGTCGAATCAGATCGCTCCTTTCATCTTGCTGTGGTCCAATCAAATCCCTCCTTTTATGCCACGGTCCAATCAGATCGCTCCTTTCCTCCTGCTGTGGACCAATCAGATCCCTCCTTTCCTCTTGCTGTGGTCCAATCAGATCCCTCCTTTCCTCTTGCTGTGGTCCAATCAGATCCCTCCTTTTATGCCACGGTCCAATCAGATCGCTCCTTTCCTCCTGCTGTGGTCCAATCAGATCCCTCCTTTCATCTTGCTGTGGTCCAATCAGATCCCTCCTATAATGCCACGGTCCAAACAGAGCTCTCCTTTCATCTTGCTGTCGTCCAATCAGATCGCTCCTTTCCTCCTGCTGTGGTACAATCAGATCCCTCCTTTCCTCTTGCTGTGGTCCAATCAGATCCCTCCTCTTATGCCACGGTCCAATCAGAGCTCTCCATTCATCTTGCTGTGGTCCAATCAGAGCTCTCCTTTCATCTTGTTGTCGTCCAATCAGATCCCTCCTTTTATGCCACGGTCCAATCAGATCGCTCCTTTCCTCCTGCTGTCGTCCAATCAGATCCCTCCTTTCCTCTTGCTGTGGTCCAATCAAATCCCTCCTTTTATGCCACGGTCCAATCAGATCGCTCCTTTCCTCCTGCTGTCGTCCAATCAGATCACTCCTTTCCTCTTGCTGTGGTCCAATCAGATCCCTCCTTTCCTCTTGCTGTGGTCCAATCAGATCGCTCCTTTTATCTTGCTGTCGTCCAATCAGATCCCTCCTTTCCTCTTGCTGTGGTCCAATCAGATCCCTCCTTTTATGCCACGGTCCAATCAGAGCTCTCCTTTCATCTTGCTGTGGTCCAATCAGATCGCTCCTTTCCTCCTGCTGTGGACCAATCAGATCCCTCCTTTCCTCTTGCTGTGGTCCAATCAGATCGCTCCTTTCCTCCTGCTGTGGTCCAATCAGATCCCTCCTTTTCTCTTGCTGTGGTCCAATCAGATCCCTCCTTTAATGCCACGGTCCAATCAGAGCTCTCCTTTCATCTTGCTGTCGTCCAATCAGATCGCTCCTTTCCTCCTGCTGTGGTCCAATCAGATCCCTCCTTTCCTCTTGCTGTGGTCCAATCAGATCCCTCCTTTTATGCCACGGTCCAATCAGAGCTCTCCTTTCACCTTGCTGTGGTCCAATCAGATCGCTCCTTTCCTCCTGCTGTGGACCAATCAGATCCCTCCTTTCCTCTTGCTGTGGTCCAATCAGATCCCTCCTTTCCTCTTGCTGTGGTCCAATCAGATCTCTCCTTTCATCTTGCTGTCGTCCAATCAGATCGCTCCTTTTATGCCACGGTCCAATCAGATCGCTCCTTTCCTCCTGCTGTCGTCCAATCAGATCCCTCCTTTCCTCTTGCTGTGGTCCAATCAGATCGCTCCTTTAATCTTGCTGTGGTCCAATCAGATCCCTCCTTTCCTCCTGCTGTGGTCCAATCAGATCCCTTCTTTCCTCTTGCTGTGGTCCAATCAGATCCCTCCTTTTATGCCACGGTCCAATCAGATCGCTCCTTTCCTCCTGCTGTGGTCCAATCAGATCCCTGCTTTCCTCTTGCTGTGGTCCAATCAGATCCCTCCTTTAATGCCACGGTCCAATCAGAGCTCTCCTTTCATCTTGCTGTCGTCCAATCAGATCGCTCCTTTCCTCCTGCTGTGGTCCAATCAGATCCCTCCTTTCCTCTTGCTGTGGTCCAATCAGATCCCTCCTTTTATGCCACGGTCCAATCAGATCGCTCCTTTCCTCCTGCTGTGGTCCAATCAGATCCCTCCTTTCCTCCTGCTGTGGTCAAATCAGATCCCTCCTTTCCTCTTGCTGTGGTCCAATCAGAGCTCTCCTTTCATCTTGCTGTCGTCCAATCAGATCCCTCCTTTTATGCCACGGTCCAATCAGATCGTTCCGTTCCTCCTGCTGTCGTCCAATCAGATCCCTCCTTTCCTCTTGCTATGGTCGAATCAGATCGCTCCTTTCATCTTGCTGTGGTCCAATCAGATCCCTCCTTTTATGCCACGGTCCAATCAGATCGCTCCTTTCCTCCTGCTGTCGTCCAATCAGATCCCTCCTTTCCTCTTGCTGTGGTCCAATCAGATCGCTCCTTTCATCTTGCTGTGGTCCAATCAGATCCCTCCTTTCCTCCTGCTTTGGTCCAATCAGATCCCTCCTTTCCTCTTGCTGTGGTCCAATCAGATCCCTCCGTTTATGCCACGGTCCAATCAGAGCTCTCCTTTCATCTTGCTGTGGTCCAATCAGATCGCTCCTTTCCTCCTGCTGTGGTCCAATCAGATCCCTCCTTTCCTCTTGCTGTGGTCCAATCAGAGCTCTCCTTTCATCTTGCTGTCGTCCAATCAGATGGCTCCTTTCTTCCTGCTGTGGTCCAATCAGATCCCTCCTTTCCTCCTGCTGTGGTCCAATCAGATCCCTCCTTTCCTCTTGCTGTGGTCCAATCAGAGATCTCCTTTCATCTTGCTGTCGTCCAATCAGATCCCTCCTTTTATGCCACGGTCCAATCAGATCGCTCCTTTCCTCCTGCTGTCGTCCAATCAGATCCCTCCTTTCCTCTTGCTGTGGTCCAATCAGATCGCTCCTTTCATCTTGCTGTGGTCCAATCAGATCCCTCCTTTCCTCCTGCTGTGGTCCAATCAGATCCCTCCTTTCCTCTTGCTGTGGTCCAATCAGAGCTCTCCTTTCATCTTGCTGTCGTCCAATCAGATCGCTCCTTTCCTCCTGCTGTGGTCCAATCAGATCCCTCCTTTTCTCTTGCTGTGGTCCAATCAGATCCCTCCTTTTATGCCACGGTCCAATCAGAGCTCTCCTTTCATCTTGCTGTGGTCCAATCAGATCGCTCTTTTCCTCCTGCTGTGGTCCAATCAGATCCCTCCTTTCCTCTTGCTGTGGTCCAATCAGATCCCTCCTCTTATGCCACGGTCCAATCAGAGCTCTCCATTCATCTTGCTGTCGTCCAATCAGATCGCTCCTTTCCTCCTGCTGTGGTCCAATCAGATCCCTCCTTTTCTCTTGCTGTGGTCCAATCAGATCCCTCCTTTTATGCCACGGTCCAATCAGAGCTCTCCTTTCATCTTGCTGTGGTCCAATCAGATCGCTCTTTTCCTCCTGCTGTGGTCCAATCAGATCCCTCCTTTCCTCTTGCTGTGGTCCAATCAGATCCCTCCTCTTATGCCACGGACCAATCAGAGCTCTCCATTCATCTTGCTGTGGTCCAATCAGATCGCTCCTTTCCTCCTGCTGTGGTCCAATCAGATCCCTCCTTTTATGCCACGGTCCAATCAGAGCTCTCCTTTCATCTTGCTGTGGTCCAATCAAATCCCTCCTTTTATGCCACGGTCGAATCAGATCGCTCCTTTCCTCCTGCTGTGGACCAATCAGATCCCTCCTTTCCTCTTGCTGTGGTCCAATCAGATCCCTCCTTTCCTCTTGCTGTGGTCCAATCAGATCTCTCCTTTCATCTTGCTGTCGTCCAATCAGATCCCTCCTTTCCTCTTGCTGTGGTCCAATCAGATCCCTCCTTTTATGCCACGGTCCAATCAGAGCTCTCCTTTCATCTTGCTGTGGTCCAATCAGATCGCTCCTTTCCTCCTGCTGTGGACCAATCAGATCCCTCCTTTCCTCTTGCTGTGGTCCAATCAGATCGCTCCTTTCCTCCTGCTGTGGTCCAATCAGATCCATCCTTTTCTCTTGCTGTGGTCCAATCAGATCCCTCCTTTAATGCCACGGTCCAATCAGAGCTCTCCTTTCATCTTGCTGTCGTCCAATCAGATCGCTCCTTTCCTCCTGCTGTGGTCCAATCAGATCCCTCCTTTCCTCTTGCTGTGGTCCAATCAGATCCCTCCTTTTATGCCACGGTCCAATCAGAGCTCTCCTTTCACCTTGCTGTGGTCCAATCAGATCGCTCCTTTCCTCCTGCTGTGGACCAATCAGATCCCTCCTTTCCTCTTGCTGTGGTCCAATCAGATCCCTCCTTTCCTCTTGCTGTGGTCCAATCAGATCTCTCCTTTCATCTTGCTGTCGTCCAATCAGATCGCTCCTTTTATGCCACGGTCCAATCAGATCGCTCCTTTCCTCCTGCTGTCGTCCAATCAGATCCCTCCTTTCCTCTTGCTGTGGTCCAATCAGATCGCTCCTTTCATCTTGCTGTGGTCCAATCAGATCCCTCCTTTCCTCCTGCTGTGGTCCAATCAGATCCCTCCTTTCCTCTTGCTGTGGTCCAATCAGAGCTCTCCTTTCATCTTGCTGTCGTCCAATCAGATCGCTCCTTTCTTCTTGCTGTGGTCCAATCAGATCCCTCATTTTCTCTTGCTGTGGTCCAATCAGATCCCTCCTTTTATGCCACGGTCCAATCAGAGCTCTCCTTTCATCTTGCTGTGGTCCAATCAGATCGCTCCTTTCCTCCTGCTGTCGTCCAATCAGATCCCTCCTTTCCTCTTGCTGTGGTCCAATCAGAGCTCTCCTTTCATCTTGCTGTGGTCCAATCAGATCGCTCCTTTCCTCCTGCTGTGGTCCAATCAGATCCCTCCTTTCCTCTTGCTGTGGTCCAATCAGATCCCTCCTCTTATGCCACGGTCCAATCAGAGCTCTCCATTCATCTTGCTGTGGTCCAATCAGATCGCTCCTTTCCTCCTGTTGTGGTCCAATCAGATCCCTCCTTTTATGCCACGGTCCAATCAGAGCTCTCCTTTCATCTTGCTGTAGTCCAATCAGATCCCTCCTTTTATGCCACGGTCCAATCAGATCGCTCCTTTCCTCCTGCTGTCGTCCAATCAGATCCCTCCTTTCCTCTTGCTGTGGTCCAATCAGAGCTCTCCTTTCATCTTGCTGTCGTCCAATCAGATCGCTCCTTTCATCTTGCTGTGGTCCAATCAGATCCCTCCTTTTATGCCACGGTCCAATCAGATCGCTCCTTTCCTCCTGCTGTCGTCCAATCAGATCCCTCCTTTCCTCTTGCTGTGGTCCAATCAGATCGCTCCTTTCATCTTGCTGTGGTCCAATCAGATCCCTCCTTTCCTCCTGCTTTGGTCCAATCAGATCCCTCCTTTCCTCTTGCTGTGGTCCAATCAGATCCCTCCTTTTATGCCACGGTCCAATCAGAGCTCTCCTTTCATCTTGCTGTGGTCCAATCAGATCGCTCCTTTCCTCCTTCAGTGGTCCAATCAGATCCCTCCTTTCCTCTTGCTGTGGTCCAATCAGAGCTCTCCTTTCATCTTGCTGTCGTCCAATCAGATGGCTCCTTTCTTCCTGCTGTGGTCCAATCAGATCCCTCCTTTCCTCCTGCTGTGGTCCAATCAGATCCCTCCTTTCCTCTTGCTGTGGTCCAATCAGAGATCTCCTTTCATCTTGCTGTCGTCCAATCAGATCCCTCCTTTTATGCCACGGTCCAATCAGATCGCTCCTTTCCTCCTGCTGTCGTCCAATCAGATCCCTCCTTTCCTCTTGCTGTGGTCCAATCAGATCGCTCCTTTCATCTTGCTGTGGTCCAATCAGATCCCTCCTTTCCTCCTGCTGTGGTCCAATCAGATCCCTCCTTTCCTCTTGCTGTGGTCCAATCAGAGCTCTCCTTTCATCTTGCTGTCGTCCAATCAGATCGCTCCTTTCCTCCTGCTGTCGTCCAATCAGATCCCTCCTTTCCTCTTGCTGTGGTCCAATCAGATCGCTCCTTTCATCTTGCTGTGGTCCAATCAGATCCCTCCATTCCTCCTGCTGTGGTCCAATCAGATCCCTCCTTTCCTCTTGCTGTGGTCCAATCAGATCCCTCCTTTTATGCCACGGTCCAATCAGATCGCTCCTTTCCTCCTGCTGTGGTCCAATCAGATCCCTCCTTTCCTCTTGCTGTGGTCCAATCAGATCCCTCCTTTAATGCCACGGTCCAATCAGAGCTCTCCTTTCATCTTGCTGTCGTCCAATCAGATCGCTCCTTTCCTCCTGCTGTGGTCCAATCAGATCCCTCCTTTCCTCTTGCTGTGGTCCAATCAGATCCCTCCTTTTATGCCACGGTCCAATCAGACCGCTCCTTTCCTCCTGCTGTGGTCCAATCAGATCCCTCCTTTCCTCCTGCTGTGGTCAAATCAGATCCCTCCTTTCCTCTTGCTGTGGTCCAATCAGAGCTCTCCTTTCATCTTGCTGTCGTCCAATCAGATCCCTCCTTTTATGCCATGGTCCAATCAGATCGCTCCGTTCCTCCTGCTGTCGTCCAATCAGATCCCTCCTTTCCTCTTGCTATGGTCGAATCAGATCGCTCCTTTCATCTTGCTGTGGTCCAATCAGATCCCTCCTTTTATGCCACGGTCCAATCAGATCGCTCCTTTCCTCCTGCTGTCGTCCAATCAGATCCCTCCTTTCCTCTTGCTGTGGTCCAATCAGATCGCTCCTTTCATCTTGCTGTGGTCCAATCAGATCCCTCCTTTCCTCCTGCTTTGGTCCAATCAGATCCCTCCTTTCCTCTTGCTGTGGTCCAATCAGATCGCTCATTTCATCTTGCTGTGGTCCAATCAGATCCCTCCTTTCCTCCTGCTGTGGTCCAATCAGATCCCTCCTTTCCTCTTGCTGTGGTCCAATCAGAGCTCTCCTTTCATCTTGCTGTCGTCCAATCAGATCGCTCCTTTCCGCCTGCTGTGGTCCAATCAGATCCCTCCTTTCCTCTTGCTGTGGTCCAATCAGATCCCTCCTTTTATGCCACGGTCCAATCAGATCGCTCCTTTCCTCCTGCTGTGGTCCAATCAGATCCCTCCTTTCCTCTTGCTGTGGTCCAATCAGATCCCTCCTTTAATGCCACGGTCCAATCAGAGCTCTCCTTTCATCTTGCTGTCGTCCAATCAGATCGCTCCTTTCCTCCTGCTGTGGTCCAATCAGATCCCTCCTTTCCTCTTGCTGTGGTCCAATCAGATCCCTCCTTTTATGCCACGGTCCAATCAGACCGCTCCTTTCCTCCTGCTGTGGTCCAATCAGATCCCTCCTTTCCTCCTGCTGTGGTCAAATCAGATCCCTCCTTTCCTCTTGCTGTGGTCCAATCAGAGCTCTCCTTTCATCTTGCTGTCGTCCAATCAGATCCCTCCTTTTATGCCATGGTCCAATCAGATCGCTCCGTTCCTCCTGCTGTCGTCCAATCAGATCCCTCCTTTCCTCTTGCTATGGTCGAATCAGATCGCTCCTTTCATCTTGCTGTGGTCCAATCAGATCCCTCCTTTTATGCCACGGTCCAATCAGATCGCTCCTTTCCTCCTGCTGTCGTCCAATCAGATCCCTCCTTTCCTCTTGCTGTGGTCCAATCAGATCGCTCCTTTCATCTTGCTGTGGTCCAATCAGATCCCTCCTTTCCTCCTGCTTTGGTCCAATCAGATCCCTCCTTTCCTCTTGCTGTGGTCCAATCAGATCGCTCATTTCATCTTGCTGTGGTCCAATCAGATCCCTCCTTTCCTCCTGCTGTGGTCCAATCAGATCCCTCCTTTCCTCTTGCTGTGGTCCAATCAGAGCTCTCCTTTCATCTTGCTGTCGTCCAATCAGATCGCTCCTTTCCGCCTGCTGTGGTCCAATCAGATCCCTCCTTTCCTCTTGCTGTGGTCCAATCAGATCCCTCCTTTTATGCCACGGTCCAATCAGATCGCTCCTTTCCTCCTGCTGTGGTCCAATCAGATCCCTCCTTTCCTCTTGCTGTGGTCCAATCAGATCCCTCCTTTAATGCCACGGTCCAATCAGAGCTCTCCTTTCATCTTGCTGTCGTCCAATCAGATCGCTCCTTTCCTCCTGCTGTGGTCCAATCAGATCCCTCCTTTCCTCTTGCTGTGGTCCAATCAGATCCCTCCTTTTATGCCACGGTCCAATCAGATCGCTCCTTTCCTCCTGCTGTGGTCCAATCAGATCCCTCCTTTCCTCCTGCTGTGGTCAAATCAGATCCCTCCTTTCCTCTTGCTGTGGTCCAATCAGAGCTCTCCTTTCATCTTGCTGTCGTCCAATCAGATCCCTCCTTTTATGCCATGGTCCAATCAGATCGCTCCGTTCCTCCTGCTGTCGTCCAATCAGATCCCTCCTTTCCTCTTGCTATGGTCGAATCAGATCGCTCCTTTCATCTTGCTGTGGTCCAATCAGATCCCTCCTTTTATGCCACGGTCCAATCAGATCGCTCCTTTCCTCCTGCTGTCGTCCAATCAGATCCCTCCTTTCCTCTTGCTGTGGTCCAATCAGATCGCTCCTTTCATCTTGCTGTGGTCCAATCAGATCCCTCCTTTCCTCCTGCTTTGGTCCAATCAGATCCCTCCTTTCCTCTTGCTGTGGTCCAATCAGATCGCTCATTTCATCTTGCTGTGGTCCAATCAGATCCCTCCTTTCCTCCTGCTGTGGTCCAATCAGATCCCTCCTTTCCTCTTGCTGTGGTCCAATCAGAGCTCTCCTTTCATCTTGCTGTCGTCCAATCAGATCGCTCCTTTCCGCCTGCTGTGGTCCAATCAGATCCCTCCTTTCCTCTTGCTGTGGTCCAATCAGATCCCTCCTTTTATGCCACGGTCCAATCACAGCTCTCCTTTCATCTTGCTGTGGTCCAATCAGATCGCTCCTTTCCTCCTGCTGTGGTCCAATCAGATCCATCCTTTCCTCTTGCTGTGGTCCAATCAGAGCTCTCCTTTAACCTTGCTGTCGTCCAATCAGATCGCTCCTTTCTTCCTGCTGTGGTCCAATCAGATCCCTCCTTTTATGCCACGGTCCAATCAGAGCTCTCCTTTCATCTTGCTGTCGTCCAATCAGATCGCTCCTTTCCTCCTGCTGTGGTCCAATCAGATCCCTCCTCTTATGCCACGGTCCAATCAGAGCTCTCCATTCATCTTGCTGTGGTCCAATCAGATCGCTCCTTTCCTCCTGCTGTGGTCCAATCAGATCCCTCCTTTCCTCCTGCTGTGGTCCAATCAGAGATCTCCTTTCATCTTGCTGTCGTCCAATCAGATCCCTCCTTTTATGCCACGGTCCAATCAGATCCCTCCTTTCCTCCTGCTGTGGTCCAATCAGATCCCTCCTTTCCTCCTGCTGTGGTCCAATCAGATCGCTCCTTTCATCTTGCTGTCGTCCAATCAGATCCCTCCTTTTATGCCACGGTCCAATCAGATCGCTCCTTTCCTCCTGCTGTCGTCCAATCAGATCCCTCCTTTCCTCTTGCTGTGGTCCAATCAGATCGCTCCTTTCATCTTGCTGTGGTCCAATCAGATCGCTCCTTTCCTCTTGATGTGGTCCAATCAGATCCCTCCTTTCCTCTTGCTGTGGTCCAATCAGATCCCTCCTTTTATGCCACGGTCCAATCAGAGCTCTCCTTTCATCTTGCTGTGGTCCAATCAGATCGCTCCTTTTATGCCACGGTCCAATCAGATCGCTCCTTTCCTCCTTCTGTCGTCCAATCAGATCTCTCCTTTCCTCTTGCTGTGGTCCAATCAGAGATCTCCTTTCATCTTGCTGTCGTCCAATCAGATCCCTCCTTTTATGCCACGGTCCAATCAGATCGCTCCTTTCCTCCTGCTGTGGTCCAATCAGATCCCTCCTTTCCTCCTGCTGTGGTCCAATCAGATCCCTCCTTTCCTCTTGCTGTGGTCCAATCAGAGCTCTCCTTTCATCTTGCTGTCATCCAATCAGATCGTTCCTTTCGTCCTGCTGTGGTCCAATCAGATCCCTCCTTTCCTCTTGCTGTGGTCCAATCAGATCCCTCCTCTTATGCCACGGTGCAATCAGAGCTCTCCATTCATCTTGCTGTGGTCCAATCAGATCGCTCCTTTCCTCCTGCTGTGGTCCAATCAGATCCCTCCTTTCCTCCTGCTGTAGTCCAATCAGATCCCTCCTTTCCTCTTTCTGTGGTCCAATCAGAGCTCTCCTTTCATCTTGCTGTCGTCCAATCAGATCCCTCCTTTTATGCCACGGTCCAATCAGATCGCTCCTTTCCTCCTGCTGTCGTCCAATCAGATCCCTCCTTTCCTCTTGCTGTGGTCCAATCAGATCGCTCCTTTCCTCCTGCTGTGGTCCAATCAGATCCCTCCTTTCCTCTTGCTGTTGTCCAATCAGATCCCTCCTTTTATGCCACGGTCCAATCAGAGCTCTCCTTTCATCTTTCTGTGGTCCAATCAGATCGCTCCTTTCCTCCTGCTGTGGTCCAATCAGATCCCTCCTTTCCTCTTGCTGTGGTCCAATCAGATCCCTCCTCTAATGCCACGGTCCAATCAGATGGCTCCTTTCCTCCTTCTGTGGTCCAATCAGATCCCTCCTTTCCTCCTGCTGTGGTCCAATCAGATCCCTCCTTTCCTCTTGCTGTGGTCCAATCAGAGCTCTCCTTTCATCTTGTTTTCGTCCAATCAGATCCCTCCTTTTATGCCACGGTCCAATCAGATCGCTCCTTTCCTCCTGCTGTCGTCCAATCAGATCCCTCCTTTCCTCTTGCTGTGGTCCAATCAGATCCCTCCTTTTATGCCACGGTCCAATCAGAGCTCTCCTTTCATCTTGCTGTGGTCCAATCAGATCGCTCCTTTCCTCCTGCTGTGGTCCAATCAGATCCCTCCTTTCCTCTTGCTGTTGTCCAATCAGATCCCTCCTTTCCTCCTGCTGTGGTCCAATCAGATCCCTCCTTTCCTCTTGCTGTGGTCCAATCAGAGCTCTCCTTTAATCTTGCTGTCGTCCAATCAGATCGCTCCTTTCCTCCTGCTGTGGTCCAATCAGATCCCTCCTTTCCTCTTGCTGTGGTCCAATCAGATCCCTCCTTTTATGCCACGGTCCAATCAGAGCTCTCCTTTCATCTTGCTGTGGTCCAATCAGATCGCTCCTTTCCTCCTGCTGTGGTCCAATCAGATCCCTCCTTTCCTCTTGCTGTGGTCCAATCAGAGCTCTCCTTTCATCTTGCTGTCGTCCAATCAGATCGCTCCTTTCCTCCTGCTGTGGTCCAATCAGATCCCTCCTTTACTCTTGCTGTGGTCCAATCAGATCCCTCCTTTTATGCCACGGTCCAATCAGAGCTCTCCTTTCATCTTGCTGTGGTCCAATCAGATCGCTCCTTTCCTCCTGCTGTGGTCCAATCAGATCCCTCCTTTCCTCTTGCTGTGGTCCAATCAGAGCTCTCCTTTCACCTTGCTGTCGTCCAATCAGATCGCTCCTTTCTTGCTGCTGTGGTCCAATCAGATCCCTCCTTTTTCCTCCTCCTTTTTTAAACAACCTTTAAAGGCAAAAAACGCTGTTTCCAGCCCGAAATAGCATTTTGGCACATAGAAAAGTGATTCCACCTATAAACCGATTTTTTTGCAGATAAAACACTGTTTCTCCATCCAAATAGCCTTTAAAGGCAAAAAACGCTGTTTCCAGCCCCAAACAGCATTTTGGCACATAAAACATTGTTTCTCCCTCCAAACTGCCTTTAAAGTGGGACCTTGCATGGCTGGAAAGGCCTCAGTAAAGTTAATGAGAAGGCCTTCATTGACTTAACATTGGTGACCTTTTGAACTTTGGGGTCACTTTTGGGGCACTTCCTGTGGTCCTAGACGGACAAAATTGAACTCACACGTTCGGTGGGACGCCAGCTATCAGGCAAAAGTGGTTGCAAGTCAATCGGGACTTGCATGGCTGAAAAGGCCTCAGTAAATTTGTTCCTCATACATTGGCCACCTTTTGAACTTTGGGGTCACTTTTGGGGCACTTCCTGTGGTCCTAGAAGGACAAAATTGCACTCTCACGTTCGGTGGGACGCCAGCTTTCAGGCAAAAGTGGTTGCAAGTCAATCGGACCTTGTATGGCTGAAAAGGCCTCAGTAAAGTTGATGAGAAGGCCTTCATTGACTTAACATTGGTGACCTTTTGAAGTTTGAGGTCACTTTTCGGGCACTTCCTGTGGTCCTAGAAGGACAAAATTGAACTCACACAGTCGGTGGGACGCCAGCTTTCAAGCAAAAGTGGTTGCAAGTCAATCGGACCTTGTATGGCTGAAAAGGCCTCAGTAAAGTTGATGAGAAGGCCTTCATTGACTTAACATTGGTGACCTTTTGAAGTTTGAGGTCACTTTTGGGGCACTTCCTGTGGTCCTAGAAGGACAAAATTGCACTCACACGTTCGGTGGGACGCCAGCTTTCAAGCAAAAGTGGTTGCAAGTCAATCGGGACTTGCATGGCTGAAAAGGCCTCAGTAAAGTTGATGAGAAGGCCTTCATTGACTTAACATTGGTGACCTTTTGAACTTTGGGGTCACTTTTGGGGCACTTCCTGTGGTCCTAGAAGGACAAAATTGAACTCACACGTTCGGTGGGACGCCAGCTATCAGGCAAAAGTGGTTGCAAGTCAATCGGGACTTGCATGGCTGAAAAGGCCTCAGTAAATTTGTTCCTCATACATTGGCCACCTTTTGAACTTTGGGGTCACTTTTGGGGCACTTCCTGTGGTCCTAGAAGGACAAAATTGCACTCACACGTTCGGTGGGACGCCAGCTTTCAAGCAAAAGTGGTTGCAAGTCAATCGGGACTTGCATGGCTGAAAAGGCCTCAGTAAAGTTGATGAGAAGGCCTTCATTGACTTAACATTGGTGACCTTTTGAACTTTGGGGTCACTTTTGGGGCACTTCCTGTGGTCCTAGAAGGACAAAATTGCACTCACACGTTCGGTGGGACGCCAGCTTTCAAGCAAAAGTGGTTGCAAGTCAATCGGGACTTGCATGGCTGAAAAGGCCTCAGTAAAGTTGATGAGAAGGCCTTCATTGACTTAACATTGGTGACCTTTTGAACTTTGGGGTCACTTTTGGGGCACTTCCTGTGGTCCTAGAAGGACAAAATTGAACTCACACGTTCGGTGGGACGCCAGCTATCAGGCAAAAGTGGTTGCAAGTCAATCGGGACTTGCATGGCTGAAAAGGCCTCAGTAAATTTGTTCCTCATACTTTGGCCACCTTTTGAACTTTGGGGTCACTTTTGGGGCACTTCCTGTGATCCTAGAAGGACAAAATTGCACTCACACGTTCGGTGGGACGCCAGCTTTCAAGCAAAAGTGGTTGCAAGTCAATCGGGACTTGCATGGCTGAAAAGGCCTCAGTAAAGTTGATGAGAAGGCCTTCATTGACTTAACATTGGTGACCTTTTGAAGTCTGATGTCACTTTTCGGGCACTTCCTGTGGTCCTAGAAGGACAAAATTGCACTCACACGTTCGGTGGGACGCCAGCTTTCAGGCAAAAGTGGTTGCAAGTCAATCGGACCTTGTATGGCTGAAAAGGCCTGAGTAAAGTTGATGAGAAGGCCTTCATTGACTTAACATTGGTGACCTTTTGAAGTTTGAGGTCACTTTTGGGGCACTTCCTGTGGTCCTAGAAAGACAAAATTGAACTCACACAGTCGGTGGGACGCCAGCTTTCAAGCAAAAGTGGTTGCAAGTCAATCGGACCTTGTATGGCTGAAAAGGCCTCAGTAAAGTTGATGAGAAGGCCTTCATTGACTTAACATTGGTGACCTTTTGAAGTTTGAGGTCACTTTTGGGGCACTTCCTGTGGTCCTAGAAGGACAAAATTGAACTCACACGGTCGGTGGGACGCCAACTTTCAAGCAAAAGTGGTTGCAAGTCAATCGGGACTTGCATGGCTGAAAAGGCCTCAGTAAATTTGTTCCTCATACATTGGCCACCTTTTGAACTTTGGGGTCACTTTTGGGGCACTTCCTGTGGTCCTAGAAGGACAAAATTGCACTCACACGTTCGGTGGGACGCCAGCTTTCAAGCAAAAGTGGTTGCAAGTCAATCGGGACTTGCATGGCTGAAAAGGCCTCAGTAAAGTTGATGAGAAGGCCTTCATTGACTAAACATTGGTGACCTTTTGAAGTTTGAGGTCACTTTTGGGGCACTTCCTGTGGTCCTAGCAGGACAAAATTGAACTCACACAGTCGGTGGGATGCCAGCTTTCAAGCAAAAGTGGTTGCAAGTCAATCGGGACTTGCATGGCTGAAAAGGCCTCAGTAAATTTGTTCCTCATACATTGGCCACCTTTTGAACTTTGGGGTCACTTTTGGGGCACTTCCTGTGGTCCTAGAAGGACAAAATTGAACTCACACGTTCGGTGGGACGCCAGCTTTCAAGCAAAAGTGGTTGCAAGTCAATTAGGACTTGCATGGCTAAAAAGGCCTCAGTAAAGTTGATGAGAAGGCCTTCATTGACTTAACATTGGTGACCTTTTGAAGTTTGAGGTCACTTTTGGGGCACTTCCTGTGGTCCTAGAAGGACAAAATTGAACTCACACGTTCGGTGGGACGCCAGCTTTCAGGCAAAAGTGGTTGCAAGTCAATCGGGACTTGCATGGCTGAAAAGGCCTCAGTAAATTTGTTCCTCATACATTGGCCACATGATGCATGGCTGAAAAGGCCTCAGTAGTAGCAGTTTCCAGCCGCAAACAGCATTTTAACACATAAAACATTGTTTGGCCCTCCAAGCTGCCTTTAAACGCAAAAAACGCAGTAAAAAACTGTTTCTCCATCCAAACAGCCTCAAAGGCAAAAAACGCTGTTTCCACCCTGAAACAGCATTTTGCCACATAAAACAGTGATTCCACCACAAAACAGCATTTTGCCACATAAAACAGTGTTTCTCTCTCCAAACAGCATTTTACCACATAAAACAGTGATTCCACCACAAAACAGCATTTTGCCACATAAAACAGTGTTTCTCTCTCTAAACATCATTTTGCCACATAAAACAGTGATTCCACCTATAAACAGCATTTTGGCAGATAAAACACTGTTTCTCCATCCAAACAGCCTTTTAAGGCAAAAAACGCGTTTTCCAGCCCGAAACAGCATTTTGCCACATAAAACAGTGATTCTGCTTCCAAACTGCTTTTAAACGCAAAAAACGCTGTTTCCAGCCTGAAACAGCATTTTGCCACATAAAACAGTGATTCCACCACAAAACAGCATTTTGCCACATAAAACAGTGTTTCTCTCTCCAAACAGCATTTTGCCACATAAAACAGTGATTCCACCACAAAACAGCATTTTGCCACATAAAACCCTGTTTCTCCCTCTAAACAGCCTTTAAAGGCAAAAAACGCTGTTTCCAGCCAGAAACAGCATTTTGCCACATAAAACAGTGATTCTGCCTCCAAACTGCTTTTAAACGCAAAAAACGCTGTTTCCAGCCTGAAACAGCATTTTGCCACATAAAACAGTGATTCCACCACAAAACAGCATTTTGCCACATAAAACAGTGTTTCTCTCTCCAAACAGCATTTTGCCACATAAAACAGTGATTCCACCACAAAACAGCATTTTGCCACATAAAACAGTGTTTCTCTCTCCAAACAGCATTTTGCCACATAAAACAGTGATTCCACCACAAAACAGCATTTTGCCACATAAAACACTGTTTCTCCCTCTAAACAGCCTTTAAAGGCAAAAAACGCTGTTTCCAGCCAGAAACAGCATTTTGCCACATAAAACAGTGATTCCACCTATAAACAGCATTTTGGCACATAAAACACTGTTTCTCCATCCAAACAGCCTTTAAAGGCAAAAAACGCTGTTTCCAGCCAGAAACAGCATTTTGCCACATAAAACAGTGATTCTGCCTCCAAACTGCTTTTAAACGCAAAAAACGCTGTTTCCAGCCTGAAACAGCATTTTGCCACATAAAACAGTGATTCCACCACAAAACAGCATTTTGCCACATAAAACAGTGTTTCTCTCTCCAAACAGCATTTTGCCACATAAAACAGTGATTCCACCACAAAACAGCATTTTGCCACATAAAACACTGTTTCTCCCTCTAAACTGCCTTTAAAGGCAAAAAACGCTGTTTCCAGCCAGAAACAGCATTTTGCCACATAAAACAGTGATTCCACCTATAAACAGCATTTTGGCAGATAAAACACTGTTTCTCCATCCAAACAGCCTTTAAAGGCAAAAAACGCTGTTTCCAGCCCGAAACAGCATTTTGCCACATAAAACAATGATTCTGCCTCCAAACTGCTTTTAAACGCAAAAAACGCTGTTTCCAGCCTGAAACAGCATTTTGCCACATAAAACAGTGATTCCACCACAAAACAGCATTTTGCCACATAAAACAGTGTTTCTCTCTCCAAACAGCATTTTGCCACATAAAACAGTGATTCCACCACAAAACAGCATTTTGCCACATAAAACACTGTTTCTCCCTCTAAACAGCCTTTAAAGGCAAAAAACGCTGTTTCCAGCCAGAAACAGCATTTTGCCACATAAAACAGTGATTCCACCTATAAACAGCATTTTGGCACATAAAACACTGTTTCTCCATCCAAACAGCCTTTAAAGGCAAAAAACGCTGTTTCCAGCCCGAAACAGCATTTTGCCACATAAAACAGTGATTCTGCTTCCAAACTGCTTTGAAACGCAAAAAACGCTGTTTCCAGCCTGAAACAGCATTTTGCCACATAAAACAGTGATTCCACCACAAAACAGCATTTTGCCACATAAAACAGTGTTTCTCTCTCCAAACAGCATTTTGCCACATAAAACAGTGATTCCACCTATAAACAGCATTTTGCCACATAAAACCCTGTTTCTCCCTCTAAACAGCCTTTAAAGGCAAAAAACGCTGTTTCCAGCCAGAAACAGCATTTTGCCACATAAAACAGTGATTCTGCCTCCAAACTGCTTTTAAACGCAAAAAACGCTGTTTCCAGCCTGAAACAGCATTTTGCCACATAAAACAGTGATTCCACCACAAAACAGCATTTTGCCACATAAAACAGTGTTTCTCTCTCCAAACAGCATTTTGCCACATAAAACAGTGATTCCACCTATAAACAGCATTTTGGCAGATAAAACACTGTTTCTCCATCCAAACAGCCTTTAAAGGCAAAAAACGCTGTTTCCAGCCCGAAACAGCATTTTGCCACATAAAACAATGATTCTGCCTCCAAACTGCTTTTAAACGCAAAAAACGCTGTTTCCAGCCTGAAACAGCATTTTGCCACATAAAACAGTGATTCCACCACAAAACAGCATTTTGCCACATAAAACAGTGATTCCACCTATAAACAGCATTTTGGCACATAAAACACTGTTTCTCCATCCAAACAGCCTTTAAAGGCAAAAAACGCTGTTTCCAGCCAGAAACAGCATTTTGCCACATAAAACAGTGATTCTGCCTCCAAACTGCTTTTAAACGCAAAAAACGCTGTTTCCAGCCTGAAACAGCATTTTGCCACATAAAACAGTGATTCCACCACAAAACAGCATTTTGCCACATAAAACAGTGTTTCTCTCTCCAAACAGCATTTTGCCACATAAAACAGTGATTCCACCACAAAACAGCATTTTGCCACATAAAACACTGTTTCTCCCTCTAAACTGCCTTTAAAGGCAAAAAACGCTGTTTCCAGCCAGAAACAGCATTTTGCCACATAAAACAGTGATTCCACCTATAAACAGCATTTTGGCAGATAAAACACTGTTTCTCCATCCAAACAGCCTTTAAAGGCAAAAAACGCTGTTTCCAGCCCGAAACAGCATTTTGCCACATAAAACAATGATTCTGCCTCCAAACTGCTTTTAAACGCAAAAAACGCTGTTTCCAGCCTGAAACAGCATTTTGCCACATAAAACAGTGATTCCACCACAAAACAGCATTTTGCCACATAAAACAGTGTTTCTCTCTCCAAACAGCATTTTGCCACATAAAACAGTGATTCCACCACAAAACAGCATTTTGCCACATAAAACACTGTTTCTCCCTCTAAACAGCCTTTAAAGGCAAAAAACGCTGTTTCCAGCCAGAAACAGCATTTTGCCACATAAAACAGTGATTCCACCTATAAACAGCATTTTGGCACATAAAACACTGTTTCTCCATCCAAACAGCCTTTAAAGGCAAAAAACGCTGTTTCCAGCCCGAAACAGCATTTTGCCACATAAAACAGTGATTCTGCTTCCAAACTGCTTTGAAACGCAAAAAACGCTGTTTCCAGCCTGAAACAGCATTTTGCCACATAAAACAGTGATTCCACCACAAAACAGCATTTTGCCACATAAAACAGTGTTTCTCTCTCCAAACAGCATTTTGCCACATAAAACAGTGATTCCACCTATAAACAGCATTTTGCCACATAAAACCCTGTTTCTCCCTCTAAACAGCCTTTAAAGGCAAAAAACGCTGTTTCCAGCCAGAAACAGCATTTTGCCACATAAAACAGTGATTCTGCCTCCAAACTGCTTTTAAACGCAAAAAACGCTGTTTCCAGCCTGAAACAGCATTTTGCCACATAAAACAGTGATTCCACCACAAAACAGCATTTTGCCACATAAAACAGTGTTTCTCTCTCCAAACAGCATTTTGCCACATAAAACAGTGATTCCACCTATAAACAGCATTTTGGCAGATAAAACACTGTTTCTCCATCCAAACAGCCTTTAAAGGCAAAAAACGCTGTTTCCAGCCCGAAACAGCATTTTGCCACATAAAACAATGATTCTGCCTCCAAACTGCTTTTAAACGCAAAAAACGCTGTTTCCAGCCTGAAACAGCATTTTGCCACATAAAACAGTGATTCCACCACAAAACAGCATTTTGCCACATAAAACAGTGATTCCACCTATAAACAGCATTTTGGCACATAAAACACTGTTTCTCCATCCAAACAGCCTTTAAAGGCAAAAAACGCTGTTTCCAGCCAGAAACAGCATTTTGCCACATAAAACAGTGATTCTGCCTCCAAACTGCTTTTAAACGCAAAAAACGCTGTTTCCAGCCTGAAACAGCATTTTGCCACATAAAACAGTGATTCCACCACAAAACAGCATTTTGCCACATAAAACAGTGTTTCTCTCTCCAAACAGCATTTTGCCACATAAAACAGTGATTCCACCACAAAACAGCATTTTGCCACATAAAACACTGTTTCTCCCTCTAAACTGCCTTTAAAGGCAAAAAACGCTGTTTCCAGCCAGAAACAGCATTTTGCCACATAAAACAGTGATTCCACCTATAAACAGCATTTTGGCAGATAAAACACTGTTTCTCCATCCAAACAGCCTTTAAAGGCAAAAAACGCTGTTTCCAGCCCGAAACAGCATTTTGCCACATAAAACAATGATTCTGCCTCCAAACTGCTTTTAAACGCAAAAAACGCTGTTTCCAGCCTGAAACAGCATTTTGCCACATAAAACAGTGATTCCACCACAAAACAGCATTTTGCCACATAAAACAGTGTTTCTCTCTCCAAACAGCATTTTGCCACATAAAACAGTGATTCCACCACAAAACAGCATTTTGCCACATAAAACACTGTTTCTCCCTCTAAACAGCCTTTAAAGGCAAAAAACGCTGTTTCCAGCCAGAAACAGCATTTTGCCACATAAAACAGTGATTCTGCCTCCAAACTGCTTTTAAACGCAAAAAACGCTGTTTCCAGCCTGAAACAGCATTTTGCCACATAAAACAGTGATTCCACCACAAAACAGCATTTTGCCACATAAAACAGTGTTTCTCTCTCCAAACAGCATTTTGCCACATAAAACAGTGATTCCACCACAAAACAGCATTTTGCCACATAAAACACTGTTTCTCCCTCTAAACAGCCTTTAAAGGCAAAAAACGCTGTTTCCAGCCAGAAACAGCATTTTGCCACATAAAACAGTGATTCTGCCTCCAAACTGCTTTTAAACGCAAAAAACGCTGTTTCCAGCCTGAAACAGCATTTTGCCACATAAAACAGTGATTCCACCACAAAACAGCATTTTGCCACATAAAACAGTGTTTCTCTCTCCAAACAGCATTTTGCCACATAAAACAGTGATTCCACCTATAAACAGCATTTTGGCAGATAAAACACTGTTTCTCCATCCAAACAGCCTTTAAAGGCAAAAAACGCTGTTTCCAGCCCGAAACAGCATTTTGCCACATAAAACAATGACTCTGCCTCCAAACTGCTTTTAAACGCAAAAAACGCTGTTTCCAGCCTGAAACAGCATTTTGCCACATAAAACAGTGATTCCACCACAAAACAGCATTTTGCCACATAAAACAGTGTTTCTCTCTCCAAACAGCATTTTGCCACATAAAACAGTGATTCCACCACAAAACAGCATTTTGCCACATAAAACACTGTTTCTCCCTCTAAACAGCCTTTAAAGGCAAAAAACGCTGTTTCCAGCCAGAAACAGCATTTTGCCACATAAAACAGTGATTCCACCTATAAACAGCATTTTGGCACATAAAACACTGTTTCTCCATCCAACTAGCCTTTAAAGGCAAAAAACGCTGTTTCCAGCCCGAAACAGCATTTTGCCACATAAAACAGTGATTCTGCTTCCAAACTGCTTTAAAACGCAAAAAACGCTGTTTCCAGCCTGAAACAGCATTTTGCCACATAAAACAGTGATTCCACCACAAAACAGCATTTTGCCACATAAAACAGTGTTTCTCTCTCCAAACAGCATTTTGCCACATAAAACAGTGATTCCACCTATAAACAGCATTTTGCCACATAAAACACTGTTTCTCCCTCTAAACAGCCTTTAAAGGCAAAAAACGCTGTTTCCAGCCAGAAACAGCATTTTGCCACATAAAACAGTGATTCTGCCTCCAAACTGCTTTTAAACGCAAAAAACGCTGTTTCCAGCCTGAAACAGCATTTTGCCACATAAAACAGTGATTCCACCACAAAACAGCATTTTGCCACATAAAACAGTGTTTCTCTCTCCAAACAGCTTTTTGCCACATAAAACAGTGATTCCACCACAAAACAGCATTTTGCCACATAAAACACTGTTTCTCCCTCTAAACAGCCTTTAAAGGCAAAAAACGCTGTTTCCAGCCAGAAACAGCATTTTGCCACATAAAACAGTGATTCCACCTATAAACAGCATTTTGGCACATAAAACACTGTTTCTCCATCCAACCAGCCTTTAAAGGCAAAAAACGCTGTTTCCAGCCCGAAACAGCATTTTGCCACATAAAACAGTGATTCTGCTTCCAAACTGCTTTAAAACGCAAAAAACGCTGTTTCCAGCCTGAAACAGCATTTTGCCACATAAAACAGTGATTCCACCACAAAACAGCATTTTGCCACATAAAACAGTGTTTCTCTCTCCAAACAGCATTTTGCCACATAAAACAGTGATTCCACCTATAAACAGCATTTTGCCACATAAAACACTGTTTCTCCCTCTAAACAGCCTTTAAAGGCAAAAAACGCTGTTTCCAGCCAGAAACAGCATTTTGCCACATAAAACAGTGATTCTGCCTCCAAACTGCTTTTAAACGCAAAAAACGCTGTTTCCAGCCTGAAACAGCATTTTGCCACATAAAACAGTGATTCCACCACAAAACAGCATTTTGCCACATAAAACAGTGTTTCTCTCTCCAAACAGCATTTTGCCACATAAAACAGTGATTCCACCACAAAACAGCATTTTGCCACATAAAACACTGTTTCTCCCTCTAAACAGCCTTTAAAGGCAAAAAACGCTGTTTCCAGCCAGAAACAGCATTTTGCCACATAAAACAGTGATTCTGCCTCCAAACTGCTTTTAAACGCAAAAAACGCTGTTTCCAGCCTGAAACAGCATTTTGCCACATAAAACAGTGATTCCACCACAAAACAGCATTTTGCCACATAAAACAGTGTTTCTCTCTCCAAACAGCATTTTGCCACATAAAACAGTGATTCCACCACAAAACAGCATTTTGCCACATAAAACACTGTTTCTCCCTCTAAACTGCCTTTAAAGGCAAAAAACGCTGTTTCCAGCCAGAAACAGCATTTTGCCACATAAAACAGTGATTCCACCTATAAACAGCATTTTGGCAGATAAAACACTGTTTCTCCATCCAAACAGCCTTTAAAGGCAAAAAACGCTGTTTCCAGCCCGAAACAGCATTTTGCCACATAAAACAATGATTCTGCCTCCAAACTGCTTTTAAACGCAAAAAACGCTGTTTCCAGCCTGAAACAGCATTTTGCCACATAAAACAGTGATTCCACCACAAAACAGCATTTTGCCACATAAAACAGTGTTTCTCTCTCCAAACAGCTTTTTGCCACATAAAACAGTGATTCCACCACAAAACAGCATTTTGCCACATAAAACACTGTTTCTCCCTCTAAACAGCCTTTAAAGGCAAAAAACGCTGTTTCCAGCCAGAAACAGCATTTTGCCACATAAAACAGTGATTCCACCTATAAACAGCATTTTGGCACATAAAACACTGTTTCTCCATCCAACCAGCCTTTAAAGGCAAAAAACGCTGTTTCCAGCCCGAAACAGCATTTTGCCACATAAAACAGTGATTCTGCTTCCAAACTGCTTTAAAACGCAAAAAACGCTGTTTCCAGCCTGAAACAGCATTTTGCCACATAAAACAGTGATTCCACCACAAAACAGCATTTTGCCACATAAAACAGTGTTTCTCTCTCCAAACAGCATTTTGCCACATAAAACAGTGATTCCACCTATAAACAGCATTTTGCCACATAAAACCCTGTTTCTCCCTCTAAACAGCCTTTAAAGGCAAAAAACGCTGTTTCCAGCCAGAAACAGCATTTTGCCACATAAAACAGTGATTCCACCACAAAACAGCATTTTGCCACATAAAACAGTGTTTCTCTCTCCAAACAGCATTTTGCCACATAAAACAGTGATTCCACCACAAAACAGCATTTTGCCACATAAAACACTGTTTCTCCCTCTAAACAGCCTTTAAAGGCAAAAAACGCTGTTTCCAGCCAGAAACAGCATTTTGCCACATAAAACAGTGATTCCACCTATAAACAGCATTTTGGCACATAAAACACTGTTTCTCCATCCAAACAGCCTTTAAAGGCAAAAAACGCTGTTTCCAGCCCGAAACAGCATTTTGCCACATAAAACAGTGATTCTGCCTCCAAACTGCTTTTAAACGCAAAAAACGCTGTTTCCAGCCTGAAACAGCATTTTGCCACATAAAACAGTGATTCCACCACAAAACAGCATTTTGCCACATAAAACAGTGTTTCTCTCTCCAAACAGCATTTTGCCACATAAAACAGTGATTCCACCACAAAACAGCATTTTGCCACATAAAACACTGTTTCTCCCTCTAAACTGCCTTTAAAGGCAAAAAACGCTGTTTCCAGCCAGAAACAGCATTTTGCCACATAAAACAGTGATTCCACCTATAAACAGCATTTTGGCAGATAAAACACTGTTTCTCCATCCAAACAGCCTTTAAAGGCAAAAAACGCTGTTTCCAGCCCGAAACAGCATTTTGCCACATAAAACAATGATTCTGCCTCCAAACTGCTTTTAAACGCAAAAAACGCTGTTTCCAGCCTGAAACAGCATTTTGCCACATAAAACAGTGATTCCACCACAAAACAGCATTTTGCCACATAAAACAGTGTTTCTCTCTCCAAACAGCATTTTGCCACATAAAACAGTGATTCCACCACAAAACAGCATTTTGCCACATAAAACACTGTTTCTCCCTCTAAACTGCCTTTAAAGGCAAAAAACGCTGTTTCCAGCCAGAAACAGCATTTTGCCACATAAAACAGTGATTCCACCTATAAACAGCATTTTGGCAGATAAAACACTGTTTCTCCATCCAAACAGCCTTTAAAGGCAAAAAACGCTGTTTCCAGCCCGAAACAGCATTTTGCCACATAAAACAATGACTCTGCCTCCAAACTGCTTTTAAACGCAAAAAACGCTGTTTCCAGCCTGAAACAGCATTTTGCCACATAAAACAGTGATTCCACCACAAAACAGCATTTTGCCACATAAAACAGTGTTTCTCTCTCCAAACAGCATTTTGCCACATAAAACAGTGATTCCACCACAAAACAGCATTTTGCCACATAAAACACTGTTTCTCCCTCTAAACAGCCTTTAAAGGCAAAAAACGCTGTTTCCAGCCAGAAACAGCATTTTGCCACATAAAACAGTGATTCCACCTATAAACAGCATTTTGGCACATAAAACACTGTTTCTCCCTCTAAACAGCCTTTAAAGGCAAAAAACGCTGTTTCCAGCCCGAAACAGCATTTTGCCACATAAAACAGTGATTCTGCCTCCAAACTGCTTTTAAACGCAAAAAACGCTGTTTCCAGCCTGAAACAACATTTTGCCACATAAAACAGTGATTCCACCACAAATCAGCATTTTGCCACATAAAACAGTGTTTCTCTCTCCAAACAGCATTTTGCCACATAAAACAGTGATTCCACCACAAAACAGCATTTTGCCACATAAAACACTGTTTCTCCCTCTAAACTGCCTTTAAAGGCAAAAAACGCTGTTTCCAGCCAGAAACAGCATTTTGCCACATAAAACAGTGATTCCATCTATAAACAGCATTTTGGCAGATAAAACACTGTTTCTCCATCCAAACAACCTTTAAAGGCAAAAAACGCTGTTTCCAGCCCGAAACAGCATTTTGCCACATAAAACAGTGATTCTGCCTCCAAACTGCTTTTAAACGCAAAAAACGCTGTTTCCAGCCTGAAACAGCATTTTGCCACATAAAACAGTGATTCCACCACAAAACAGCATTTTGCCACATAAAACAGTGTTTCTCTCTCCAAACAGCATTTTGCCACATAAAACAGTGATTCCACCACAAAACAGCATTTTGCCACATAAAACAGTGATTCTGCCTCCAAACTGCTTTTAAACGCAAAAAACGCTGTTTCCAGCCTGAAACAGCATTTTGCCACATAAAACAGTGATTCCACCTATAAACAGCATTTTGGCAGATAAAACACTGTTTCTCCATCCAAACAGCCTTTAAAGGCAAAAAACGCTGTTTCCAGCCCGAAACAGCATTTTGCCACATAAAACAGTAATTCTGCCTCCAAACTGCTTTTAAACGCAAAAAACGCTGTTTCCAGCCTGAAACAGCATTTTGCCACATAAAACAGTGATTCCACCACAAAGCAGCATTTTGCCACATAAAACAGTTTTTCTCTCTCCAAACAGCATTTTGCCACATAAAACAGTGATTCCACCACAAAACAGCATTTTGCCACATAAAACACTGTTTCTCCCTCTAAACAGCCTTTAAAAGGCAAAAAACGCTGTTTCCAGCCAGAAACAGCATTTTGCCACATAAAACAGTGATTCCACCTATAAACAGCATTTTGGCAGATAAAACACTGTTTCTCCATCCAAACAACCTTTAAAGGCAAAAAACGCTGTTTCCAGCCCGAAACAGCATTTTGCCACATAAAACAGTGATTCTGCCTCCAAACTGCTTTTAAACGCAAAAAACGCTGTTTCCAGCCTGAAACAGCATTTTGCCACATAAAACAGTGATTCCACCACAAAACAGCATTTTGGCAGATAAAACACTGTTTCTCCATCCAAACTGCAATTAAAGTGGGACATTGCATGGCTGAAAAGGCCTCAGTAAAGTTGATGAGAAGGCCGTCATTGACTTAACATTGGTGACCTTTTGAACTTTGGGGTCACTTTTGGGGCACTTCCTGTGGTCCTAGAAGGACAAAATTGGACTCACTCGTTCGGTGGGTGGCCAGCTTTCAGGCAAAAGTGGTTGCAAGTCAATCGGACCTTGTATGGCTGAAAAGGCCTCAGTAAAGTTGATGAGAAGGCCATCATTGACTTAACATTGGTGACCTTTTGAACTTTGGGGTCACTTTTGGGGCACTTCCTGTGGTCCTAGAAGGACAAAATTGGACTCACTCGTTCGGTGGGTGGCCAGCTTTCAGGCAAAAGTGGTTGCAAGTCAATCGGACCTTGTATGGCTGAAAAGGCCTCAGTAAAGTTGATGAGAAGGCCTTCATTGACTTAACATTGGTGACCTTTTGAATTTGAGGTCACTTTTGGGGCACTTCCTGTGGTCCTAGAATGACAACATTGAACTCACACTTTCGGTGGGATGCCAGCTATCAGGCAAAATTGGTTGCAAGTCAATTGGGCCTTGCATGGCTGAAAAGGCCTCAGAAAAGTTGTTCCTCATACATTGGTGACCTTTTGAACTTTGGGGTAACTTTTCGGGCACTTCCTGTGGTCCTAGAAGGACATCATTGCACTCACACGTTCGGTGGGATGCCAGCTTTCAGGCAAAAGTGGTTGCAAGTCAATCGGACATTGTATGGCTGAAAAGGCCTCAGTAAAGTTGATGAGAAGGCCTTCATTGACTTAACATTGGTGACCTTTTGAAGTTTGAGGTCACTTTTGGGGCGCTTCCTGTGGACAGCTGCTGCATAAACACCAGCGAACTCAAGTGCCAAAAAATAAAATTCACTCAATGGTAACGGTAAAATGGATGTAAAATATTGTATCTGTAACTACCGTATTTCCTCTAATATTGGCCCGGGCCTTTATTTACCTCAACTGCAGAGGGTTCCAGGCCTTCATTGGAAGCAGGCTTATATTAGAGACAGGCCTTTATTTCTAATTCCCTCTGTTTGATAAGTATATTTGCTCAAATTTTAGTATGAAGTTAGATTTTCTGATCTGCTTCTGTTGGGGTACGTTAGGTAGCCGTTTTTTTGTTACTGCAATGCATTATGATAATTACGGTAATCGACGACGGAATGTGAAATTTAGTCAGCTCAGCCAATCAGCAGTCATGTAACACCAGACTGTAGTCAGCCCAGCCAATCAGCAGCCATGTAACACTCAAATGTAGTCAGGTTAGTAAATCAGAAGTCATGTAATACCTGCCTGTAGTCAGCTCTGCCAATCAGCAGCCATGTAACACTCAAATGTAGTCAGCTCAGCCAATCAGCAGCCATGTAACACTCAAATGTAGTCAGCTCAGCCAATCAGCAGTCATGTAACACTAGACTGTAGTCAGCTCACCCAGTCAGCAGCCATGTGACACTAGACTGTAGCCAGCTCAGCCAATCAGCAGCCGTGTAACACTAGCCTGTAGTTAGCTCAGGCATCAGAAGTAATGTATCACTCAAAATTAGTCAGCTCAGCCAATCAGCAGCCATGTAACACTCAAATGTAGTCAGCTCAGCCAATCAGCAGTCATGTAACACCAGACTGTAGTCAGCCCAGCCAATCAGCAGCCATGTAACACTCAAATGTAGTCAGGGTAGTGAATCAGAAGTCATGTAATACATGCCTGTAGTCAGCTCAGCCAATTAGCAGTCATGTAAAACTACATTGAAGTCAGCTCTTCTAATCAGCAGCGATGTAACACTCAAATATAGTCAGCTCAGGCAATCATAAGTCATGTAACACTTGCCTGTAGTCAGATAAGCCAATCAGCAAACATGTAACACTCAAATGTAGTGATCTCAGCCAATCAGCAGCCATGTAACACTAGCCTGTAGTCAGCTCAGCCAATCAGCAATCTTGTAACACTAGCCTATCATCAGCACAGCCAATCAGCAGTAATGTAACACTCGCCTGTCCTCAGCTCAGCCAATCACAAATCATATAACACTAGCCTGTAGTGAGTTCAACCTATCAGCAGCCATGTAACACTAGCCTGTAATCAACTCAGCCAATCATAAGTCATGTAACACTAGACTGTATTAAGGTCAGCCAATCAGCAGCCATGTAACACTCAAATGTAGTCAGCTCAGCCTATCAGAAGTCATGAAAAACCACACTGTAGTCAGCTCAGCCAATCAGCAGCCATATAACACTCAAATCTAGTCAGCTCAGCCAATAAGCAGCCATGTAACACTAACCTGCAGTCAGCTCAGCCAGTCCAGAAGTCAGGTAACACTAGCCTGTAGTCAGCTCAGCGAATCAGCAGCTGTGTAACACTAGCGTGTAGTCAGCTCAGCCAATCAGCAGTCCTATAACACTCAAATTTAATCAGCTCAGCCAATCAGCAGTCATATAAAACAAGACTGTAGTGAGTTCAACCAATCAGCAGCCATGTAATACTTCCCTGCAGTCAGCTCAGCCAATCAGCAGTCATGTAACACTAGCCTGTAGTCAGCTCAGCCAATCAGCAGCCGTGTAACACTAGCCTGTAGTTAGCTCAGGCATCAGAAGTCATGTAACACTCAAATTTAGTCAGCTCAGCCAATCAGCAGCCATGTAAAACTACACTGTAGTCAGCTCAGCCAATCAGCAGCCATGTAACGCACAAATGTAGTCAGCTCAGCCAATCAGCAGCCATGTAACACTCAAATGTAGTCAGCTCAGCCAATCAGCAGTCATGTAAAACTACACTATAGTAATCTCAGCCAATCAGCAGCCATGTAACAGTCAAATGTAGTCAGCTCAGCCAATCAGAAGACATGTAACAATAGACTGTAGTCAGCTCAGCCAGTCAGCAGCCATGTAACACTAGACTGTAGCCAGCTCAGCCAGTCAGAGGTCATGTAACACTAGCCTGTAGTTAGCTCAGCCAATCAGCAGTCGTGTAACACTAGCCTTTAGTCAGCGCAGCCAATCAGCAGTCATATAAAACAAGCCTGTAGTGAGTTCAACCAATCAGCAGCCATGTAACACTTGCCTGTAGTCAGCTCAGCCAATCAGAAGTCATGTAACACCTGCCTGTAGTCAGCTCAGCCAATAAGCAGTCATGTAACAGTCAAATGTAGTCAGCTCAGCCAATCAGCAGCCATATAACACTCAAATGTAGTCAGCTCAGCCAATCAGCAGCCATGTAACACTCAAATGTAGTCAGCTCAGCCAATCAGCAGTCATGTAAAACTACACTATAGTGATCTCAGCCAATCAGCAGCCATGTAACAGTCAAATGTAATCAGCTCAGCCAATCAGAAGACATGTAACAATAGACTGTAGTCAGCTCAACCAGTCAGCAGCCATGTAACACGAGACTGTAGCCAGCTCAGCCAATCAGAAGTCATGTAACACTAGCATGTAGTCAGTTCACCCAATTAGCAGCCATGTAACACTAACCTGCAGTCAGCTCAGCCAGTCAGAGGTCATGTAACACTAGCCTGTAGTCAGCTCAGCCAATCAGCAGTCGTGTAACACTAGCCTTTAGTCAGCGCAGCCAATCAGCAGTCATATAAAACAAGCCTGTAGTGAGTTCAACCAATCAGCAGCCGTGTAACACTAGCCTGTAGTCAGCTCAGCCAATCAGAAGTCATGTAACACTCAAATTTAGTCAGCTCAGCCAATCAGCAGTCGTGTAACACTAGCCTGTAGTCAGCTCAGCCAATCAGCAGCCATGTAACACTCAAATGTAGTCAGGTCAGCCAATCAGAAGTCATGTAACACTAGACTGTAGTCAGCTCAGCCAATCGGTTTTATATTCTAACTTATCCTCCTGTATTTCTGGTAAACCTGCTTCAAATCAAACATGTTGCACATCAAATTAAAGCTTAGGTTCTCTTCTTTCCAACAATTGTTGGCTTTCCATCATAGCACAACCTGCCTGCTTAAAATCAGACATTTAGTGTGGTCAATACCAGACAGCTTTCAGAGCTGGGTCAGAGGTCAAATCTGTTCTGTATATTTAGCCTGGTCTTTCAGGCTAGCATGATCTGATTTACTGGAGTGACACCTCAATTTAAAGCTCAGATTCAGACCTTTTCATAGAGTCCAACATTGTTCATTTTAAACCTTCTGGTGGCTAGCAGCACACTGATGAATTATGGTTATATTCAACTGTCTTTAAAAGGCCTGCAGCCAACTGGTTTTATATTCTAACTTATCCTCCTGTATTTCTGGTAAACCTGCTTCAAATCAAACATGTTGCACATCAAATTAAAGCTTAGGTTCTCTTCTTTCCATCAATTGTTGGCTTTCCATCCTATCACAACCTGGCTGCTTAAAATCAGACATTTAGTGTGGTCAATACCAGACAGCTTTCAGAGCTGGGTCAGAGGTCAAATCTGTTCTGTATATTTAGCCTGGTCTTTCAGGCTAGCATGATCTGATTTACTGAAGTGACACCTCAATTTAAAGCTCAGATTCAGACCTTTTCATAGAGTCCAACATTGTTCATTTTAAACCTTCTGGTGGCTAGCAGCACACAGATGAATTATGGTTATATTCAACTGTCTTTAAAAGGCCTGCAGCCAACTGGTTTTATATTCTAACTTATCCTCCTGTATTTCTGGTAAACCTGCTTCAAATCAAACATGTTGCACATCAAATTAAAGCTTAGGTTCTCTTCTTTCCATCAATTGTTGGCTTTCCATCCTATCACAACCTGGCTGCTTAAAATCAGACATTTAGTGTGGTCAATACCAAACAGCTTTCAGAGCTGGGTCAGAGGTCAAATCTGTTCTGTATATTTAGCCTGGTCTTTCAGGCTAGCATGATCTGATTTACTGAAGTGACACCTCAATTTAAAGCTCAGATTCAGACCTTTTCATAGAGTCCAACATTGTTCATTTTAAACCTTCTGGTGGCTAGCAGCACACTGATGAATTATGGTTATATTCAACTGTCTTTAAAAGGCCTGCAGCCAACTGGTTTTATATTCTAACTTATCCTCCTGTATTTCTGGTAAACCTGCTTCAAATCAAACATGTTGCACATCAAATTAAAGCTTAGGTTCTCTTCTTTCCATCAATTGTTGGCTTTCCATCCTATCACAACCTGGCTGCTTAAAATCAGACATTTAGTGTGGTCAATACCACACAGCTTTCAGAGCTGGGTCAGAGGTCAAATCTGTTCTGTATATTTAGCCTGGTCTTTCAGGCTAGCATGATCTGATTTACTGAAGTGACACCTCAATTTAAAGCTCAGATTCAGACCTTTTCATAGAGTCCAACATTGTTCATTTTAAACCTTCTGGTGGCTAGCAGCACACTGATGAATTATGGTTATATTCAACTGTCTTTAAAAGGCCTGCAGCCAACTGGTTTTATATTCTAACTTATCCTCCTGTATTTCTGGTAAACCTGCTTCAAATCAAACATGTTGCACATCAAATTAAAGCTTAGGTTCTCTTCTTTCCATCAATTGTTGTCTTTCCATCCTATCACAACCTGGCTGCTTAAAATCAGACATTTAGTGTGGTCAATACCACACAGCTTTCAGAGCTGGGTCAGAGGTCAAATCTGTTCTGTATATTTAGCCTGGTCTTTCAGGCTAGCATGATCTGATTTACTGAAGTGACACCTCAATTTAAAGCTCAGATTCAGACCTTTTCATAGAGTCCAACATTGTTCATTTTAAACCTTCTGGTGGCTAGCAGCACACTGATGAATTATGGTTATATTCAACTGTCTTTAAAAGGCCTGCAGCCTTTATATTCTATAGCATTTATATTCTAACTTATCCTCCTGTATTTCTGGTAAACCTGCTTCAAATCAAACATGTTGCACATCAAATTAAAGCTTAGGTTCTCTTCTTTCCAACAATTGTTGGCTTTCCATCATAGCACAACCTGGCTGCTTAAAATCAGACATTTAGTGTGGTCAATACCAGACAGCTTTCAGAGCTGGGTCAGAGGTCAAATCTGTTCTGTATATTTAGCCTGGTCTTTCAGGCTAGCATGATCTGATTTACTGAAGTGACACCTCAATTTAAAGCTCAGATTCAGACCTTTTCATAGAGTCCAACATTGTTCATTTTAAACCTTCTGGTGGCTAACAGCACACTGATGAATTATGGTTATATTCAACTGTCTTTAAAAGGCCTGCAGCCAACTGGTTTTATATTCTAACTTATCCTCCTGTATTTCTGGTAAACCTGCTTCAAATCAAACATGTTGCACATCAAATTAAAGCTTAGGTTCTCTTCTTTCCAACAATTGTTGGCTTTCCATCATAGCACAACCTGGCTGCTTAAAATCAGACATTTAGTGTGGTCAATACCAGACAGCTTTCAGAGCTGGGTCAGAGGTCAAATCTGTTCTGTATATTTAGCCTGGACTTTCAGGCTAGCATGATCTGATTTACTGGAGTGACACCTCAATTTAAAGCTCAGATTCAGACCTTTTCATAGAGTCCAACATTGTTCATTTTAAACCTTCTGGTGGCTAGCAGCACACTGATGAATTATGGTTATATTCAGCTGTTTTTAAAAGGCCTGCAGCCAACTGGTTTTATATTCTAACTTATCCTCCTGTATTTCTGGTAAACCTGCTTCAAATCAAACATGTTGCACATCAAATTAAAGCTTAGGTTCTCTTCTTTCCATCAATTGTTGGCTTTCCATCCTATCACAACCTGGCTGCTTAAAATCAGACATTTAGTGTGGTCAATACCAGACAGCTTTCAGAGCTGGGTCAGAGGTCAAATCTGTTCTGTATATTTAGCCTGGTCTTTCAGGCTAGCATGATCTGATTTACTGAAGTGACACCTCAATTTAAAGCTCAGATTCAGACCTTTTCATAGAGTCCAACATTGTTCATTTTAAACCTTCTGGTGGCTAGCAGCACACAGATGAATTATGGTTATATTCAACTGTCTTTAAAAGGCCTGCAGCCAACTGGTTTTATATTCTAACTTATCCTCCTGTATTTCTGGTAAACCTGCTTCAAATCAAACATGTTGCACATCAAATTAAAGCTTAGGTTCTCTTCTTTCCATCAATTGTTGGCTTTCCATCCTATCACAACCTGGCTGCTTAAAATCAGACATTTAGTGTGGTCAATACCAAACAGCTTTCAGAGCTGGGTCAGAGGTCAAATCTGTTCTGTATATTTAGCCTGGTCTTTCAGGCTAGCATGATCTGATTTACTGAAGTGACACCTCAATTTAAAGCTCAGATTCAGACCTTTTCATAGAGTCCAACATTGTTCATTTTAAACCTTCTGGTGGCTAGCAGCACACTGATGAATTATGGTTATATTCAACTGTCTTTAAAAGGCCTGCAGCCAACTGGTTTTATATTCTAACTTATCCTCCTGTATTTCTGGTAAACCTGCTTCAAATCAAACATGTTGCACATCAAATTAAAGCTTAGGTTCTCTTCTTTCCATCAATTGTTGGCTTTCCATCCTATCACAACCTGGCTGCTTAAAATCAGACATTTAGTGTGGTCAATACCACACAGCTTTCAGAGCTGGGTCAGAGGTCAAATCTGTTCTGTATATTTAGCCTGGTCTTTCAGGCTAGCATGATCTGATTTACTGAAGTGACACCTCAATTTAAAGCTCAGATTCAGACCTTTTCATAGAGTCCAACATTGTTCATTTTAAACCTTCTGGTGGCTAGCAGCACACTGATGAATTATGGTTATATTCAACTGTCTTTAAAAGGCCTGCAGCCAACTGGTTTTATATTCTAACTTATCCTCCTGTATTTCTGGTAAACCTGCTTCAAATCAAACATGTTGCACATCAAATTAAAGCTTAGGTTCTCTTCTTTCCATCAATTGTTGTCTTTCCATCCTATCACAACCTGGCTGCTTAAAATCAGACATTTAGTGTGGTCAATACCACACAGCTTTCAGAGCTGGGTCAGAGGTCAAATCTGTTCTGTATATTTAGCCTGGTCTTTCAGGCTAGCATGATCTGATTTACTGAAGTGACACCTCAATTTAAAGCTCAGATTCAGACCTTTTCATAGAGTCCAACATTGTTCATTTTAAACCTTCTGGTGGCTAGCAGCACACTGATGAATTATGGTTATATTCAACTGTCTTTAAAAGGCCTGCAGCCTTTATATTCTATAGCATTTATATTCTAACTTATCCTCCTGTATTTCTGGTAAACCTGCTTCAAATCAAACATGTTGCACATCAAATTAAAGCTTAGGTTCTCTTCTTTCCAACAATTGTTGGCTTTCCATCATAGCACAACCTGGCTGCTTAAAATCAGACATTTAGTGTGGTCAATACCAGACAGCTTTCAGAGCTGGGTCAGAGGTCAAATCTGTTCTGTATATTTAGCCTGGTCTTTCAGGCTAGCATGATCTGATTTACTGAAGTGACACCTCAATTTAAAGCTCAGATTCAGACCTTTTCATAGAGTCCAACATTGTTCATTTTAAACCTTCTGGTGGCTAACAGCACACTGATGAATTATGGTTATATTCAACTGTCTTTAAAAGGCCTGCAGCCAACTGGTTTTATATTCTAACTTATCCTCCTGTATTTCTGGTAAACCTGCTTCAAATCAAACATGTTGCACATCAAATTAAAGCTTAGGTTCTCTTCTTTCCAACAATTGTTGGCTTTCCATCATAGCACAACCTGGCTGCTTAAAATCAGACATTTAGTGTGGTCAATACCAGACAGCTTTCAGAGCTGGGTCAGAGGTCAAATCTGTTCTGTATATTTAGCCTGGACTTTCAGGCTAGCATGATCTGATTTACTGGAGTGACACCTCAATTTAAAGCTCAGATTCAGACCTTTTCATAGAGTCCAACATTGTTCATTTTAAACCTTCTGGTGGCTAGCAGCACACTGATGAATTATGGTTATATTCAGCTGTTTTTAAAAGGCCTGCAGCCAACTGGTTTTATATTCTAACTTATCCTCCTGTATTTCTGGTAAACCTGCTTCAAATCAAACATGTTGCACATCAAATTAAAGCTTAGGTTCTCTTCTTTCCATCAATTGTTGGCTTTCCATCCTATCACAACCTGGCTGCTTAAAATCAGACATTTAGTGTGGTCAATACCAGACAGCTTTCAGAGCTGGGTCAGAGGTCAAATCTGTTCTGTATATTTAGCCTGGTCTTTCAGGCTAGCATGATCTGATTTACTGAAGTGACACCTCAATTTAAAGCTCAGATTCAGACCTTTTCATAGAGTCCAACATTGTTCATTTTAAACCTTCTGGTGGCTAGCAGCACACTGATGAATTATGGTTATATTCAACTGTCTTTAAAAGGCCTGCAGCCAACTGGTTTTATATTCTAACTTATCCTCCTGTATTTCTGGTAAACCTGCTTCAAATCAAACATGTTGCACATCAAATTAAAGCTTAGGTTCTCTTCTTTCCATCAATTGTTGGCTTTCCATCCTATCACAACCTGGCTGCTTAAAATCAGACATTTAGTGTGGTCAATACCACACAGCTTTCAGAGCTGGGTCAGAGGTCAAATCTGTTCTGTATATTTAGCCTGGTCTTTCAGGCTAGCATGATCTGATTTACTGAAGTGACACCTCAATTTAAAGCTCAGATTCAGACCTTTTCATAGAGTCCAACATTGTTCATTTTAAACCTTCTGGTGGCTAGCAGCACACTGATGAATTATGGTTATATTCAACTGTCTTTAAAAGGCCTGCAGCCAACTGGTTTTATATTCTAACTTATCCTCCTGTATTTCTGGTAAACCTGCTTCAAATCAAACATGTTGCACATCAAATTAAAGCTTAGGTTCTCTTCTTTCCATCAATTGTTGGCTTTCCATCCTATCACAACCTGGCTGCTTAAAATCAGACATTTAGTGTGGTCAATACCAGACAGCTTTCAGAGCTGGGTCAGAGGTCAAATCTGTTCTGTATATTTAGCCTGGTCTTTCAGGCTAGCATGATCTGATTTACTGAAGTGACACCTCAATTTAAAGCTCAGATTCAGACCTTTTCATAGAGTCCAACATTGTTCATTTTAAACCTTCTGGTGGCTAGCAGCACACAGATGAATTATGGTTATATTCAACTGTCTTTAAAAGGCCTGCAGCCAACTGGTTTTATATTCTAACTTATCCTCCTGTATTTCTGGTAAACCTGCTTCAAATCAAACATGTTGCACATCAAATTAAAGCTTAGGTTCTCTTCTTTCCATCAATTGTTGGCTTTCCATCCTATCACAACCTGGCTGCTTAAAATCAGACATTTAGTGTGGTCAATACCAAACAGCTTTCAGAGCTGGGTCAGAGGTCAAATCTGTTCTGTATATTTAGCCTGGTCTTTCAGGCTAGCATGATCTGATTTACTGAAGTGACACCTCAATTTAAAGCTCAGATTCAGACCTTTTCATAGAGTCCAACATTGTTCATTTTAAACCTTCTGGTGGCTAGCAGCACACTGATGAATTATGGTTATATTCAACTGTCTTTAAAAGGCCTGCAGCCAACTGGTTTTATATTCTAACTTATCCTCCTGTATTTCTGGTAAACCTGCTTCAAATCAAACATGTTGCACATCAAATTAAAGCTTAGGTTCTCTTCTTTCCATCAATTGTTGGCTTTCCATCCTATCACAACCTGGCTGCTTAAAATCAGACATTTAGTGTGGTCAATACCACACAGCTTTCAGAGCTGGGTCAGAGGTCAAATCTGTTCTGTATATTTAGCCTGGTCTTTCAGGCTAGCATGATCTGATTTACTGAAGTGACACCTCAATTTAAAGCTCAGATTCAGACCTTTTCATAGAGTCCAACATTGTTCATTTTAAACCTTCTGGTGGCTAGCAGCACACTGATGAATTATGGTTATATTCAACTGTCTTTAAAAGGCCTGCAGCCAACTGGTTTTATATTCTAACTTATCCTCCTGTATTTCTGGTAAACCTGCTTCAAATCAAACATGTTGCACATCAAATTAAAGCTTAGGTTCTCTTCTTTCCATCAATTGTTGGCTTTCCATCCTATCACAACCTGGCTGCTTAAAATCAGACATTTAGTGTGGTCAATACCAGACAGCTTTCAGAGCTGGGTCAGAGGTCAAATCTGTTCTGTATATTTAGCCTGGTCTTTCAGGCTAGCATGATCTGATTTACTGAAGTGACACCTCAATTTAAAGCTCAGATTCAGACCTTTTCATAGAGTCCAACATTGTTCATTTTAAACCTTCTGGTGGCTAGCAGCACACTGATGAATTATGGTTATATTCAACTGTCTTTAAAAGGCCTGCAGCCAACTGGTTTTATATTCTAACTTATCCTCCTGTATTTCTGGTAAACCTGCTTCAAATCAAACATGTTGCACATCAAATTAAAGCTTAGGTTCTCTTCTTTCCATCAATTGTTGGCTTTCCATCCTATCACAACCTGGCTGCTTAAAATCAGACATTTAGTGTGGTCAATACCAGACAGCTTTCAGAGCTGGGTCAGAGGTCAAATCTGTTCTGTATATTTAGCCTGGTCTTTCAGGCTAGCATGATCTGATTTACTGAAGTGACACCTCAATTTAAAGCTCAGATTCAGACCTTTTCATAGAGTCCAACATTGTTCATTTTAAACCTTCTGGTGGCTAGCAGCACACAGATGAATTATGGTTATATTCAACTGTCTTTAAAAGGCCTGCAGCCAACTGGTTTTATATTCTAACTTATCCTCCTGTATTTCTGGTAAACCTGCTTCAAATCAAACATGTTGCACATCAAATTAAAGCTTAGGTTCTCTTCTTTCCATCAATTGTTGGCTTTCCATCCTATCACAACCTGGCTGCTTAAAATCAGACATTTAGTGTGGTCAATACCAAACAGCTTTCAGAGCTGGGTCAGAGGTCAAATCTGTTCTGTATATTTAGCCTGGTCTTTCAGGCTAGCATGATCTGATTTACTGAAGTGACACCTCAATTTAAAGCTCAGATTCAGACCTTTTTATAGAGTCCAACATTGTTCATTTTAAACCTTCTGGTGGCTAGCAGCACACTGATGAATTATGGTTATATTCAACTGTCTTTAAAAGGCCTGCAGCCAACTGGTTTTATATTCTAACTTATCCTCCTGTATTTCTGGTAAACCTGCTTCAAATCAAACATGTTGCACATCAAATTAAAGCTTAGGTTCTCTTCTTTCCATCAATTGTTGGCTTTCCATCCTATCACAACCTGGCTGCTTAAAATCAGACATTTAGTGTGGTCAATACCACACAGCTTTCAGAGCTGGGTCAGAGGTCAAATCTGTTCTGTATATTTAGCCTGGTCTTTCAGGCTAGCATGATCTGATTTACTGAAGTGACACCTCAATTTAAAGCTCAGATTCAGACCTTTTCATAGAGTCCAACATTGTTCATTTTAAACCTTCTGGTGGCTAGCAGCACACTGATGAATTATGGTTATATTCAACTGTCTTTAAAAGGCCTGCAGCCAACTGGTTTTATATTCTAACTTATCCTCCTGTATTTCTGGTAAACCTGCTTCAAATCAAACATGTTGCACATCAAATTAAAGCTTAGGTTCTCTTCTTTCCATCAATTGTTGTCTTTCCATCCTATCACAACCTGGCTGCTTAAAATCAGACATTTAGTGTGGTCAATACCATACAGCTTTCAGAGCTTGGTCAGAGGTCAAATCTGTTCTGTATATTTAGCCTGGTCTTTCAGGCTAGCATGATCTGATTTACTGAAGTGACACCTCAATTTAAAGCTCAGATTCAGACCTTTTCATAGAGTCCAACATTGTTCATTTTAAACCTTCTGGTGGCTAGCAGCACACTGATGAATTATGGTTATATTCAACTGTCTTTAAAAGGCCTGCAGCCTTTATATTCTATAGCATTTATATTCTAACTTATCCTCCTGTATTTCTGGTAAACCTGCTTCAAATCAAACATGTTGCACATCAAATTAAAGCTTAGGTTCTCTTCTTTCCAACAATTGTTGGCTTTCCATCATAGCACAACCTGGCTGCTTAAAATCAGACATTTAGTGTGGTCAATACCAGACAGCTTTCAGAGCTGGGTCAGAGGTCAAATCTGTTCTGTATATTTAGCCTGGACTTTCAGGCTAGCATGATCTGATTTACTGGAGTGACACCTCAATTTAAAGCTCAGATTCAGACCTTTTCATAGAGTCCAACATTGTTCATTTTAAACCTTCTGGTGGCTAGCAGCACACTGATGAATTATGGTTATATTCAGCTGTTTTTAAAAGGCCTGCAGCCAACTGGTTTTATATTCTAACTTATCCTCCTGTATTTCTGGTAAACCTGCTTCAAATCAAACATGTTGCACATCAAATTAAAGCTTAGGTTCTCTTCTTTCCATCAATTGTTGGCTTTCCATCCTATCACAACCTGGCTGCTTAAAATCAGACATTTAGTGTGGTCAATACCAGACAGCTTTCAGAGCTGGGTCAGAGGTCAAATCTGTTCTGTATATTTAGCCTGGTCTTTCAGGCTAGCATGATCTGATTTACTGAAGTGACACCTCAATTTAAAGCTCAGATTCAGACCTTTTCATAGAGTCCAACATTGTTCATTTTAAACCTTCTGGTGGCTAGCAGCACACTGATGAATTATGGTTATATTCAACTGTCTTTAAAAGGCCTGCAGCCAACTGGTTTTATATTCTAACTTATCCTCCTGTATTTCTGGTAAACCTGCTTCAAATCAAACATGTTGCACATCAAATTAAAGCTTAGGTTCTCTTCTTTCCATCAATTGTTGGCTTTCCATCCTATCACAACCTGGCTGCTTAAAATCAGACATTTAGTGTGGTCAATACCAGACAGCTTTCAGAGCTGGGTCAGAGGTCAAATCTGTTCTGTATATTTAGCCTGGTCTTTCAGGCTAGCATGATCTGATTTACTGAAGTGACACCTCAATTTAAAGCTCAGATTCAGACCTTTTCATAGAGTCCAACATTGTTCATTTTAAACCTTCTGGTGGCTAGCAGCACACTGATGAATTATGGTTATATTCAACTGTCTTTAAAAGGCCTGCAGCCAACTGGTTTTATATTCTAACTTATCCTCCTGTATTTCTGGTAAACCTGCTTCAAATCAAACATGTTGCACATCAAATTAAAGCTTAGGTTCTCTTCTTTCCATCAATTGTTGGCTTTCCATCCTATCACAACCTGGCTGCTTAAAATCAGACATTTAGTGTGGTCAATACCAGACAGCTTTCAGAGCTGGGTCAGAGGTCAAATCTGTTCTGTATATTTAGCCTGGTCTTTCAGGCTAGCATGATCTGATTTACTGAAGTGACACCTCAATTTAAAGCTCAGATTCAGACCTTTTCATAGAGTCCAACATTGTTCATTTTAAACCTTCTGGTGGCTAGCAGCACACTGATGAATTATGGTTATATTCAACTGTCTTTAAAAGGCCTGCAGCCAACTGGTTTTATATTCTAACTTATCCTCCTGTATTTCTGGTAAACCTGCTTCAAATCAAACATGTTGCACATCAAATTAAAGCTTAGGTTCTCTTCTTTCCATCAATTGTTGGCTTTCCATCCTATCACAACCTGGCTGCTTAAAATCAGACATTTAGTGTGGTCAATACCACACAGCTTTCAGAGCTGGGTCAGAGGTCAAATCTGTTCTGTATATTTAGCCTGGTCTTTCAGGCTAGCATGATCTGATTTACTGAAGTGACACCTCAATTTAAAGCTCAGATTCAGACCTTTTCATAGAGTCCAACATTGTTCATTTTAAACCTTCTGGTGGCTAGCAGCACACTGATGAATTATGGTTATATTCAACTGTCTTTAAAAGGCCTGCAGCCAACTGGTTTTATATTCTAACTTATCCTCCTGTATTTCTGGTAAACCTGCTTCAAATCAAACATGTTGCACATCAAATTAAAGCTTAGGTTCTCTTCTTTCCATCAATTGTTGGCTTTCCATCCTATCACAACCTGGCTGCTTAAAATCAGACATTTAGTGTGGTCAATACCACACAGCTTTCAGAGCTGGGTCAGAGGTCAAATCTGTTCTGTATATTTAGCCTGGTCTTTCAGGCTAGCATGATCTGATTTACTGAAGTGACACCTCAATTTAAAGCTCAGATTCAGACCTTTTCATAGAGTCCAACATTGTTCATTTTAAACCTTCTGGTGGCTAGCAGCACACTGATGAATTATGGTTATATTCAACTGTCTTTAAAAGGCCTGCAGCCTTTATATTCTATAGCATTTATATTCTAACTTATCCTCCTGTATTTCTGGTAAACCTGCTTCAAATCAAACATGTTGCACATCAAATTAAAGCTTAGGTTCTCTTCTTTCCAACAATTGTTGGCTTTCCATCATAGCACAACCTGGCTGCTTAAAATCAGACATTTAGTGTGGTCAATACCAGACAGCTTTCAGAGCTGGGTCAGAGGTCAAATCTGTTCTGTATATTTAGCCTGGTCTTTCAGGCTAGCATGATCTGATTTACTGAAGTGACACCTCAATTTAAAGCTCAGATTCAGACCTTTTCATAGAGTCCAACATTGTTCATTTTAAACCTTCTGGTGGCTAACAGCACACTGATGAATTATGGTTATATTCAACTGTCTTTAAAAGGCCTGCAGCCAACTGGTTTTATATTCTAACTTATCCTCCTGTATTTCTGGTAAACCTGCTTCAAATCAAACATGTTGCACATCAAATTAAAGCTTAGGTTCTCTTCTTTCCAACAATTGTTGGCTTTCCATCATAGCACAACCTGGCTGCTTAAAATCAGACATTTAGTGTGGTCAATACCAGACAGCTTTCAGAGCTGGGTCAGAGGTCAAATCTGTTCTGTATATTTAGCCTGGACTTTCAGGCTAGCATGATCTGATTTACTGGAGTGACACCTCAATTTAAAGCTCAGATTCAGACCTTTTCATAGAGTCCAACATTGTTCATTTTAAACCTTCTGGTGGCTAGCAGCACACTGATGAATTATGGTTATATTCAGCGGTTTTTAAAAGGCCTGCAGCCAACTGGTTTTATATTCTAACTTATCCTCCTGTATTTCTGGTAAACCTGCTTCAAATCAAACATGTTGCACATCAAATTAAAGCTTAGGTTCTCTTCTTTCCATCAATTGTTGGCTTTCCATCCTATCATAACCTGGCTGCTTAAAATCAGACATTTAGTGTGGTCAATACCACACAGCTTTCAGAGCTGGGTCAGAGGTCAAATCTGTTCTGTATATTTAGCCTGGTCTTTCAGGCTAGCATGATCTGATTTACTGAAGTGACACCTCAATTTAAAGCTCAGATTCAGACCTTTTCATAGAGTCCAACATTGTTCATTTTAAACCTTCTGGTGGCTAGCAGCACACTGATGAATTATGGTTATATTCAACTGTCTTTAAAAGGCCTGCAGCCAACTGGTTTTATATTCTAACTTATCCTCCTGTATTTCTGGTAAACCTGCTTCAAATCAAACATGTTGCACATCAAATTAAAGCTTAGGTTCTCTTCTTTCCATCAATTGTTGGCTTTCCATCCTATCACAACCTGGCTGCTTAAAATCAGACATTTAGTGTGGTCAATACCAGACAGCTTTCAGAGCTGGGTCAGAGGTCAAATCTGTTCTGTATATTTAGCCTGGTCTTTCAGGCTAGCATGATCTGATTTACTGAAGTGACACCTCAATTTAAAGCTCAGATTCAGACCTTTTCATAGAGTCCAACATTGTTCATTTTAAACCTTCTGGTGGCTAGCAGCACACTGATGAATTATGGTTATATTCAACTGTCTTTAAAAGGCCTGCAGCCAACTGGTTTTATATTCTAACTTATCCTCCTGTATTTCTGGTAAACCTGCTTCAAATCAAACATGTTGCACATCAAATTAAAGCTTAGGTTCTCTTCTTTCCATCAATTGTTGGCTTTCCATCCTATCACAACCTGGCTGCTTAAAATCAGACATTTAGTGTGGTCAATACCAGACAGCTTTCAGAGCTGGGTCAGAGGTCAAATCTGTTCTGTATATTTAGCCTGGTCTTTCAGGCTAGCATGATCTGATTTACTGAAGTGACACCTCAATTTAAAGCTCAGATTCAGACCTTTTCATAGAGTCCAACATTGTTCATTTTAAACCTTCTGGTGGCTAGCAGCACACTGATGAATTATGGTTATATTCAACTGTCTTTAAAAGGCCTGCAGCCAACTGGTTTTATATTCTAACTTATCCTCCTGTATTTCTGGTAAACCTGCTTCAAATCAAACATGTTGCACATCAAATTAAAGCTTAGGTTCTCTTCTTTCCATCAATTGTTGGCTTTCCATCCTATCACAACCTGGCTGCTTAAAATCAGACATTTAGTGTGGTCAATACCACACAGCTTTCAGAGCTGGGTCAGAGGTCAAATCTGTTCTGTATATTTAGCCTGGTCTTTCAGGCTAGCATGATCTGATTTACTGAAGTGACACCTCAATTTAAAGCTCAGATTCAGACCTTTTCATAGAGTCCAACATTGTTCATTTTAAACCTTCTGGTGGCTAGCAGCACACTGATGAATTATGGTTATATTCAACTGTCTTTAAAAGGCCTGCAGCCAACTGGTTTTATATTCTAACTTATCCTCCTGTATTTCTGGTAAACCTGCTTCAAATCAAACATGTTGCACATCAAATTAAAGCTTAGGTTCTCTTCTTTCCATCAATTGTTGGCTTTCCATCCTATCACAACCTGGCTGCTTAAAATCAGACATTTAGTGTGGTCAATACCACACAGCTTTCAGAGCTGGGTCAGAGGTCAAATCTGTTCTGTATATTTAGCCTGGTCTTTCAGGCTAGCATGATCTGATTTACTGAAGTGACACCTCAATTTAAAGCTCAGATTCAGACCTTTTCATAGAGTCCAACATTGTTCATTTTAAACCTTCTGGTGGCTAGCAGCACACTGATGAATTATGGTTATATTCAACTGTCTTTAAAAGGCCTGCAGCCAACTGGTTTTATATTCTAACTTATCCTCCTGTATTTCTGGTAAACCTGCTTCAAATCAAACATGTTGCACATCAAATTAAAGCTTAGGTTCTCTTCTTTCCATCAATTGTTGGCTTTCCATCCTATCACAACCTGGCTGCTTAAAATCAGACATTTAGTGTGGTCAATACCACACAGCTTTCAGAGCTGGGTCAGAGGTCAAATCTGTTCTGTATATTTAGCCTGGTCTTTCAGGCTAGCATGATCTGATTTACTGAAGTGACACCTCAATTTAAAGCTCAGATTCAGACCTTTTCATAGAGTCCAACATTGTTCATTTTAAACCTTCTGGTGGCTAGCAGCACACTGATGAATTATGGTTATATTCAACTGTCTTTAAAAGGCCTGCAGCCTTTATATTCTATAGCATTTATATTCTAACTTATCCTCCTGTATTTCTGGTAAACCTGCTTCAAATCAAACATGTTGCACATCAAATTAAAGCTTAGGTTCTCTTCTTTCCAACAATTGTTGGCTTTCCATCATAGCACAACCTGGCTGCTTAAAATCAGACATTTAGTGTGGTCAATACCAGACAGCTTTCAGAGCTGGGTCAGAGGTCAAATCTGTTCTGTATATTTAGCCTGGTCTTTCAGGCTAGCATGATCTGATTTACTGAAGTGACACCTCAATTTAAAGCTCAGATTCAGACCTTTTCATAGAGTCCAACATTGTTCATTTTAAACCTTCTGGTGGCTAACAGCACACTGATGAATTATGGTTATATTCAACTGTCTTTAAAAGGCCTGCAGCCAACTGGTTTTATATTCTAACTTATCCTCCTGTATTTCTGGTAAACCTGCTTCAAATCAAACATGTTGCACATCAAATTAAAGCTTAGGTTCTCTTCTTTCCAACAATTGTTGGCTTTCCATCATAGCACAACCTGGCTGCTTAAAATCAGACATTTAGTGTGGTCAATACCAGACAGCTTTCAGAGCTGGGTCAGAGGTCAAATCTGTTCTGTATATTTAGCCTGGACTTTCAGGCTAGCATGATCTGATTTACTGGAGTGACACCTCAATTTAAAGCTCAGATTCAGACCTTTTCATAGAGTCCAACATTGTTCATTTTAAACCTTCTGGTGGCTAGCAGCACACTGATGAATTATGGTTATATTCAGCGGTTTTTAAAAGGCCTGCAGCCAACTGGTTTTATATTCTAACTTATCCTCCTGTATTTCTGGTAAACCTGCTTCAAATCAAACATGTTGCACATCAAATTAAAGCTTAGGTTCTCTTCTTTCCATCAATTGTTGGCTTTCCATCCTATCACAACCTGGCTGCTTAAAATCAGACATTTAGTGTGGTCAATACCACACAGCTTTCAGAGCTGGGTCAGAGGTCAAATCTGTTCTGTATATTTAGCCTGGTCTTTCAGGCTAGCATGATCTGATTTACTGAAGTGACACCTCAATTTAAAGCTCAGATTCAGACCTTTTCATAGAGTCCAACATTGTTCATTTTAAACCTTCTGGTGGCTAGCAGCACACTGATGAATTATGGTTATATTCAACTGTCTTTAAAAGGCCTGCAGCCAACTGGTTTTATATTCTAACTTATCCTCCTGTATTTCTGGTAAACCTGCTTCAAATCAAACATGTTGCACATCAAATTAAAGCTTAGGTTCTCTTCTTTCCATCAATTGTTGGCTTTCCATCCTATCACAACCTGGCTGCTTAAAATCAGACATTTAGTGTGGTCAATACCAGACAGCTTTCAGAGCTGGGTCAGAGGTCAAATCTGTTCTGTATATTTAGCCTGGTCTTTCAGGCTAGCATGATCTGATTTACTGAAGTGACACCTCAATTTAAAGCTCAGATTCAGACCTTTTCATAGAGTCCAACATTGTTCATTTTAAACCTTCTGGTGGCTAGCAGCACACTGATGAATTATGGTTATATTCAACTGTCTTTAAAAGGCCTGCAGCCAACTGGTTTTATATTCTAACTTATCCTCCTGTATTTCTGGTAAACCTGCTTCAAATCAAACATGTTGCACATCAAATTAAAGCTTAGGTTCTCTTCTTTCCATCAATTGTTGGCTTTCCATCCTATCACAACCTGGCTGCTTAAAATCAGACATTTAGTGTGGTCAATACCACACAGCTTTCAGAGCTGGGTCAGAGGTCAAATCTGTTCTGTATATTTAGCCTGGTCTTTCAGGCTAGCATGATCTGATTTACTGAAGTGACACCTCAATTTAAAGCTCAGATTCAGACCTTTTCATAGAGTCCAACATTGTTCATTTTAAACCTTCTGGTGGCTAGCAGCACACTGATGAATTATGGTTATATTCAACTGTCTTTAAAAGGCCTGCAGCCAACTGGTTTTATATTCTAACTTATCCTCCTGTATTTCTGGTAAACCTGCTTCAAATCAAACATGTTGCACATCAAATTAAAGCTTAGGTTCTCTTCTTTCCATCAATTGTTGGCTTTCCATCCTATCACAACCTGGCTGCTTAAAATCAGACATTTAGTGTGGTCAATACCACACAGCTTTCAGAGCTGGGTCAGAGGTCAAATCTGTTCTGTATATTTAGCCTGGTCTTTCAGGCTAGCATGATCTGATTTACTGAAGTGACACCTCAATTTAAAGCTCAGATTCAGACCTTTTCATAGAGTCCAACATTGTTCATTTTAAACCTTCTGGTGGCTAGCAGCACACTGATGAATTATGGTTATATTCAACTGTCTTTAAAAGGCCTGCAGCCAACTGGTTTTATATTCTAACTTATCCTCCTGTATTTCTGGTAAACCTGCTTCAAATCAAACATGTTGCACATCAAATTAAAGCTTAGGTTCTCTTCTTTCCATCAATTGTTGGCTTTCCATCCTATCACAACCTGGCTGCTTAAAATCAGACATTTAGTGTGGTCAATACCAGACAGCTTTCAGAGCTTGGTCAGAGGTCAAATCTGTTCTGTATATTTAGCCTGGTCTTTCAGGCTAGCATGATCTGATTTACTGAAGTGACACCTCAATTTAAAGCTCAGATTCAGACCTTTTCATAGAGTCCAACATTGTTCATTTTAAACCTTCTGGTGGCTAGCAGCACACTGATGAATTATGGTTATATTCAACTGTCTTTAAAAGGCCTGCAGCCTTTATATTCTATAGCATTTATATTCTAACTTATCCTCCTGTATTTCTGGTAAACCTGCTTCAAATCAAACATGTTGCACATCAAATTAAAGCTTAGGTTCTCTTCTTTCCAACAATTGTTGGCTTTCCATCCTATCACAACCTGGCTGCTTAAAATCAGACATTTAGTGTGGTCAATACCAGACAGCTTTCAGAGCTGGGTCAGAGGTCAAATCTGTTCTGTATATTTAGCCTGGTCTTTCAGGCTAGCATGATCTGATTTACTGAAGTGACACCTCAATTTAAAGCTCAGATTCAGACCTTTTCATAGAGTCCAACATTGTTCATTTTAAACCTTCTGGTGGCTAGCAGCACACTGATGAATTATGGTTATATTCAACTGTCTTTAAAAGGCCTGCAGCCAACTGGTTTTATATTCTAACTTATCCTCCTGTATTTCTGGTAAACCTGCTTCAAATCAAACATGTTGCACATCAAATTAAAGCTTAGGTTCTCTTCTTTCCATCAATTGTTGGCTTTCCATCCTATCACAACCTGGCTGCTTAAAATCAGACATTTAGTGTGGTCAATACCACACAGCTTTCAGAGCTGGGTCAGAGGTCAAATCTGTTCTGTATATTTAGCCTGGTCTTTCAGGCTAGCATGATCTGATTTACTGAAGTGACACCTCAATTTAAAGCTCAGATTCAGACCTTTTCATAGAGTCCAACATTGTTCATTTTAAACCTTCTGGTGGCTAGCAGCACACTGATGAATTATGGTTATATTCAACTGTCTTTAAAAGGCCTGCAGCCTTTATATTCTATAGCATTTATATTCTAACTTATCCTCCTGTATTTCTGGTAAACCTGCTTCAAATCAAACATGTTGCACATCAAATTAAAGCTTAGGTTCTCTTCTTTCCAACAATTGTTGGCTTTCCATCATAGCACAACCTGGCTGCTTAAAATCAGACATTTAGTGTGGTCAATACCAGACAGCTTTCAGAGCTGGGTCAGAGGTCAAATCTGTTCTGTATATTTAGCCTGGTCTTTCAGGCTAGCATGATCTGATTTACTGAAGTGACACCTCAATTTAAAGCTCAGATTCAGACCTTTTCATAGAGTCCAACATTGTTCATTTTAAACCTTCTGGTGGCTAACAGCACACTGATGAATTATGGTTATATTCAACTGTCTTTAAAAGGCCTGCAGCCAACTGGTTTTATATTCTAACTTATCCTCCTGTATTTCTGGTAAACCTGCTTCAAATCAAACATGTTGCACATCAAATTAAAGCTTAGGTTCTCTTCTTTCCAACAATTGTTGGCTTTCCATCATAGCACAACCTGGCTGCTTAAAATCAGACATTTAGTGTGGTCAATACCAGACAGCTTTCAGAGCTGGGTCAGAGGTCAAATCTGTTCTGTATATTTAGCCTGGACTTTCAGGCTAGCATGATCTGATTTACTGGAGTGACACCTCAATTTAAAGCTCAGATTCAGACCTTTTCATAGAGTCCAACATTGTTCATTTTAAACCTTCTGGTGGCTAGCAGCACACTGATGAATTATGGTTATATTCAGCGGTTTTTAAAAGGCCTGCAGCCAACTGGTTTTATATTCTAACTTATCCTCCTGTATTTCTGGTAAACCTGCTTCAAATCAAACATGTTGCACATCAAATTAAAGCTTAGGTTCTCTTCTTTCCATCAATTGTTGGCTTTCCATCCTATCATAACCTGGCTGCTTAAAATCAGACATTTAGTGTGGTCAATACCACACAGCTTTCAGAGCTGGGTCAGAGGTCAAATCTGTTCTGTATATTTAGCCTGGTCTTTCAGGCTAGCATGATCTGATTTACTGAAGTGACACCTCAATTTAAAGCTCAGATTCAGACCTTTTCATAGAGTCCAACATTGTTCATTTTAAACCTTCTGGTGGCTAGCAGCACACTGATGAATTATGGTTATATTCAACTGTCTTTAAAAGGCCTGCAGCCAACTGGTTTTATATTCTAACTTATCCTCCTGTATTTCTGGTAAACCTGCTTCAAATCAAACATGTTGCACATCAAATTAAAGCTTAGGTTCTCTTCTTTCCATCAATTGTTGGCTTTCCATCCTATCACAACCTGGCTGCTTAAAATCAGACATTTAGTGTGGTCAATACCAGACAGCTTTCAGAGCTGGGTCAGAGGTCAAATCTGTTCTGGATATTTAGCCTGGTCTTTCAGGCTAGCATGATCTGATTTACTGAAGTGACACCTCAATTTAAAGCTCAGATTCAGACCTTTTCATAGAGTCCAACATTGTTCATTTTAAACCTTCTGGTGGCTAGCAGCACACTGATGAATTATGGTTATATTCAACTGTCTTTAAAAGGCCTGCAGCCAACTGGTTTTATATTCTAACTTATCCTCCTGTATTTCTGGTAAACCTGCTTCAAATCAAACATGTTGCACATCAAATTAAAGCTTAGGTTCTCTTCTTTCCATCAATTGTTGGCTTTCCATCCTATCACAACCTGGCTGCTTAAAATCAGACATTTAGTGTGGTCAATACCAGACAGCTTTCAGAGCTGGGTCAGAGGTCAAATCTGTTCTGTATATTTAGCCTGGTCTTTCAGGCTAGCATGATCTGATTTACTGAAGTGACACCTCAATTTAAAGCTCAGATTCAGACCTTTTCATAGAGTCCAACATTGTTCATTTTAAACCTTCTGGTGGCTAGCAGCACACTGATGAATTATGGTTATATTCAACTGTCTTTAAAAGGCCTGCAGCCAACTGGTTTTATATTCTAACTTATCCTCCTGTATTTCTGGTAAACCTGCTTCAAATCAAACATGTTGCACATCAAATTAAAGCTTAGGTTCTCTTCTTTCCATCAATTGTTGGCTTTCCATCCTATCACAACCTGGCTGCTTAAAATCAGACATTTAGTGTGGTCAATACCACACAGCTTTCAGAGCTGGGTCAGAGGTCAAATCTGTTCTGTATATTTAGCCTGGTCTTTCAGGCTAGCATGATCTGATTTACTGAAGTGACACCTCAATTTAAAGCTCAGATTCAGACCTTTTCATAGAGTCCAACATTGTTCATTTTAAACCTTCTGGTGGCTAGCAGCACACTGATGAATTATGGTTATATTCAACTGTCTTTAAAAGGCCTGCAGCCAACTGGTTTTATATTCTAACTTATCCTCCTGTATTTCTGGTAAACCTGCTTCAAATCAAACATGTTGCACATCAAATTAAAGCTTAGGTTCTCTTCTTTCCATCAATTGTTGGCTTTCCATCCTATCACAACCTGGCTGCTTAAAATCAGACATTTAGTGTGGTCAATACCACACAGCTTTCAGAGCTGGGTCAGAGGTCAAATCTGTTCTGTATATTTAGCCTGGTCTTTCAGGCTAGCATGATCTGATTTACTGAAGTGACACCTCAATTTAAAGCTCAGATTCAGACCTTTTCATAGAGTCCAACATTGTTCATTTTAAACCTTCTGGTGGCTAGCAGCACACTGATGAATTATGGTTATATTCAACTGTCTTTAAAAGGCCTGCAGCCAACTGGTTTTATATTCTAACTTATCCTCCTGTATTTCTGGTAAACCTGCTTCAAATCAAACATGTTGCACATCAAATTAAAGCTTAGGTTCTCTTCTTTCCATCAATTGTTGGCTTTCCATCCTATCACAACCTGGCTGCTTAAAATCAGACATTTAGTGTGGTCAATACCACACAGCTTTCAGAGCTGGGTCAGAGGTCAAATCTGTTCTGTATATTTAGCCTGGTCTTTCAGGCTAGCATGATCTGATTTACTGAAGTGACACCTCAATTTAAAGCTCAGATTCAGACCTTTTCATAGAGTCCAACATTGTTCATTTTAAACCTTCTGGTGGCTAGCAGCACACTGATGAATTATGGTTATATTCAACTGTCTTTAAAAGGCCTGCAGCCTTTATATTCTATAGCATTTATATTCTAACTTATCCTCCTGTATTTCTGGTAAACCTGCTTCAAATCAAACATGTTGCACATCAAATTAAAGCTTAGGTTCTCTTCTTTCCAACAATTGTTGGCTTTCCATCATAGCACAACCTGGCTGCTTAAAATCAGACATTTAGTGTGGTCAATACCAGACAGCTTTCAGAGCTGGGTCAGAGGTCAAATCTGTTCTGTATATTTAGCCTGGTCTTTCAGGCTAGCATGATCTGATTTACTGAAGTGACACCTCAATTTAAAGCTCAGATTCAGACCTTTTCATAGAGTCCAACATTGTTCATTTTAAACCTTCTGGTGGCTAACAGCACACTGATGAATTATGGTTATATTCAACTGTCTTTAAAAGGCCTGCAGCCAACTGGTTTTATATTCTAACTTATCCTCCTGTATTTCTGGTAAACCTGCTTCAAATCAAACATGTTGCACATCAAATTAAAGCTTAGGTTCTCTTCTTTCCAACAATTGTTGGCTTTCCATCATAGCACAACCTGGCTGCTTAAAATCAGACATTTAGTGTGGTCAATACCAGACAGCTTTCAGAGCTGGGTCAGAGGTCAAATCTGTTCTGTATATTTAGCCTGGACTTTCAGGCTAGCATGATCTGATTTACTGGAGTGACACCTCAATTTAAAGCTCAGATTCAGACCTTTTCATAGAGTCCAACATTGTTCATTTTAAACCTTCTGGTGGCTAGCAGCACACTGATGAATTATGGTTATATTCAGCGGTTTTTAAAAGGCCTGCAGCCAACTGGTTTTATATTCTAACTTATCCTCCTGTATTTCTGGTAAACCTGCTTCAAATCAAACATGTTGCACATCAAATTAAAGCTTAGGTTCTCTTCTTTCCATCAATTGTTGGCTTTCCATCCTATCACAACCTGGCTGCTTAAAATCAGACATTTAGTGTGGTCAATACCACACAGCTTTCAGAGCTGGGTCAGAGGTCAAATCTGTTCTGTATATTTAGCCTGGTCTTTCAGGCTAGCATGATCTGATTTACTGAAGTGACACCTCAATTTAAAGCTCAGATTCAGACCTTTTCATAGAGTCCAACATTGTTCATTTTAAACCTTCTGGTGGCTAGCAGCACACTGATGAATTATGGTTATATTCAACTGTCTTTAAAAGGCCTGCAGCCAACTGGTTTTATATTCTAACTTATCCTCCTGTATTTCTGGTAAACCTGCTTCAAATCAAACATGTTGCACATCAAATTAAAGCTTAGGTTCTCTTCTTTCCATCAATTGTTGGCTTTCCATCCTATCACAACCTGGCTGCTTAAAATCAGACATTTAGTGTGGTCAATACCAGACAGCTTTCAGAGCTGGGTCAGAGGTCAAATCTGTTCTGTATATTTAGCCTGGTCTTTCAGGCTAGCATGATCTGATTTACTGAAGTGACACCTCAATTTAAAGCTCAGATTCAGACCTTTTCATAGAGTCCAACATTGTTCATTTTAAACCTTCTGGTGGCTAGCAGCACACTGATGAATTATGGTTATATTCAACTGTCTTTAAAAGGCCTGCAGCCAACTGGTTTTATATTCTAACTTATCCTCCTGTATTTCTGGTAAACCTGCTTCAAATCAAACATGTTGCACATCAAATTAAAGCTTAGGTTCTCTTCTTTCCATCAATTGTTGGCTTTCCATCCTATCACAACCTGGCTGCTTAAAATCAGACATTTAGTGTGGTCAATACCACACAGCTTTCAGAGCTGGGTCAGAGGTCAAATCTGTTCTGTATATTTAGCCTGGTCTTTCAGGCTAGCATGATCTGATTTACTGAAGTGACACCTCAATTTAAAGCTCAGATTCAGACCTTTTCATAGAGTCCAACATTGTTCATTTTAAACCTTCTGGTGGCTAGCAGCACACTGATGAATTATGGTTATATTCAACTGTCTTTAAAAGGCCTGCAGCCAACTGGTTTTATATTCTAACTTATCCTCCTGTATTTCTGGTAAACCTGCTTCAAATCAAACATGTTGCACATCAAATTAAAGCTTAGGTTCTCTTCTTTCCATCAATTGTTGGCTTTCCATCCTATCACAACCTGGCTGCTTAAAATCAGACATTTAGTGTGGTCAATACCACACAGCTTTCAGAGCTGGGTCAGAGGTCAAATCTGTTCTGTATATTTAGCCTGGTCTTTCAGGCTAGCATGATCTGATTTACTGAAGTGACACCTCAATTTAAAGCTCAGATTCAGACCTTTTCATAGAGTCCAACATTGTTCATTTTAAACCTTCTGGTGGCTAGCAGCACACTGATGAATTATGGTTATATTCAACTGTCTTTAAAAGGCCTGCAGCCAACTGGTTTTATATTCTAACTTATCCTCCTGTATTTCTGGTAAACCTGCTTCAAATCAAACATGTTGCACATCAAATTAAAGCTTAGGTTCTCTTCTTTCCATCAATTGTTGGCTTTCCATCCTATCACAACCTGGCTGCTTAAAATCAGACATTTAGTGTGGTCAATACCAGACAGCTTTCAGAGCTTGGTCAGAGGTCAAATCTGTTCTGTATATTTAGCCTGGTCTTTCAGGCTAGCATGATCTGATTTACTGAAGTGACACCTCAATTTAAAGCTCAGATTCAGACCTTTTCATAGAGTCCAACATTGTTCATTTTAAACCTTCTGGTGGCTAGCAGCACACTGATGAATTATGGTTATATTCAACTGTCTTTAAAAGGCCTGCAGCCTTTATATTCTATAGCATTTATATTCTAACTTATCCTCCTGTATTTCTGGTAAACCTGCTTCAAATCAAACATGTTGCACATCAAATTAAAGCTTAGGTTCTCTTCTTTCCATCAATTGTTGGCTTTCCATCCTATCACAACCTGGCTGCTTAAAATCAGACATTTAGTGTGGTCAATACCAGACAGCTTTCAGAGCTGGGTCAGAGGTCAAATCTGTTCTGTATATTTAGCCTGGTCTTTCAGGCTAGCATGATCTGATTTACTGAAGTGACACCTCAATTTAAAGCTCAGATTCAGACCTTTTCATAGAGTCCAACATTGTTCATTTTAAACCTTCTGGTGGCTAGCAGCACACTGATGAATTATGGTTATATTCAACTGTCTTTAAAAGGCCTGCAGCCAACTGGTTTTATATTCTAACTTATCCTCCTGTATTTCTGGTAAACCTGCTTCAAATCAAACATGTTGCACATCAAATTAAAGCTTAGGTTCTCTTCTTTCCATCAATTGTTGGCTTTCCATCCTATCACAACCTGGCTGCTTAAAATCAGACATTTAGTGTGGTCAATACCACACAGCTTTCAGAGCTGGGTCAGAGGTCAAATCTGTTCTGTATATTTAGCCTGGTCTTTCAGGCTAGCATGATCTGATTTACTGAAGTGACACCTCAATTTAAAGCTCAGATTCAGACCTTTTCATAGAGTCCAACATTGTTCATTTTAAACCTTCTGGTGGCTAGCAGCACACTGATGAATTATGGTTATATTCAACTGTCTTTAAAAGGCCTGCAGCCAACTGGTTTTATATTCTAACTTATCCTCCTGTATTTCTGGTAAACCTGCTTCAAATCAAACATGTTGCACATCAAATTAAAGCTTAGGTTCTCTTCTTTCCATCAATTGTTGTCTTTCCATCCTATCACAACCTGGCTGCTTAAAATCAGACATTTAGTGTGGTCAATACCACACAGCTTTCAGAGCTTGGTCAGAGGTCAAATCTGTTCTGTATATTTAGCCTGGTCTTTCAGGCTAGCATGATCTGATTTACTGAAGTGACACCTCAATTTAAAGCTCAGATTCAGACCTTTTCATAGAGTCCAACATTGTTCATTTTAAACCTTCTGGTGGCTAGCAGCACACTGATGAATTATGGTTATATTCAACTGTCTTTAAAAGGCCTGCAGCCAACTGGTTTTATATTCTAACTTATCCTCCTGTATTTCTGGTAAACCTGCTTCAAATCAAACATGTTGCACATCAAATTAAAGCTTAGGTTCTCTTCTTTCCATCAATTGTTGGCTTTCCATCCTATCACAACCTGGCTGCTTAAAATCAGACATTTAGTGTGGTCAATACCACACAGCTTTCAGAGCTGGGTCAGAGGTCAAATCTGTTCTGTATATTTAGCCTGGTCTTTCAGGCTAGCATGATCTGATTTACTGAAGTGACACCTCAATTTAAAGCTCAGATTCAGACCTTTTCATAGAGTCCAACATTGTTCATTTTAAACCTTCTGGTGGCTAGCAGCACACTGATGAATTATGGTTATATTCAACTGTCTTTAAAAGGCCTGCAGCCAACTGGTTTTATATTCTAACTTATCCTCCTGTATTTCTGGTAAACCTGCTTCAAATCAAACATGTTGCACATCAAATTAAAGCTTAGGTTCTCTTCTTTCCATCAATTGTTGGCTTTCCATCCTATCACAACCTGGCTGCTTAAAATCAGACATTTAGTGTGGTCAATACCACACAGCTTTCAGAGCTGGGTCAGAGGTCAAATCTGTTCTGTATATTTAGCCTGGTCTTTCAGGCTAGCATGATCTGATTTACTGAAGTGACACCTCAATTTAAAGCTCAGATTCAGACCTTTTCATAGAGTCCAACATTGTTCATTTTAAACCTTCTGGTGGCTAGCAGCACACTGATGAATTATGGTTATATTCAACTGTCTTTAAAAGGCCTGCAGCCTTTATATTCTATAGCATTTATATTCTAACTTATCCTCCTGTATTTCTGGTAAACCTGCTTCAAATCAAACATGTTGCACATCAAATTAAAGCTTAGGTTCTCTTCTTTCCAACAATTGTTGGCTTTCCATCATAGCACAACCTGGCTGCTTAAAATCAGACATTTAGTGTGGTCAATACCAGACAGCTTTCAGAGCTGGGTCAGAGGTCAAATCTGTTCTGTATATTTAGCCTGGTCTTTCAGGCTAGCATGATCTGATTTACTGAAGTGACACCTCAATTTAAAGCTCAGATTCAGACCTTTTCATAGAGTCCAACATTGTTCATTTTAAACCTTCTGGTGGCTAACAGCACACTGATGAATTATGGTTATATTCAACTGTCTTTAAAAGGCCTGCAGCCAACTGGTTTTATATTCTAACTTATCCTCCTGTATTTCTGGTAAACCTGCTTCAAATCAAACATGTTGCACATCAAATTAAAGCTTAGGTTCTCTTCTTTCCAACAATTGTTGGCTTTCCATCATAGCACAACCTGGCTGCTTAAAATCAGACATTTAGTGTGGTCAATACCAGACAGCTTTCAGAGCTGGGTCAGAGGTCAAATCTGTTCTGTATATTTAGCCTGGTCTTTCAGGCTAGCATGATCTGATTTACTGAAGTGACACCTCAATTTAAAGCTCAGATTCAGACCTTTTCATAGAGTCCAACATTGTTCATTTTAAACCTTCTGGTGGCTAGCAGCACACTGATGAATTATGGTTATATTCAACTGTCTTTAAAAGGCCTGCAGCCAACTGGTTTTATATTCTAACTTATCCTCCTGTATTTCTGGTAAACCTGCTTCAAATCAAACATGTTGCACATCAAATTAAAGCTTAGGTTCTCTTCTTTCCATCAATTGTTGGCTTTCCATCCTATCACAACCTGGCTGCTTAAAATCAGACATTTAGTGTGGTCAATACCACACAGCTTTCAGAGCTGGGTCAGAGGTCAAATCTGTTCTGTATATTTAGCCTGGTCTTTCAGGCTAGCATGATCTGATTTACTGAAGTGACACCTCAATTTAAAGCTCAGATTCAGACCTTTTCATAGAGTCCAACATTGTTCATTTTAAACCTTCTGGTGGCTAGCAGCACACTGATGAATTATGGTTATATTCAACTGTCTTTAAAAGGCCTGCAGCCAACTGGTTTTATATTCTAACTTATCCTCCTGTATTTCTGGTAAACCTGCTTCAAATCAAACATGTTGCACATCAAATTAAAGCTTAGGTTCTCTTCTTTCCATCAATTGTTGGCTTTCCATCCTATCACAACCTGGCTGCTTAAAATCAGACATTTAGTGTGGTCAATACCACACAGCTTTCAGAGCTGGGTCAGAGGTCAAATCTGTTCTGTATATTTAGCCTGGTCTTTCAGGCTAGCATGATCTGATTTACTGAAGTGACACCTCAATTTAAAGCTCAGATTCAGACCTTTTCATAGAGTCCAACATTGTTCATTTTAAACCTTCTGGTGGCTAGCAGCACACTGATGAATTATGGTTATATTCAACTGTCTTTAAAAGGCCTGCAGCCAACTGGTTTTATATTCTAACTTATCCTCCTGTATTTCTGGTAAACCTGCTTCAAATCAAACATGTTGCACATCAAATTAAAGCTTAGGTTCTCTTCTTTCCATCAATTGTTGGCTTTCCATCCTATCACAACCTGGCTGCTTAAAATCAGACATTTAGTGTGGTCAATACCAGACAGCTTTCAGAGCTTGGTCAGAGGTCAAATCTGTTCTGTATATTTAGCCTGGTCTTTCAGGCTAGCATGATCTGATTTACTGAAGTGACACCTCAATTTAAAGCTCAGATTCAGACCTTTTCATAGAGTCCAACATTGTTCATTTTAAACCTTCTGGTGGCTAGCAGCACACTGATGAATTATGGTTATATTCAACTGTCTTTAAAAGGCCTGCAGCCTTTATATTCTATAGCATTTATATTCTAACTTATCCTCCTGTATTTCTGGTAAACCTGCTTCAAATCAAACATGTTGCACATCAAATTAAAGCTTAGGTTCTCTTCTTTCCAACAATTGTTGGCTTTCCATCCTATCACAACCTGGCTGCTTAAAATCAGACATTTAGTGTGGTCAATACCAGACAGCTTTCAGAGCTGGGTCAGAGGTCAAATCTGTTCTGTATATTTAGCCTGGTCTTTCAGGCTAGCATGATCTGATTTACTGAAGTGACACCTCAATTTAAAGCTCAGATTCAGACCTTTTCATAGAGTCCAACATTGTTCATTTTAAACCTTCTGGTGGCTAGCAGCACACTGATGAATTATGGTTATATTCAACTGTCTTTAAAAGGCCTGCAGCCAACTGGTTTTATATTCTAACTTATCCTCCTGTATTTCTGGTAAACCTGCTTCAAATCAAACATGTTGCACATCAAATTAAAGCTTAGGTTCTCTTCTTTCCATCAATTGTTGGCTTTCCATCCTATCACAACCTGGCTGCTTAAAATCAGACATTTAGTGTGGTCAATACCACACAGCTTTCAGAGCTGGGTCAGAGGTCAAATCTGTTCTGTATATTTAGCCTGGTCTTTCAGGCTAGCATGATCTGATTTACTGAAGTGACACCTCAATTTAAAGCTCAGATTCAGACCTTTTCATAGAGTCCAACATTGTTCATTTTAAACCTTCTGGTGGCTAGCAGCACACTGATGAATTATGGTTATATTCAACTGTCTTTAAAAGGCCTGCAGCCAACTGGTTTTATATTCTAACTTATCCTCCTGTATTTCTGGTAAACCTGCTTCAAATCAAACATGTTGCACATCAAATTAAAGCTTAGGTTCTCTTCTTTCCATCAATTGTTGTCTTTCCATCCTATCACAACCTGGCTGCTTAAAATCAGACATTTAGTGTGGTCAATACCACACAGCTTTCAGAGCTTGGTCAGAGGTCAAATCTGTTCTGTATATTTAGCCTGGTCTTTCAGGCTAGCATGATCTGATTTACTGAAGTGACACCTCAATTTAAAGCTCAGATTCAGACCTTTTCATAGAGTCCAACATTGTTCATTTTAAACCTTCTGGTGGCTAGCAGCACACTGATGAATTATGGTTATATTCAACTGTCTTTAAAAGGCCTGCAGCCAACTGGTTTTATATTCTAACTTATCCTCCTGTATTTCTGGTAAACCTGCTTCAAATCAAACATGTTGCACATCAAATTAAAGCTTAGGTTCTCTTCTTTCCATCAATTGTTGGCTTTCCATCCTATCACAACCTGGCTGCTTAAAATCAGACATTTAGTGTGGTCAATACCACACAGCTTTCAGAGCTGGGTCAGAGGTCAAATCTGTTCTGTATATTTAGCCTGGTCTTTCAGGCTAGCATGATCTGATTTACTGAAGTGACACCTCAATTTAAAGCTCAGATTCAGACCTTTTCATAGAGTCCAACATTGTTCATTTTAAACCTTCTGGTGGCTAGCAGCACACTGATGAATTATGGTTATATTCAACTGTCTTTAAAAGGCCTGCAGCCAACTGGTTTTATATTCTAACTTATCCTCCTGTATTTCTGGTAAACCTGCTTCAAATCAAACATGTTGCACATCAAATTAAAGCTTAGGTTCTCTTCTTTCCATCAATTGTTGGCTTTCCATCCTATCACAACCTGGCTGCTTAAAATCAGACATTTAGTGTGGTCAATACCACACAGCTTTCAGAGCTGGGTCAGAGGTCAAATCTGTTCTGTATATTTAGCCTGGTCTTTCAGGCTAGCATGATCTGATTTACTGAAGTGACACCTCAATTTAAAGCTCAGATTCAGACCTTTTCATAGAGTCCAACATTGTTCATTTTAAACCTTCTGGTGGCTAGCAGCACACTGATGAATTATGGTTATATTCAACTGTCTTTAAAAGGCCTGCAGCCTTTATATTCTATAGCATTTATATTCTAACTTATCCTCCTGTATTTCTGGTAAACCTGCTTCAAATCAAACATGTTGCACATCAAATTAAAGCTTAGGTTCTCTTCTTTCCAACAATTGTTGGCTTTCCATCATAGCACAACCTGGCTGCTTAAAATCAGACATTTAGTGTGGTCAATACCAGACAGCTTTCAGAGCTGGGTCAGAGGTCAAATCTGTTCTGTATATTTAGCCTGGTCTTTCAGGCTAGCATGATCTGATTTACTGAAGTGACACCTCAATTTAAAGCTCAGATTCAGACCTTTTCATAGAGTCCAACATTGTTCATTTTAAACCTTCTGGTGGCTAACAGCACACTGATGAATTATGGTTATATTCAACTGTCTTTAAAAGGCCTGCAGCCAACTGGTTTTATATTCTAACTTATCCTCCTGTATTTCTGGTAAACCTGCTTCAAATCAAACATGTTGCACATCAAATTAAAGCTTAGGTTCTCTTCTTTCCAACAATTGTTGGCTTTCCATCATAGCACAACCTGGCTGCTTAAAATCAGACATTTAGTGTGGTCAATACCAGACAGCTTTCAGAGCTGGGTCAGAGGTCAAATCTGTTCTGTATATTTAGCCTGGACTTTCAGGCTAGCATGATCTGATTTACTGGAGTGACACCTCAATTTAAAGCTCAGATTCAGACCTTTTCATAGAGTCCAACATTGTTCATTTTAAACCTTCTGGTGGCTAGCAGCACACTGATGAATTATGGTTATATTCAGCGGTTTTTAAAAGGCCTGCAGCCAACTGGTTTTATATTCTAACTTATCCTCCTGTATTTCTGGTAAACCTGCTTCAAATCAAACATGTTGCACATCAAATTAAAGCTTAGGTTCTCTTCTTTCCATCAATTGTTGGCTTTCCATCCTATCACAACCTGGCTGCTTAAAATCAGACATTTAGTGTGGTCAATACCACACAGCTTTCAGAGCTGGGTCAGAGGTCAAATCTGTTCTGTATATTTAGCCTGGTCTTTCAGGCTAGCATGATCTGATTTACTGAAGTGACACCTCAATTTAAAGCTCAGATTCAGACCTTTTCATAGAGTCCAACATTGTTCATTTTAAACCTTCTGGTGGCTAGCAGCACACTGATGAATTATGGTTATATTCAACTGTCTTTAAAAGGCCTGCAGCCTTTATATTCTATAGCATTTATATTCTAACTTATCCTCCTGTATTTCTGGTAAACCTGCTTCAAATCAAACATGTTGCACATCAAATTAAAGCTTAGGTTCTCTTCTTTCCAACAATTGTTGGCTTTCCATCATAGCACAACCTGGCTGCTTAAAATCAGACATTTAGTGTGGTCAATACCAGACAGCTTTCAGAGCTGGGTCAGAGGTCAAATCTGTTCTGTATATTTAGCCTGGTCTTTCAGGCTAGCATGATCTGATTTACTGAAGTGACACCTCAATTTAAAGCTCAGATTCAGACCTTTTCATAGAGTCCAACATTGTTCATTTTAAACCTTCTGGTGGCTAACAGCACACTGATGAATTATGGTTATATTCAACTGTCTTTAAAAGGCCTGCAGCCAACTGGTTTTATATTCTAACTTATCCTCCTGTATTTCTGGTAAACCTGCTTCAAATCAAACATGTTGCACATCAAATTAAAGCTTAGGTTCTCTTCTTTCCAACAATTGTTGGCTTTCCATCATAGCACAACCTGGCTGCTTAAAATCAGACATTTAGTGTGGTCAATACCAGACAGCTTTCAGAGCTGGGTCAGAGGTCAAATCTGTTCTGTATATTTAGCCTGGACTTTCAGGCTAGCATGATCTGATTTACTGGAGTGACACCTCAATTTAAAGCTCAGATTCAGACCTTTTCATAGAGTCCAACATTGTTCATTTTAAACCTTCGGGTGGCTAGCAGCACACTGATGAATTATGGTTATATTCAGCGGTTTTTAAAAGGCCTGCAGCCAACTGGTTTTATATTCTAACTTATCCTCCTGTATTTCTGGTAAACCTGCTTCAAATCAAACATGTTGCACATCAAATTAAAGCTTAGGTTCTCTTCTTTCCATCAATTGTTGGCTTTCCATCCTATCACAACCTGGCTGCTTAAAATCAGACATTTAGTGTGGTCAATACCACACAGCTTTCAGAGCTGGGTCAGAGGTCAAATCTGTTCTGTATATTTAGCCTGGTCTTTCAGGCTAGCATGATCTGATTTACTGAAGTGACACCTCAATTTAAAGCTCAGATTCAGACCTTTTCATAGAGTCCAACATTGTTCATTTTAAACCTTCTGGTGGCTAGCAGCACACTGATGAATTATGGTTATATTCAACTGTCTTTAAAAGGCCTGCAGCCAACTGGTTTTATATTCTAACTTATCCTCCTGTATTTCTGGTAAACCTGCTTCAAATCAAACATGTTGCACATCAAATTAAAGCTTAGGTTCTCTTCTTTCCATCAATTGTTGGCTTTCCATCCTATCACAACCTGGCTGCTTAAAATCAGACATTTAGTGTGGTCAATACCACACAGCTTTCAGAGCTGGGTCAGAGGTCAAATCTGTTCTGTATATTTAGCCTGGTCTTTCAGGCTAGCATGATCTGATTTACTGAAGTGACACCTCAATTTAAAGCTCAGATTCAGACCTTTTCATAGAGTCCAACATTGTTCATTTTAAACCTTCTGGTGGCTAGCAGCACACTGATGAATTATGGTTATATTCAACTGTCTTTAAAAGGCCTGCAGCCAACTGGTTTTATATTCTAACTTATCCTCCTGTATTTCTGGTAAACCTGCTTCAAATCAAACATGTTGCACATCAAATTAAAGCTTAGGTTCTCTTCTTTCCATCAATTGTTGGCTTTCCATCCTATCACAACCTGGCTGCTTAAAATCAGACATTTAGTGTGGTCAATACCAGACAGCTTTCAGAGCTGGGTCAGAGGTCAAATCTGTTCTGTATATTTAGCCTGGTCTTTCAGGCTAGCATGATCTGATTTACTGAAGTGACACCTCAATTTAAAGCTCAGATTCAGACCTTTTCATAGAGTCCAACATTGTTCATTTTAAACCTTCTGGTGGCTAGCAGCACACTGATGAATTATGGTTATATTCAACTGTCTTTAAAAGGCCTGCAGCCAACTGGTTTTATATTCTAACTTATCCTCCTGTATTTCTGGTAAACCTGCTTCAAATCAAACATGTTGCACATCAAATTAAAGCTTAGGTTCTCTTCTTTCCATCAATTGTTGGCTTTCCATCCTATCACAACCTGGCTGCTTAAAATCAGACATTTAGTGTGGTCAATACCACACAGCTTTCAGAGCTGGGTCAGAGGTCAAATCTGTTCTGTATATTTAGCCTGGTCTTTCAGGCTAGCATGATCTGATTTACTGAAGTGACACCTCAATTTAAAGCTCAGATTCAGACCTTTTCATAGAGTCCAACATTGTTCATTTTAAACCTTCTGGTGGCTAGCAGCACACTGATGAATTATGGTTATATTCAACTGTCTTTAAAAGGCCTGCAGCCAACTGGTTTTATATTCTAACTTATCCTCCTGTATTTCTGGTAAACCTGCTTCAAATCAAACATGTTGCACATCAAATTAAAGCTTAGGTTCTCTTCTTTCCATCAATTGTTGGCTTTCCATCCTATCACAACCTGGCTGCTTAAAATCAGACATTTAGTGTGGTCAATACCACACAGCTTTCAGAGCTGGGTCAGAGGTCAAATCTGTTCTGTATATTTAGCCTGGTCTTTCAGGCTAGCATGATCTGATTTACTGAAGTGACACCTCAATTTAAAGCTCAGATTCAGACCTTTTCATAGAGTCCAACATTGTTCATTTTAAACCTTCTGGTGGCTAGCAGCACACTGATGAATTATGGTTATATTCAACTGTCTTTAAAAGGCCTGCAGCCTTTATATTCTATAGCATTTATATTCTAACTTATCCTCCTGTATTTCTGGTAAACCTGCTTCAAATCAAACATGTTGCACATCAAATTAAAGCTTAGGTTCTCTTCTTTCCAACAATTGTTGGCTTTCCATCATAGCACAACCTGGCTGCTTAAAATCAGACATTTAGTGTGGTCAATACCAGACAGCTTTCAGAGCTGGGTCAGAGGTCAAATCTGTTCTGTATATTTAGCCTGGTCTTTCAGGCTAGCATGATCTGATTTACTGAAGTGACACCTCAATTTAAAGCTCAGATTCAGACCTTTTCATAGAGTCCAACATTGTTCATTTTAAACCTTCTGGTGGCTAACAGCACACTGATGAATTATGGTTATATTCAACTGTCTTTAAAAGGCCTGCAGCCAACTGGTTTTATATTCTAACTTATCCTCCTGTATTTCTGGTAAACCTGCTTCAAATCAAACATGTTGCACATCAAATTAAAGCTTAGGTTCTCTTCTTTCCAACAATTGTTGGCTTTCCATCATAGCACAACCTGGCTGCTTAAAATCAGACATTTAGTGTGGTCAATACCAGACAGCTTTCAGAGCTGGGTCAGAGGTCAAATCTGTTCTGTATATTTAGCCTGGACTTTCAGGCTAGCATGATCTGATTTACTGGAGTGACACCTCAATTTAAAGCTCAGATTCAGACCTTTTCATAGAGTCCAACATTGTTCATTTTAAACCTTCTGGTGGCTAGCAGCACACTGATGAATTATGGTTATATTCAGCGGTTTTTAAAAGGCCTGCAGCCAACTGGTTTTATATTCTAACTTATCCTCCTGTATTTCTGGTAAACCTGCTTCAAATCAAACATGTTGCACATCAAATTAAAGCTTAGGTTCTCTTCTTTCCATCAATTGTTGGCTTTCCATCCTATCACAACCTGGCTGCTTAAAATCAGACATTTAGTGTGGTCAATACCACACAGCTTTCAGAGCTGGGTCAGAGGTCAAATCTGTTCTGTATATTTAGCCTGGTCTTTCAGGCTAGCATGATCTGATTTACTGAAGTGACACCTCAATTTAAAGCTCAGATTCAGACCTTTTCATAGAGTCCAACATTGTTCATTTTAAACCTTCTGGTGGCTAGCAGCACACTGATGAATTATGGTTATATTCAACTGTCTTTAAAAGGCCTGCAGCCTTTATATTCTATAGCATTTATATTCTAACTTATCCTCCTGTATTTCTGGTAAACCTGCTTCAAATCAAACATGTTGCACATCAAATTAAAGCTTAGGTTCTCTTCTTTCCAACAATTGTTGGCTTTCCATCATAGCACAACCTGGCTGCTTAAAATCAGACATTTAGTGTGGTCAATACCAGACAGCTTTCAGAGCTGGGTCAGAGGTCAAATCTGTTCTGTATATTTAGCCTGGTCTTTCAGGCTAGCATGATCTGATTTACTGAAGTGACACCTCAATTTAAAGCTCAGATTCAGACCTTTTCATAGAGTCCAACATTGTTCATTTTAAACCTTCTGGTGGCTAACAGCACACTGATGAATTATGGTTATATTCAACTGTCTTTAAAAGGCCTGCAGCCAACTGGTTTTATATTCTAACTTATCCTCCTGTATTTCTGGTAAACCTGCTTCAAATCAAACATGTTGCACATCAAATTAAAGCTTAGGTTCTCTTCTTTCCAACAATTGTTGGCTTTCCATCATAGCACAACCTGGCTGCTTAAAATCAGACATTTAGTGTGGTCAATACCAGACAGCTTTCAGAGCTGGGTCAGAGGTCAAATCTGTTCTGTATATTTAGCCTGGACTTTCAGGCTAGCATGATCTGATTTACTGGAGTGACACCTCAATTTAAAGCTCAGATTCAGACCTTTTCATAGAGTCCAACATTGTTCATTTTAAACCTTCTGGTGGCTAGCAGCACACTGATGAATTATGGTTATATTCAGCGGTTTTTAAAAGGCCTGCAGCCAACTGGTTTTATATTCTAACTTATCCTCCTGTATTTCTGGTAAACCTGCTTCAAATCAAACATGTTGCACATCAAATTAAAGCTTAGGTTCTCTTCTTTCCATCAATTGTTGGCTTTCCATCCTATCACAACCTGGCTGCTTAAAATCAGACATTTAGTGTGGTCAATACCACACAGCTTTCAGAGCTGGGTCAGAGGTCAAATCTGTTCTGTATATTTAGCCTGGTCTTTCAGGCTAGCATGATCTGATTTACTGAAGTGACACCTCAATTTAAAGCTCAGATTCAGACCTTTTCATAGAGTCCAACATTGTTCATTTTAAACCTTCTGGTGGCTAGCAGCACACTGATGAATTATGGTTATATTCAACTGTCTTTAAAAGGCCTGCAGCCAACTGGTTTTATATTCTAACTTATCCTCCTGTATTTCTGGTAAACCTGCTTCAAATCAAACATGTTGCACATCAAATTAAAGCTTAGGTTCTCTTCTTTCCATCAATTGTTGGCTTTCCATCCTATCACAACCTGGCTGCTTAAAATCAGACATTTAGTGTGGTCAATACCACACAGCTTTCAGAGCTGGGTCAGAGGTCAAATCTGTTCTGTATATTTAGCCTGGTCTTTCAGGCTAGCATGATCTGATTTACTGAAGTGACACCTCAATTTAAAGCTCAGATTCAGACCTTTTCATAGAGTCCAACATTGTTCATTTTAAACCTTCTGGTGGCTAGCAGCACACTGATGAATTATGGTTATATTCAACTGTCTTTAAAAGGCCTGCAGCCAACTGGTTTTATATTCTAACTTATCCTCCTGTATTTCTGGTAAACCTGCTTCAAATCAAACATGTTGCACATCAAATTAAAGCTTAGGTTCTCTTCTTTCCATCAATTGTTGGCTTTCCATCCTATCACAACCTGGCTGCTTAAAATCAGACATTTAGTGTGGTCAATACCACACAGCTTTCAGAGCTGGGTCAGAGGTCAAATCTGTTCTGTATATTTAGCCTGGTCTTTCAGGCTAGCATGATCTGATTTACTGAAGTGACACCTCAATTTAAAGCTCAGATTCAGACCTTTTCATAGAGTCCAACATTGTTCATTTTAAACCTTCTGGTGGCTAGCAGCACACTGATGAATTATGGTTATATTCAACTGTCTTTAAAAGGCCTGCAGCCTTTATATTCTATAGCATTTATATTCTAACTTATCCTCCTGTATTTCTGGTAAACCTGCTTCAAATCAAACATGTTGCACATCAAATTAAAGCTTAGGTTCTCTTCTTTCCAACAATTGTTGGCTTTCCATCATAGCACAACCTGGCTGCTTAAAATCAGACATTTAGTGTGGTCAATACCAGACAGCTTTCAGAGCTGGGTCAGAGGTCAAATCTGTTCTGTATATTTAGCCTGGTCTTTCAGGCTAGCATGATCTGATTTACTGAAGTGACACCTCAATTTAAAGCTCAGATTCAGACCTTTTCATAGAGTCCAACATTGTTCATTTTAAACCTTCTGGTGGCTAACAGCACACTGATGAATTATGGTTATATTCAACTGTCTTTAAAAGGCCTGCAGCCAACTGGTTTTATATTCTAACTTATCCTCCTGTATTTCTGGTAAACCTGCTTCAAATCAAACATGTTGCACATCAAATTAAAGCTTAGGTTCTCTTCTTTCCAACAATTGTTGGCTTTCCATCATAGCACAACCTGGCTGCTTAAAATCAGACATTTAGTGTGGTCAATACCAGACAGCTTTCAGAGCTGGGTCAGAGGTCAAATCTGTTCTGTATATTTAGCCTGGACTTTCAGGCTAGCATGATCTGATTTACTGGAGTGACACCTCAATTTAAAGCTCAGATTCAGACCTTTTCATAGAGTCCAACATTGTTCATTTTAAACCTTCTGGTGGCTAGCAGCACACTGATGAATTATGGTTATATTCAGCGGTTTTTAAAAGGCCTGCAGCCAACTGGTTTTATATTCTAACTTATCCTCCTGTATTTCTGGTAAACCTGCTTCAAATCAAACATGTTGCACATCAAATTAAAGCTTAGGTTCTCTTCTTTCCATCAATTGTTGGCTTTCCATCCTATCACAACCTGGCTGCTTAAAATCAGACATTTAGTGTGGTCAATACCACACAGCTTTCAGAGCTGGGTCAGAGGTCAAATCTGTTCTGTATATTTAGCCTGGTCTTTCAGGCTAGCATGATCTGATTTACTGAAGTGACACCTCAATTTAAAGCTCAGATTCAGACCTTTTCATAGAGTCCAACATTGTTCATTTTAAACCTTCTGGTGGCTAGCAGCACACTGATGAATTATGGTTATATTCAATTGTCTTTAAAAGGCCTGCAGCCTTTATATTCTATAGCATTTATATTCTAACTTATCCTCCTGTATTTCTGGTAAACCTGCTTCAAATCAAACATGTTGCACATCAAATTAAAGCTTAGGTTCTCTTCTTTCCAACAATTGTTGGCTTTCCATCATAGCACAACCTGGCTGCTTAAAATCAGACATTTAGTGTGGTCAATACCAGACAGCTTTCAGAGCTGGGTCAGAGGTCAAATCTGTTCTGTATATTTAGCCTGGTCTTTCAGGCTAGCATGATCTGATTTACTGAAGTGACACCTCAATTTAAAGCTCAGATTCAGACCTTTTCATAGAGTCCAACATTGTTCATTTTAAACCTTCTGGTGGCTAACAGCACACTGATGAATTATGGTTATATTCAACTGTCTTTAAAAGGCCTGCAGCCAACTGGTTTTATATTCTAACTTATCCTCCTGTATTTCTGGTAAACCTGCTTCAAATCAAACATGTTGCACATCAAATTAAAGCTTAGGTTCTCTTCTTTCCAACAATTGTTGGCTTTCCATCATAGCACAACCTGGCTGCTTAAAATCAGACATTTAGTGTGGTCAATACCAGACAGCTTTCAGAGCTGGGTCAGAGGTCAAATCTGTTCTGTATATTTAGCCTGGACTTTCAGGCTAGCATGATCTGATTTACTGGAGTGACACCTCAATTTAAAGCTCAGATTCAGACCTTTTCATAGAGTCCAACATTGTTCATTTTAAACCTTCTGGTGGCTAACAGCACACTGATGAATTATGGTTATATTCAACTGTCTTTAAAAGGCCTGCAGCCAACTGGTTTTATATTCTAACTTATCCTCCTGTATTTCTGGTAAACCTGCTTCAAATCAAACATGTTGCACATCAAATTAAAGCTTAGGTTCTCTTCTTTCCAACAATTGTTGGCTTTCCATCATAGCACAACCTGGCTGCTTAAAATCAGACATTTAGTGTGGTCAATACCAGACAGCTTTCAGAGCTGGGTCAGAGGTCAAATCTGTTCTGTATATTTAGCCTGGACTTTCAGGCTAGCATGATCTGATTTACTGGAGTGACACCTCAATTTAAAGCTCAGATTCAGACCTTTTCATAGAGTCCAACATTGTTCATTTTAAACCTTCTGGTGGCTAGCAGCACACTGATGAATTATGGTTATATTCAGCGGTTTTTAAAAGGCCTGCAGCCAACTGGTTTTATATTCTAACTTATCCTCCTGTATTTCTGGTAAACCTGCTTCAAATCAAACATGTTGCACATCAAATTAAAGCTTAGGTTCTCTTCTTTCCATCAATTGTTGGCTTTCCATCCTATCACAACCTGGCTGCTTAAAATCAGACATTTAGTGTGGTCAATACCACACAGCTTTCAGAGCTGGGTCAGAGGTCAAATCTGTTCTGTATATTTAGCCTGGTCTTTCAGGCTAGCATGATCTGATTTACTGAAGTGACACCTCAATTTAAAGCTCAGATTCAGACCTTTTCATAGAGTCCAACATTGTTCATTTTAAACCTTCTGGTGGCTAGCAGCACACTGATGAATTATGGTTATATTCAACTGTCTTTAAAAGGCCTGCAGCCAACTGGTTTTATATTCTAACTTATCCTCCTGTATTTCTGGTAAACCTGCTTCAAATCAAACATGTTGCACATCAAATTAAAGCTTAGGTTCTCTTCTTTCCATCAATTGTTGGCTTTCCATCCTATCACAACCTGGCTGCTTAAAATCAGACATTTAGTGTGGTCAATACCAGACAGCTTTCAGAGCTGGGTCAGAGGTCAAATCTGTTCTGTATATTTAGCCTGGTCTTTCAGGCTAGCATGATCTGATTTACTGAAGTGACACCTCAATTTAAAGCTCAGATTCAGACCTTTTCATAGAGTCCAACATTGTTCATTTTAAACCTTCTGGTGGCTAGCAGCACACTGATGAATTATGGTTATATTCAACTGTCTTTAAAAGGCCTGCAGCCAACTGGTTTTATATTCTAACTTATCCTCCTGTATTTCTGGTAAACCTGCTTCAAATCAAACATGTTGCACATCAAATTAAAGCTTAGGTTCTCTTCTTTCCATCAATTGTTGGCTTTCCATCCTATCACAACCTGGCTGCTTAAAATCAGACATTTAGTGTGGTCAATACCACACAGCTTTCAGAGCTGGGTCAGAGGTCAAATCTGTTCTGTATATTTAGCCTGGTCTTTCAGGCTAGCATGATCTGATTTACTGAAGTGACACCTCAATTTAAAGCTCAGATTCAGACCTTTTCATAGAGTCCAACATTGTTCATTTTAAACCTTCTGGTGGCTAGCAGCACACTGATGAATTATGGTTATATTCAACTGTCTTTAAAAGGCCTGCAGCCAACTGGTTTTATATTCTAACTTATCCTCCTGTATTTCTGGTAAACCTGCTTCAAATCAAACATGTTGCACATCAAATTAAAGCTTAGGTTCTCTTCTTTCCATCAATTGTTGGCTTTCCATCCTATCACAACCTGGCTGCTTAAAATCAGACATTTAGTGTGGTCAATACCAGACAGCTTTCAGAGCTGGGTCAGAGGTCAAATCTGTTCTGTATATTTAGCCTGGTCTTTCAGGCTAGCATGATCTGATTTACTGAAGTGACACCTCAATTTAAAGCTCAGATTCAGACCTTTTCATAGAGTCCAACATTGTTCATTTTAAACCTTCTGGTGGCTAGCAGCACACTGATGAATTATGGTTATATTCAACTGTCTTTAAAAGGCCTGCAGCCTTTATATTCTATAGCATTTATATTCTAACTTATCCTCCTGTATTTCTGGTAAACCTGCTTCAAATCAAACATGTTGCACATCAAATTAAAGCTTAGAAACGCCGTTGTCCGTGTCTAAAGGCTGTTTGGAGGTAGAAACAGCGTTTTTGGGGTTTAAAGGCTGTTTGGAGCTACAAACGCCGTTTTCGGTGTCTAAAGGCTGTTCGGAGTAAGAAACAGCGTTTTTGGGGTTTAAAGGCTGTTTGGAGGATGGGTTAGGGTTAGGGTTGGAGAAGGCGTTCCAAACAGCCTTTAGACACCGAAAACGTCGTTTCTCCCTCCAAACAGCCTTTAAACCCCAAAAACGCTGTTTCTACCTCCGAACAGCCTTTAGACACCGAAAACGGCGTTTCTCCCTCCAAACAGCCTTTAAACCCCAAAAACGCTGTTTCTACCTCCGAACAGCCTTTAGACACCGAAAACGGCGTTTCTCCCTCCAAACAGCCTTTAAACCCCAAAAACGCTGTTTCTACCTCCGAACAGCGTTTAGACACCGAAAACGTCGTTTCTCCCTCCAAACAGCCTTTAGACACCGAAAACGGCGTTTGTAGCTCCAAACAGCTTTTAGTCACCGAAAACGTCGTTTCTCCCTCCAAACAGCCTTTAAACCCCAAAAACGCTGTTTCTACCTCCGAACAGCCTTTAGACACCGAAAACGGCGTTTGTAGCTCCAAACAGCCTTTAGATACCGAAAACGTCGTTTCTCCCTCCAAACAGCCTTTAAACCCCAAAAACGCTGTTTCTACCTCCGAACAGCCTTTAGACACCGAAATCGTCGTTTCTCCCTCCAAACAGCCTTTAAACCCCAAAAACGCTGTTTCTACCTCCGAACAGCCTTTAGACACCGAAAACGTCGTTTCTCCCTCCAAACAGCCTTTAAACCCCAAAAACGCTGTTTCTACCTCCGAACAGCCTTTAGACACCGAAAACGGTGTTTCTCCCTCCAAACAGCCTTTAAACCCAAAAAACGCTGTTTCTCCCTCCAAACAGCCTTTAAACCCCAAAAACGCTGTTTCTACCTCCGAACAGCCTTTAGACACCGAAAACGGCGTTTGTAGCTCCAAACAGCCTTTAGACACCGAAAATGTCATTTCTCCCTCCAAACAGCCTTTAAAACTAAAAAACGCTGTTTCTACCTCCGAACAGCCTTTAGACACCAAAAACGGCGTTTGTAGCTCCAAACAGCCTTTAGACACCGAAAACGTTGTTTCTCCCTCCAAACAGCCTTTAAACCCCAAAAACGTTGTTTCTACCTCCGAACAGCCTTTAGACACCGAAAACGGCGTTTCTCCCTCCAAACAGCCTTTAAACCCAAAAAACGCTGTTTCTCCCTCCAAACAGCCTTTAAACCCAAAAAACGCTGTTTCTACCTCCGAACAGCCTTTAGACACCGAAAACGGCGTTTGTAGCTCCAAACAGCCTTTAAACACAAAAAACGCTGTTTCTACCTCCGAACAGCCTTTAGACACCGAAAACGTCGTTTCTCCCTCCAAACAGCCTTTAAACCCAAAAAACGCTGTTTCTACCTCCGAACAGCCTTTAGACACCGAAAACGGCGTTTCTCCCTCCAAACAGCCTTTAAACCCAAAAAACGCTGTTTCTACCTCCGAACAGCCTTTAGACACCGAAAACGGCGTTTGTAGCTCCAAACAGCCTTTAGACACCGAAAACGTCGTTTCTCCCTCCAAACAGCTTTTAAACCCCAAAAACGCTGTTTCTACCTCCGAACAGCCTTAGACACCGAAAACGGCGTTTGTAGCTCCAAACAGCCTTTAGACACCGAAAATGTCATTTCTCCCTCCAAACAGCCTTTAAACCCAAAAAACGCTGTTTCTACCTCCGAACAGCCTTTAGACACCGAAAACGGCGTTTGTAGCTCCAAACAGCCTTTAGACACCGAAAATGTCATTTCTCCCTCCAAACAGCCTTTAAACCCAAAAAACGCTGTTTCTACCTCCGAACAGCCTTTAGACACCGAAAACGGCGTTTGTAGCTCCAAACAGCCTTTAGACACCGAAAACGTTGTTTCTCCCTCCAAACAGCCTTTAAACCCCAAAAACGCTGTTTCTACCTCCGAACAGCCTTTAGACACCGAAAACGGCGTTTGTAGCTCCAAACAGCCTTTAGACACCGAAAACGTCGTTTCTCCCTCCAAACAGCCTTTAAACCCCAAAAACGCTGTTTCTACCTCCGAACAGCCTTTAGACACCGAAAACGTCGTTTCTCCCTCCAAACAGCCTTTAAACCCCAAAAACGCTGTTTCTACCTCCGAACAGCCTTTAGACACCGAAAACGGCGTTTCTCCCTCCAAACAGCCTTTAAACCCAAAAAACGCTGTTTCTACCTCCGAACAGCCTTTAGACACCGAAAACGTCGTTTCTCCCTCCAAACAGCCTTTAAACCCCAAAAACGCTGTTTCTACCTCCGAACAGCCTTTAGACACCGAAAACGGCGTTTCTCCCTCCAAACAGCCTTTAAACCCAAAAAACGCTGTTTCTCCCTCCAAACAGCCTTTAAACCCAAAAAACGCTGTTTCTCCCTCCAAACAGCCTTTAAACCCAAAAAACGCTGTTTCTACCTCCGAACAGCCTTTAGACACCGAAAATGTCATTTCTCCCTCCAAACAGCCTTTAAACCCAAAAAACGCTGTTTCTACCTCCGAACAGCCTTTAGACACCGAAAACGGCGTTTGAAGCTCCAAAGAGCCTTTAGACACCGAAAACGTCGTTTCTCCCTCCAAACAGCCTTTAAACCCCAAAAACGCTGTTTCTCCCTCCAAACAGCCTTTAAACCCAAAAAACGCTTTTTCTACCTCCGAACAGCCTTTAGACACCGAAAACGGCGTTTGTAGCTCCAAACAGCCTTTAAACACAAAAAACGCTGTTTCTACCTCCGAACAGCCTTTAGACACCGAAAACGGCGTTTGTAGCTCCAAACAGCCTTTAGACACCGAAAATGTCATTTCTCCCTCCAAACAGCCTTTAAAACTAAAAAACGCTGTTTCTACCTCCGAACAGCCTTTAGACACCGAAAACGGCGTTTGTAGCTCCAAACAGCCTTTAGACACCGAAAACGTTGTTTCTCCCTCCAAACAGCCTTTAAACCCCAAAAATGTTGTTTCTACCTCCGAACAGCCTTTAGACACCGAAAACGTTGTTTCTCCCTCCAAACAGCCTTTAAACCCAAAAAACGCTGTTTCTCCCTCCAAACAGCCTTTAAACCCAAAAAACGCTGTTTCTACCTCCGAACAGCCTTTAGACACCGAAAACGGCGTTTTTAGCTCCAAACAGCCTTTAAACACAAAAATCGCTGTTTCTACCTCCGAACAGCCTTTAGACACCGAAAACGTCGTTTCTCCCTCCAAACAGCCTTTAAACCCAAAAAACGCTGTTTCTACCTCCGAACAGCCTTTAGACACCGAAAACGGCGTTTCTCCCTCCAAACAGCCTTTAAACCCAAAAAACGCTGTTTCTACCTCCGAACAGCCTTTAGACACCGAAAACGGCGTTTGTAGCTCCAAACAGCCTTTAGACACCGAAAACGTCGTTTCTCCCTCCAAACAGCTTTTAAACCCCAAAAACGCTGTTTCTACCTCCGAACAGCCTTTAGACACCGAAAACGTCGTTTCTCCCTCCAAACAGCCTTTAAACCCCAAAAACGCTGTTTCTACCTCCGAACAGCCTTTAGACACCGAAAATGGCGTTTGTAGCTCCAAACAGCCTTTAGACACCGAAAATGTCATTTCTCCCTCCAAACAGCCTTTAAACCCAAAAAACGCTGTTTCTACCTCCGAACAGCCTTTAGACACCGAAAACGTCGTTTGTAGCTCCAAACAGCCTTTAGACACCGAAAATGTCATTTCTCCCTCCAAACAGCCTTTAAAACTAAAAAACGCTGTTTCTACCTACGAACAGCCTTTAGACACCGAAAACGGCGTTTTTAGCTCCAAACAGCCTTTAAACACAAAAAACGCTGTTTCTACCTCCGAACAGCCTTTAGACACCGAAAACGTCGTTTCTCCCTCCAAACAGCCTTTAAACCCAAAAAACGCTGTTTCTACCTCCGAACAGCCTTTAGACACCGAAAACGGCGTTTCTCCCTCCAAACAGCCTTTAAACCCAAAAAACGCTGTTTCTACCTCCGAACAGCCTTTAGACACCGAAAACGGCGTTTGTAGCTCCAAACAGCCTTTAGACACCGAAAACGTCGTTTCTCCCTCCAAACAGCCTTTAAACCCCAAAAACGCTGTTTCTACCTCCGAACAGCCTTTAGACACCGAAAACGGCGTTTGTAGCTCCAAACAGCCTTTAGACACCGAAAATGTCATTTCTCCCTCCAAACAGCCTTTAAACCCAAAAAACGCTGTTTCTACCTCCGAACAGCCTTTAGACACCGAAAACGTCGTTTGTAGCTCCAAACAGCCTTTAGACACCGAAAATGTCATTTCTCCCTCCAAACAGCCTTTAAAACTAAAAAACGCTGTTTCTACCTTCGAACAGCCTTTAGACACCGAAAACGGCGTTTGTAGCTCCAAACAGCCTTTAGACACCGAAAACGTTGTTTCTCCCTCCAAACAGCCTTTAAACCCCAAAAACGCTGTTTCTACCTCTGAACAGCCTTTAGACACCGAAAACGGCGTTTGTAGCTCCAAACAGCCTTTAGACACCGAAAACGTCGTTTCTCCCTCCAAACAGCCTTTAAACCCCAAAAACGCTGTTTCTACCTCCGAACAGCCTTTAGACACCGAAAACGTCGTTTCTCCCTCCAAACAGCCTTTAAACCCCAAAAACGCTGTTTCTACCTCCGAACAGCCTTTAGACACCGAAAACGGCGTTTCTCCCTCCAAACAGCCTTTAAACCCAAAAAACGCTGTTTCTCCCTCCAAACAGCCTTTAAACCCCAAAAACGCTGTTTCTACCTCCGAACAGCCTTTAGACACCGAAAACGGCGTTTGTAGCTCCAAACAGCCTTTAGACACCGAAAATGTCATTTCTCCCTCCAAACAGCCTTTAAACCCAAAAAACGCTGTTTCTACCTCCGAACAGCCTTTAGACACCGAAAACGTCGTTTGTAGCTCCAAACAGCCTTTAGACACCGAAAACGTTGTTTCTCCCTCCAAACAGCCTTTAAACCCCAAAAACGCTGTTTCTACCTCTGAACAGCCTTTAGACACCGAAAACGGCGTTTGTAGCTCCAAACAGCCTTTAGACACCGAAAACGTCGTTTCTCCCTCCAAACAGCCTTTAAACCCCAAAAACGCTGTTTCTACCTCCGAACAGCCTTTAGACACCGAAAACGTCGTTTCTCCCTCCAAACAGCCTTTAAACCCCAAAAACGCTGTTTCTACCTCCGAACAGCCTTTAGACACCGAAAACGGCGTTTCTCCCTCCAAACAGCCTTTAAACCCAAAAAACGCTGTTTCTCCCTCCAAACAGCCTTTAAACCCCAAAAACGCTGTTTCTACCTCCAAACAGCCTTTAGACACCAAAAACGGCGTTTGTAGCTCCAAACAGCCTTTAGACACCGAAAATGTCATTTCTCCCTCCAAACAGCCTTTAAACCTAAAAAACACTGTTTCTACCTCCGAACAGCCTTTAGACACCGAAAACGGCGTTTGTAGCTCCAAACAGCCTTTAGACACCGAAAACGTTGTTTCTCCCTCCAAACAGCCTTTAAACCCCAAAAACGTTGTTTCTACCTCCGAACAGCCTTTAGACACCGAAAACGGCGTTTCTCCCTCCAAACAGCCTTTAAACCCAAAAAACGCTGTTTCTCCCTCCAAACAGCCTTTAAACCCAAAAAACGCTTTTTCTACCTCCGAACAGCCTTTAGACACCGAAAACGGCGTTTGTAGCTCCAAACAGCCTTTAGACACCGAAAACGTCGTTTCTCCCTCCAAACAGCTTTTAAACCCCAAAAACGCTGTTTCTACCTCCGAACAGCCTTTAGACACCGAAAACGGCGTTTGTAGCTCCAAACAGCCTTTAGACACCGAAAACGGCGTTTCTCCCTCCAAAAAGCCTTTAAACCCAAAAAACGCTGTTTCTACCTCCGAACAGCCTTTAGACACCGAAAACGGCGTTTGTAGCTCCAAACAGCCTTTAGACACCGAAAACGTCGTTTCTCCCTCCAAACAGCCTTTAAACCCCAAAAACGCTGTTTCTCCCTCCAAACAGCCTTTAAACCCAAAAAACGCTTTTTCTACCTCCGAACAGCCTTTAGACACCGAAAACGGCGTTTGTAGCTCCAAACAGCCTTTAAACACAAAAAACGCTGTTTCTACCTCCGAACAGCCTTTAGACACCGAAAACGGCGTTTGTAGCTCCAAACAGCCTTTAGACACCGAAAATGTCATTTCTCCCTCCAAACAGCCTTTAAACCCAAAAAACGCTGTTTCTACCTCCGAACAGCCTTTAGACACCGAAAACGGCGTTTGTAGCTCCAAACAGCCTTTAGACACCGAAAACGTCGTTTCTCCCTCCAAACAGCTTTTAAACCCCAAAAACGCTGTTTCTACCTCCGAACAGCCTTAGACACCGAAAACGGCGTTTGTAGCTCCAAACAGCCTTTAGACACCGAAAATGTCATTTCTCCCTCCAAACAGCCTTTAAACCCAAAAAACGCTGTTTCTACCTCCGAACAGCCTTTAGACACCGAAAACGGCGTTTGTAGCTCCAAACAGCCTTTAGACACCGAAAATGTCATTTCTCCCTCCAAACAGCCTTTAAACCCAAAAAACGCTGTTTCTACCTCCGAACAGCCTTTAGACACCGAAAACGGCGTTTGTAGCTCCAAACAGCCTTTAGACACCGAAAACGTTGTTTCTCCCTCCAAACAGCCTTTAAACCCCAAAAACGCTGTTTCTACCTCCGAACAGCCTTTAGACACCGAAAACGGCGTTTGTAGCTCCAAACAGCCTTTAGACACCGAAAACGTCGTTTCTCCCTCCAAACAGCCTTTAAACCCCAAAAACGCTGTTTCTACCTCCAAACAGCCTTTAGACACCGAAAACGTCGTTTCTCCCTCCAAACAGCCTTTAAACCCCAAAAACGCTGTTTCTACCTCCGAACAGCCTTTAGACACCGAAAACGGCGTTTCTCCCTCCAAACAGCCTTTAAACCCAAAAAACGCTGTTTCTACCTCCGAACAGCCTTTAGACACCGAAAACGTCGTTTCTCCCTCCAAACAGCCTTTAAACCCCAAAAACGCTGTTTCTACCTCCGAACAGCCTTTAGACACCGAAAACGGCGTTTCTCCCTCCAAACAGCCTTTAAACCCAAAAAACGCTGTTTCTCCCTCCAAACAGCCTTTAAACCCAAAAAACGCTGTTTCTCCCTCCAAACAGCCTTTAAACCCAAAAAACGCTGTTTCTACCTCCGAACAGCCTTTAGACACCGAAAATGTCATTTCTCCCTCCAAACAGCCTTTAAACCCAAAAAACGCTGTTTCTACCTCCGAACAGCCTTTAGACACCGAAAACGGCGTTTGAAGCTCCAAAGAGCCTTTAGACACCGAAAACGTCGTTTCTCCCTCCAAACAGCCTTTAAACCCCAAAAACGCTGTTTCTCCCTCCAAACAGCCTTTAAACCCAAAAAACGCTTTTTCTACCTCCGAACAGCCTTTAGACACCGAAAACGGCGTTTGTAGCTCCAAACAGCCTTTAAACACAAAAAACGCTGTTTCTACCTCCGAACAGCCTTTAGACACCGAAAACGGCGTTTGTAGCTCCAAACAGCCTTTAGACACCGAAAATGTCATTTCTCCCTCCAAACAGCCTTTAAAACTAAAAAACGCTGTTTCTACCTCCGAACAGCCTTTAGACACCGAAAACGGCGTTTGTAGCTCCAAACAGCCTTTAGACACCGAAAACGTTGTTTCTCCCTCCAAACAGCCTTTAAACCCCAAAAATGTTGTTTCTACCTCCGAACAGCCTTTAGACACCGAAAACGTTGTTTCTCCCTCCAAACAGCCTTTAAACCCAAAAAACGCTGTTTCTCCCTCCAAACAGCCTTTAAACCCAAAAAACGCTGTTTCTACCTCCGAACAGCCTTTAGACACCGAAAACGGCGTTTTTAGCTCCAAACAGCCTTTAAACACAAAAAATCGCTGTTTCTACCTCCGAACAGCCTTTAGACACCGAAAACGTCGTTTCTCCCTCCAAACAGCCTTTAAACCCAAAAAAACGCTGTTTCTACCTCCGAACAGCCTTTAGACACCGAAAACGGCGTTTCTCCCTCCAAACAGCCTTTAAACCCAAAAAACGCTGTTTCTACCTCCGAACAGCCTTTAGACACCGAAAACGGCGTTTGTAGCTCCAAACAGCCTTTAGACACCGAAAACGTCGTTTCTCCCTCCAAACAGCTTTTAAACCCAAAAACGCTGTTTCTACCTCCGAACAGCCTTTAGACACCGAAAACGTCGTTTCTCCCTCCAAACAGCCTTTAAACCCCAAAAACGCTGTTTCTACCTCCGAACAGCCTTTAGACACCGAAAATGGCGTTTGTAGCTCCAAACAGCCTTTAGACACCGAAAATGTCATTTCTCCCTCCAAACAGCCTTTAAACCCAAAAAACGCTGTTTCTACCTCCGAACAGCCTTTAGACACCGAAAACGGCGTTTGTAGCTCCAAACAGCCTTTAGACACCGAAAATGTCATTTCTCCCTCCAAACAGCCTTTAAAACTAAAAAACGCTGTTTCTACCTACGAACAGCCTTTAGACACCGAAAACGGCGTTTTTAGCTCCAAACAGCCTTTAAACACAAAAAACGCTGTTTCTACCTCCGAACAGCCTTTAGACACCGAAAACGTCGTTTCTCCCTCCAAACAGCCTTTAAACCCAAAAAACGCTGTTTCTACCTCCGAACAGCCTTTAGACACCGAAAACGGCGTTTCTCCCTCCAAACAGCCTTTAAACCCAAAAAACGCTGTTTCTACCTCCGAACAGCCTTTAGACACCGAAAACGGCGTTTGTAGCTCCAAACAGCCTTTAGACACCGAAAACGTCGTTTCTCCCTCCAAACAGCCTTTAAACCCCAAAAACGCTGTTTCTACCTCCGAACAGCCTTTAGACACCGAAAACGGCGTTTGTAGCTCCAAACAGCCTTTAGACACCGAAAATGTCATTTCTCCCTCCAAACAGCCTTTAAACCCAAAAAACGCTGTTTCTACCTCCGAACAGCCTTTAGACACCGAAAACGTCGTTTGTAGCTCCAAACAGCCTTTAGACACCGAAAATGTCATTTCTCCCTCCAAACAGCCTTTAAAACTAAAAAACGCTGTTTCTACCTTCGAACAGCCTTTAGACACCGAAAACGGCGTTTGTAGCTCCAAACAGCCTTTAGACACCGAAAACGTTGTTTCTCCCTCCAAACAGCCTTTAAACCCCAAAAACGCTGTTTCTACCTCTGAACAGCCTTTAGACACCGAAAACGGCGTTTGTAGCTCCAAACAGCCTTTAGACACCGAAAACGTCGTTTCTCCCTCCAAACAGCCTTTAAACCCCAAAAACGCTGTTTCTACCTCCGAACAGCCTTTAGACACCGAAAACGTCGTTTCTCCCTCCAAACAGCCTTTAAACCCCAAAAACGCTGTTTCTACCTCCGAACAGCCTTTAGACACCGAAAACGGCGTTTCTCCCTCCAAACAGCCTTTAAACCCAAAAAACGCTGTTTCTCCCTCCAAACAGCCTTTAAACCCCAAAAACGCTGTTTCTACCTCCGAACAGCCTTTAGACACCGAAAACGGCGTTTGTAGCTCCAAACAGCCTTTAGACACCGAAAATGTCATTTCTCCCTCCAAACAGCCTTTAAACCCAAAAAACGCTGTTTCTACCTCCGAACAGCCTTTAGACACCGAAAACGTCGTTTGTAGCTCCAAACAGCCTTTAGACACCGAAAACGTTGTTTCTCCCTCCAAACAGCCTTTAAACCCCAAAAACGCTGTTTCTACCTCTGAACAGCCTTTAGACACCGAAAACGGCGTTTGTAGCTCCAAACAGCCTTTAGACACCGAAAACGTCGTTTCTCCCTCCAAACAGCCTTTAAACCCCAAAAACGCTGTTTCTACCTCCGAACAGCCTTTAGACACCGAAAACGTCGTTTCTCCCTCCAAACAGCCTTTAAACCCCAAAAACGCTGTTTCTACCTCCGAACAGCCTTTAGACACCGAAAACGGCGTTTCTCCCTCCAAACAGCCTTTAAACCCAAAAAACGCTGTTTCTCCCTCCAAACAGCCTTTAAACCCCAAAAACGCTGTTTCTACCTCCAAACAGCCTTTAGACACCAAAAACGGCGTTTGTAGCTCCAAACAGCCTTTAGACACCGAAAATGTCATTTCTCCCTCCAAACAGCCTTTAAACCTAAAAAACACTGTTTCTACCTCCGAACAGCCTTTAGACACCGAAAACGGCGTTTGTAGCTCCAAACAGCCTTTAGACACCGAAAACGTTGTTTCTCCCTCCAAACAGCCTTTAAACCCCAAAAACGTTGTTTCTACCTCCGAACAGCCTTTAGACACCGAAAACGGCGTTTCTCCCTCCAAACAGCCTTTAAACCCAAAAAACGCTGTTTCTCCCTCCAAACAGCCTTTAAACCCAAAAAACGCTTTTTCTACCTCCGAACAGCCTTTAGACACCGAAAACGGCGTTTGTAGCTCCAAACAGCCTTTAGACACCGAAAACGTCGTTTCTCCCTCCAAACAGCTTTTAAACCCCAAAAACGCTGTTTCTACCTCCGAACAGCCTTTAGACACCGAAAACGGCGTTTGTAGCTCCAAACAGCCTTTAGACACCGAAAACGGCGTTTCTCCCTCCAAAAAGCCTTTAAACCCAAAAAACGCTGTTTCTACCTCCGAACAGCCTTTAGACACCGAAAACGGCGTTTGTAGCTCCAAACAGCCTTTAGACACCGAAAACGTCGTTTCTCCCTCCAAACAGCCTTTAAACCCCAAAAACGCTGTTTCTCCCTCCAAACAGCCTTTAAACCCAAAAAACGCTTTTTCTACCTCCGAACAGCCTTTAGACACCGAAAACGGCGTTTGTAGCTCCAAACAGCCTTTAAACACAAAAAACGCTGTTTCTACCTCCGAACAGCCTTTAGACACCGAAAACGGCGTTTGTAGCTCCAAACAGCCTTTAGACACCGAAAACGTTGTTTCTCCCTCCAAACAGCCTTTAAACCCCAAAAACGCTGTTTCTACCTCCGAACAGCCTTTAGACACCGAAAACGGCGTTTCTCCCTCCAAACAGCCTTTAAACCCAAAAAACGCTGTTTCTACCTCCGAACAGCCTTTAGACACCGAAAACGGCGTTTGTAGCTCCAAACAGCCTTTAGACACCGAAAACGTCGTTTCTCCCTCCAAACAGCCTTTAAACCCCAAAAACGCTGTTTCTACCTCCGAACAGCCTTTAGACACCGAAAACGTCGTTTCTCCCTCCGAACAGCCTTTAGACACAGAAAACGGCGTTTGTAGCTCCAAACAGCCTTTAGACACCGAAAATGTCATTTCTCCCTCCAAACAGCCTTTAAACCCAAAAAACGCTGTTTCTACCTCCGAACAGCCTTTAGACACCGAAAACGGCTTTTGTAGCTCCAAACAGCCTTTAGACACCGAAAACGTTGTTTCTCCCTCCAAACAGCCTTTAAACCCCAAAAACGCTGTTTCTACCTCCGAACAGCCTTTAGACACCGAAAACGGCGTTTCTCCCTCCAAACAGCCTTTAAACCCAAAAAACGCTGTTTCTCCCTCCAAACAGCCTTTAAACCCCAAAAACGCTGTTTCTACCTCCGAACAGCCTTTAGACACCGAAAACGTCGTTTCTCCCTCCAAACAGCCTTTAAACCCCAAAAACGCTGTTTCTACCTCCGAACAGCCTTTAGACACCGAAAACGTCGTTTCTCCCTCCAAACAGCCTTTAAACCCCAAAAACGCTTTTTCTACCTCCGAACAGCCTTTAGACACCGAAAACGGCGTTTGTAGCTCCAAACAGCCTTTAAACACAAAAAACGCTGTTTCTACCTCCGAACAGCCTTTAGACACCGAAAACGTCGTTTCTCCCTCCAAACAGCCTTTAAACCCCAAAAACGCTGTTTCTACCTCCGAACAGCCTTTAGACACCGAAAACGGCGTTTCTCCCTCCAAACAGCCTTTAAACCCAAAAAACGCTGTTTCTCCCTCCAAACAGCCTTTAAACCCAAAAAACGCTGTTTCTACCTCCGAACAGCCTTTAGACACCGAAAAAGTCGTTTCTCCCTCCAAACAGCCTTTAAACCCCAAAAACGCTGTTTCTACCTCCGAACAGCCTTTAGACACCGAAAACGTCGTTTCTCCCTCCAAACAGCCTTTAAACCCCAAAAACGCTGTTTCTACCTCCGAACAGCCTTTAGACACCGAAAACGTCGTTTCTCCATCCAAACAGCCTTTAAACACCAAAAACGCTGTTTCTACCTCCGAACAGCCTTTAGACACCGAAAACGGCGTTTGTAGCTCCAAACAGCCTTTAGAATCCGAAAACGTTGTTTCTCCCTCCAAACAGCCTTTAAACCCCAAAAAAGCTGTTTCTACCTCCGAACAGCCTTTAGACACCGAAAACGGCGTTTCTCCCTCCAAACAGCCTTTAAACCCAAAAAACGCTGTTTCTCCCTCCAAACAGCCTTTAAACCCAAAAAACGCTGTTTCTACCTCCGAACAGCCTTTAGACACCGAAAACGGCGTTTGTAGCTCCAAACAGCTTTTAGTCACCGAAAACGTCGTTTCTCCCTCCAAACAGCCTTTAAACCCCAAAAACGCTGTTTCTACCTCCGAACAGCCTTTAGACACCGAAAACGGCGTTTGTAGCTCCAAACAGCCTTTAAACACAAAAAACGCTGTTTCTACCTCCGAACAGCCTTTAGACAACGAAAACGTCGTTTCTCCCTCCAAACAGCCTTTAAACCCCAAAAACGCTGTTTCTACCTCCGAACAGCCTTTAGACACCGAAAACGGCGTTTCTCCCTCCAAACAGCCTTTAAACCCAAAAAACGCTGTTTCTCCCTCCAAACAGCCTTTAAACCCAAAAAACGCTGTTTCTACCTCCGAACAGCCTTTAGACACAGAAAACGGCGTTTGTAGCTCCAAACAGCCTTTAGACACCGAAAATGTCATTTCTCCCTCCAAACAGCCTTTAAACCCAAAAAACGCTGTTTCTACCTCCGAACAGCCTTTAGACACCGAAAACGGCGTTTGTAGCTCCAAACAGCCTTTAGACACCGAAAACGTTGTTTCTCCCTCCAAACAGCCTTTAAACCCCAAAAACGCTGTTTCTACCTCCGAACAGCCTTTAGACACCGAAAACGGCGTTTCTCCCTCCAAACAGCCTTTAAACCCCAAAAACGCTGTTTCTACCTCCGAACAGCCTTTAGACACCGAAAACGTCGTTTCTCCCTCCAAACAGCCTTTAAACCCCAAAAACGCTTTTTCTACCTCCGAACAGCCTTTAGACACCGAAAACGGCGTTTGTAGCTCCAAACAGCCTTTAAACACAAAAAACGCTGTTTCTACCTCCGAACAGCCTTTAGACACCGAAAACGTCGTTTCTCCCTCCAAACAGCCTTTAAACCCCAAAAACGCTGTTTCTACCTCCGAACAGCCTTTAGACACCGAAAACGGCGTTTCTCCCTCCAAACAGCCTTTAAACCCAAAAAACGCTGTTTCTCCCTCCAAACAGCCTTTAAACCCAAAAAACGCTGTTTCTATCTCCGAACAGCCTTTAGACACCGAAAACGGCGTTTGTAGCTCCAAACAGCTTTTAGTCACCGAAAACGTCGTTTCTCCCTCCAAACAGCCTTTAAACCCCAAAAACGCTGTTTCTACCTCCGAACAGCCTTTAGACACCGAAAAAGTCGTTTCTCCCTCCAAACAGCCTTTAAACCCCAAAAACGCTGTTTCTACCTCCGAACAGCCTTTAGACACCGAAAACGTCGTTTCTCCCTCCAAACAGCCTTTAAACCCCAAAAACGCTGTTTCTACCTCCGAACAGCCTTTAGACACCGAAAACGGCGTTTGTAGCTCCAAACAGCCTTTAGACACCAAAAACGGCGTTTGTAGCTCCAAACAGCCTTTAGACACCGAAAACGTTGTTTCTCCCTACAAACAGCCTTTAAACCCCAAAAACGTTGTTTCTACCTCCGAACAGCCTTTAAACCCCAAAAACGCTGTTTCTACCTCCAAACAGCCTTTAGACACCGAAAACGGCGTTTGTAGCTCCAAACAGCCTTTAGACACCGAAAATGTCATTTCTCCCTCCAAACAGCCTTTAAACCTAAAAAACACTGTTTCTACCTCCGAACAGCCTTTAGACACCGAAAACGGCGTTTGTAGCTCCAAACAGCCTTTAGACACCGAAAACGTTGTTTCTCCCTCCAAACAGCCTTTAAACCCCAAAAACGTTGTTTCTACCTCCGAACAGCCTTTAGACACCGAAAACGGCGTTTCTCCCTCCAAACAGCCTTTAAACCCAAAAAACGCTGTTTCTCCCTCCAAACAGCCTTTAAACCCAAAAAACGCTTTTTCTACCTCCGAACAGCCTTTAGACACCGAAAACGGCGTTTGTAGCTCCAAACAGCCTTTAGACACCGAAAACGTCGTTTCTCCCTCCAAACAGCTTTTAAACCCCAAAAACGCTGTTTCTACCTCCGAACAGCCTTTAGACACCGAAAACGGCGTTTGTAGCTCCAAACAGCCTTTAGACACCGAAAACGGCGTTTCTCCCTCCAAAAAGCCTTTAAACCCAAAAAACGCTGTTTCTACCTCCGAACAGCCTTTAGACACCGAAAACGGCGTTTGTAGCTCCAAACAGCCTTTAGACACCGAAAACGTCGTTTCTCCCTCCAAACAGCCTTTAAACCCCAAAAACGCTGTTTCTCCCTCCAAACAGCCTTTAAACCCAAAAAACGCTTTTTCTACCTCCGAACAGCCTTTAGACACCGAAAACGGCGTTTGTAGCTCCAAACAGCCTTTAAACACAAAAAACGCTGTTTCTACCTCCGAACAGCCTTTAGACACCGAAAACGGCGTTTGTAGCTCCAAACAGCCTTTAGACACCGAAAACGTTGTTTCTCCCTCCAAACAGCCTTTAAACCCCAAAAACGCTGTTTCTACCTCCGAACAGCCTTTAGACACCGAAAACGGCGTTTCTCCCTCCAAACAGCCTTTAAACCCAAAAAACGTCGTTTCTCCCTCCAAACAGCCTTTAAACCCCAAAAACGCTGTTTCTACCTCCGAACAGCCTTTAAACCCAAAAAACGCTGTTTCTACCTCCGAACAGCCTTTAGACACCGAAAACGTCGTTTCTCCCTCCAAACAGCCTTTAAACCCCAAAAACGCTGTTTCTACCTCCGAACAGCCTTTAGACACCGAAAACGGCGTTTGTAGCTCCAAACAGCCTTTAGACACTGAAAACGGCGTTTCTCCCTCCAAACAGCCTTTAAACCCCAAAAACGCTGTTTCTACCTCCGAACAGCCTTTAGACACCGAAAACGGCGTTTGTAGCTCCAAACAGCCTTTAGACACCGAAAACGTTGTTTCTCCCTCCAAACAGCCTTTAAACTCCAAAAACGTTGTTTCTACCTCCGAACAGCCTTTAGACACGGAAAACGTCGTTTCTCCCTCCAAACAGCCTTTAAACCCAAAAAACGCTGTTTCTACCTCCGAACAGCCTTTAGACACAGAAAACGGCGTTTGTAGCTCCAAACAGCCTTTAGACACCGAAAACGTCGTTTCTCCCTCCAAACAGCCTTTAAACCCCAAAAACGCTGTTTCTACCTCCGAACAGCCTTTAGACACCGAAAACGGCGTTTGTAGCTCCAAACAGCTTTTAGTCACCGAAAACGTCGTTTCTCCCTCCAAACAGCCTTTAAACCCAAAAAACGCAGTTTCTACCTCCGAACAGCCTTTAGACACCGAAAACGGCGTTTGTAGCTCCAAACAGCTTTTAGTCACCGAAAACGTCGTTTCTCCCTCCAAACAGCCTTTAAACCCCAAAAACGCTGTTTCTACCTCCAAACAGCCTTTAGACACAGAAAACGTTGTTTCTCCCTCCAAACAGCCTTTAAACCCAAAAAACGCTGTTTCTACCTGCGAACAGCCTTTAGTCACCGAAAACGATGTTTCTCCCTCCAAACAGCCTTTAAACCCTAAAAACGCTGTTTCTACCGCCGAACAGCCTTTAGACACAGAAAACGGAGACCCCTGGCTGAAGAAAATCAGACATTTAGTGTGGTCAATACCACACAGCTTTCAGAGCTGGGTCAGAGGTCAAATCTGTTCTGTATATTTAGCCTGGTCTTTCAGGCTAGCATGATCTGATTTACTGGAGTGATACCTCAATTTAAAGCTCAGATTCAGACCTTTTCATAGAGTCCAACATTGTTCATTTTAAACCTTCTGGTGGCTAGCAGCACACTGATGAATTATGGTTATATTCAACTGTCTTTAAAAGGCCTGCAGCCAACTGGTTTTATATTCTAACTTATCCTCCTGTATTTCTGGTAAACCTGCTTCAAATCAAACATGTTGCACATCAAATTAAAGCTTAGGTTCTCTTCTTTCCATCAATTGTTGTCTTTCCATCCTATCACAAGCTGGCTGCTTAAAATCAGACATTTAGTGTGGTCAATACCACACAGCTTTCAGAGCTGGGTCAGAGGTCAAATCTGTTCTGTATATTTAACCTGGTCTTTCAGGCTAGCATGATCTGATTTACTGAAGTGACACCTCAATTTAAACCTCAGATTCAGACCTTTTTATAGAGTCCAACATTGTTCATTTTAAACCTTCTGGTGGCTATCAGCACACTGATGAATTATGGTTATATTCAACTGTCTTTAAAAGGCCTGCAGCCAACTGGTTTTATATTCTAACTTATCCTCCTGTATTTCTGGTAAACCTGCTTCAAATCAAACATGTTGCACATCAAATTAAAGCTTAGGTTCTCTTCTTTCCATCAATTGTTGGCTTTCCATCCTATCACAACCTGGCTGCTTAAAATCAGACATTTAGTGTGGTCAATACCACACAGCTTTCAGAGCTGGGTCAGAGGTCAAATCTGTTCTGTATATTTAGCCTGGTCTTTCAGGCTAGCATGATCTGATTTACTGGAGTGACACCTCAATTTAAAGCTAAGATTCAGACTTTTTCATAGAGTCCAACATTGTTGAGTTTACCCCTTCTGGTGGCTAGCAGCACACTGATGAATTATGGTTACATTCAGCTGTTTTCAAAAGGCCTGCAGCCAACTGGTTTTATATTCTAACTTATCCTCCTGTATTTCTGGTAAACCTGCTTCAAATCAAACATGTTGCACATCAAATTAAAGCTTAGGTTCTCTTCTTTCCATCAATTGTTGGCTTTCCATCCTATCACAACCTGGCTGCTTAAAATCAGACATTTAGTGTGGTCAATACCACACAGCTTTCAGAGCTGGGTCAGATGTCAAATCTGTTCTGTATATTTAGCCTGCTCTTTCAGGCTAGCATGATCTGATTTACTGGAGTGACACCTCAATTTAAAGCTCAGATTCAGACCTTTTCATAGAGTCCAACATTGTTGATTTTACCCCTTCTGGTGGCTAGCAGCACACTGATGAATTATGGTTACATTCAGCTGTTTTCAAAAGGCCTGCAGCCAACAGGTTTTCTATTCTAACTTATCCTCCTGTATTTCTGGTAAACCTGCTTCAAATCAAACATGTTGCACATCAAATTAAAGCTTAGGTTCTCTTCTTTCCAACAATTGTTGGCTTTCCATCATAGCACAACCTGGCTGCTTAAAATCAGACATTTAGTGTGGTCAATACCACACAGCTTTCAGAGCTGGGTCAGAGGTCAAATCTGTTCTGTATATTTAGCCTGGTCTTTCAGGCTAGCATGATCTGATTTACTGGAGTCATACCTCAATTTAAAGCTCAGATTCAGACCTTTTCATAGAGTCCAACATTGTTGATTTTACCCCTTCTGGTGGCTAGCAGCACACTGATTAATTATGGTTACATTCAGCTGTTTTCAAAAGGCCTGCAGCCAACAGGTTTTATATTCTAACTTATCCTCCTGTATTTCTGGTAAACCTGCTTCAAATCAAACATGTTGCACATCAAATTAAAGCTTAGGTTCTCTTCTTTCCATCAATTGTTGGCTTTCCATCATAGCACAACCTGGCTGCTTAAAATCAGACATTTAGTATGGTCAATACCACACAGCTTTCAGAGCTGGGTCAGAGGTCAAATCTGTTCTGTATATTTAGCCTGGTCCTTCAGGCTAGCATGATCTGATTTACTGGAGTGACACCTCAATTTAAAGCTAAGATTCAGACTTTTTCATAGAGTCCAACATTGTTGAGTTTACCCCTTCTGGTGGCTAGCAGCACACTGATGAATTATGGTTACATTCAGCTGTTTTCAAAAGGCCTGCAGCCAACAGGTTTTCTATTCTAACTTATCCTCCTGTATTTCTGGTAAACCTGCTTCAAATCAAACATGTTGCACATCAAATTAAAGCTTAGGTTCTCTTCTTTCCATCAATTGTTGGCTTTCCATCCTATCACAACCTGGCTGCTTAAAATCAGACATTTAGTGTGGTCAATACCACACAGCTTTCAGAGCTGGGTCAGATGTCAAATCTGTTCTGTATATTTAGCCTGCTCTTTCAGGCTAGCATGATCTGATTTACTGGAGTGACACCTCAATTTAAAGCTCAGATTCAGACCTTTTCATAGAGTCCAACATTGTTGATTTTACCCCTTCTGGTGGCTAGCAGCACACTGATGAATTATGGTTACATTCAGCTGTTTTCAAAAGGCCTGCAGCCAACAGGTTTTATATTCTAACTTATCCTCCTGTATTTCTGGTAAACCTGCTTCAAATCAAACATGTTGCACATCAAATTAAAGCTTAGGTTCTCTTCTTTCCAACAATTGTTGGCTTTCCATCATAGCACAACCTGGCAGCTTAAAATCAGACATTTAGTGTGGTCAATACCACACAGCTTTCAGAGCTGGGTCAGAGGTCAAATCTGTTCTGTATATTTAGCCTGGTCTTTCAGGCTAGCATGATCTGATTTACTGGAGTGATACCTCAATTTAAAGCTCAGATTCAGACCTTTTCATAGAGTCCAACATTGTTGATTTTACCCCTTCTGGTGGCTAGCAGCACACTGATGAATTATGGTTACATTCAGCTGTTTTCAAAAGGCCTGCAGCCAACAGGTTTTATATTCTAACTTATCCTCCTGTATTTCTGGTAAACCTGCTTCAAATCAAACATGTTGCACATCAAATTAAAGCTTAGGTTCTCTTCTTTCCAACAATTGTTGGCTTTCCATCATAGCACAACCTGGCTGCTTAAAATCAGACATTTAGTGTGGTCAATACCACACAGCTTTCAGAGCTGGGTCAGAGGTCAAATCTGTTCTGTATATTTAGCCTGGTCTTTCAGGCTAGCATGATCTGATTTACTGGAGTGATACCTCAATTTAAAGCTCAGATTCAGACCTTTTCATAGAGTCCAACATTGTTGATTTTACCCCTTCTGGTGGCTAGCAGCACACTGATTAATTATGTTTACATTCAGCTGTTTTCAAAAGGCCTGCAGCCAACAGGTTTTATATTCTAACTTATCCTCCTGTATTTCTGGTAAACCTGCTTCAAATCAAACATGTTGCACATCAAATTAAAGCTTAGGTTCTCTTCTTTCCATCAATTGTTGGCTTTCCATCATAGCACAACCTGGCTGCTTAAAATCAGACATTTAGTATGGTCAATACCACACAGCTTTGAGAGCTGGGTCAGAGGTCAAATCTGTTCTGTATATTTAGCCTGGTCCTTCAGGCTAGCATGATCTGATTTACTGGAGTGACACCTCAATTTAAAGCTAAGATTCAGACTTTTTCATAGAGTCCAACATTGTTGAGTTTACCCCTTCTGGTGGCTAGCAGCACACTGATGAATTATGGTTACATTCAGCTGTTTTCAAAAGGCCTGCAGCCAACAGGTTTTATATTCTAACTTATCCTCCTGTATTTCTGGTAAACCTGCTTCAAATCAAACATGTTGCACATCAAATTAAAGCTTAGGTTCTCTTCTTTCCATCAATTGTTGGCTTTCCATCCTATCACAACCTGGCTGCTTAAAATCAGACATTTAGTGTGGTCAATACCACACAGCTTTCAGAGCTGGGTCAGATGTCAAATCTGTTCTGTATATTTAGCCTGCTCTTTCAGGCTAGCATGATCTGATTTACTGGAGTGACACCTCAATTTAAAGCTCAGATTCAGACCTTTTCATAGAGTCCAACATTGTTGATTTTACCCCTTCTGGTGGCTAGCAGCACACTGATGAATTATGGTTACATTCAGCTGTTTTCAAAAGGCCTGCAGCCAACAGGTTTTCTATTCTAACTTATCCTCCTGTATTTCTGGTAAACCTGCTTCAAATCAAACATGTTGCACATCAAATTAAAGCTTAGGTTCTCTTCTTTCCAACAATTGTTGGCTTTCCATCATAGCACAACCTGGCTGCTTAAAATCAGACATTTAGTATGGTCAATACCACACAGCTTTCAGAGCTGGGTCAGAGGTCAAATCTGTTCTGTATATTTAGCCTGGTCCTTCAGGCTAGCATGATCTGATTTACTGGAGTGACACCTCAATTTAAAGCTAAGATTCAGACTTTTTCATAGAGTCCAACATTGTTGAGTTTACCCCTTCTGGTGGCTAGCAGCACACTGATGAATTATGGTTACATTCAGCTCTTTTCAAAAGGCCTGCAGCCAACAGGTTTTATATTCTAACTTATCCTCCTGTATTTCTGGTAAACCTGCTTCAAATCAAACATGTTGCACATCAAATTAAAGCTTAGGTTCTCTTCTTTCCATCAATTGTTGGCTTTCCATCATAGCACAACCTGGCTGCTTAAAATCAGACATTTAGTATGGTCAATACCACACAGCTTTCAGAGCTGGGTCAGAGGTCAAATCTGTTCTGTATATTTAGCCTGGTCCTTCAGGCTAGCATGATCTGATTTACTGGAGTGACACCTCAATTTAAAGCTAAGATTCAGACTTTTTCATAGAGTCCAACATTGTTGAGTTTACCCCTTCTGGTGGCTAGCAGCACACTGATGAATTATGGTTACATTCAGCTGTTTTCAAAAGGCCTGCAGCCAACAGGTTTTCTATTCTAACTTATCCTCCTGTATTTCTGGTAAACCTGCTTCAAATCAAACATGTTGCACATCAAATTAAAGCTTAGGTTCTCTTCTTTCCAACAATTGTTGGCTTTCCATCATAGCACAACCTGGCTGCTTAAAATCAGACATTTAGTGTGGTCAATACCACACAGCTTTCAGAGCTGGGTCAGAGGTCAAATCTGTTCTGTATATTTAGCCTGGTCTTTCAGGCTAGCATGATCTGATTTACTGGAGTCATACCTCAATTTAAAGCTCAGATTCAGACCTTTTCATAGAGTCCAACATTGTTGATTTTACCCCTTCTGGTGGCTAGCAGCACACTGATTAATTATGTTTACATTCAGCTGTTTTCAAAAGGCCTGCAGCCAACAGGTTTTATATTCTAACTTATCCTCCTGTATTTCTGGTAAACCTGCTTCAAATCAAACATGTTGCACATCAAATTAAAGCTTAGGTTCTCTTCTTTCCATCAATTGTTGGCTTTCCATCATAGCACAACCTGGCTGCTTAAAATCAGACATTTAGTATGGTCAATACCACACAGCTTTGAGAGCTGGGTCAGAGGTCAAATCTGTTCTGTATATTTAGCCTGGTCCTTCAGGCTAGCATGATCTGATTTACTGGAGTGACACCTCAATTTAAAGCTAAGATTCAGACTTTTTCATAGAGTCCAACATTGTTGAGTTTACCCCTTCTGGTGGCTAGCAGCACACTGATGAATTATGGTTACATTCAGCTGTTTTCAAAAGGCCTGCAGCCAACAGGTTTTATATTCTAACTTATCCTCCTGTATTTCTGGTAAACCTGCTTCAAATCAAACATGTTGCACATCAAATTAAAGCTTAGGTTCTCTTCTTTCCATCAATTGTTGGCTTTCCATCCTATCACAACCTGGCTGCTTAAAATCAGACATTTAGTGTGGTCAATACCACACAGCTTTCAGAGCTGGGTCAGATGTCAAATCTGTTCTGTATATTTAGCCTGCTCTTTCAGGCTAGCATGATCTGATTTACTGGAGTGACACCTCAATTTAAAGCTCAGATTCAGACCTTTTCATAGAGTCCAACATTGTTGATTTTACCCCTTCTGGTGGCTAGCAGCACACTGATGAATTATGGTTACATTCAGCTGTTTTCAAAAGGCCTGCAGCCAACAGGTTTTCTATTCTAACTTATCCTCCTGTATTTCTGGTAAACCTGCTTCAAATCAAACATGTTGCACATCAAATTAAAGCTTAGGTTCTCTTCTTTCCAACAATTGTTGGCTTTCCATCATAGCACAACCTGGCTGCTTAAAATCAGACATTTAGTGTGGTCAATACCACACAGCTTTCAGAGCTGGGTCAGAGGTCAAATCTGTTCTGTATATTTAGCCTGGTCTTTCAGGCTAGCATGATCTGATTTACTGGAGTGATACCTCAATTTAAAGCTCAGATTCAGACCTTTTCATAGAGTCCAACATTGTTGATTTTACCCCTTCTGGTGGCTAGCAGCACACTGATGAATTATGGTTACATTCAGCTGTTTTCAAAAGGCCTGCAGCCAACAGGTTTTCTATTCTAACTTATCCTCCTGTATTTCTGGTAAACCTGCTTCAAATCAAACATGTTGCACATCAAATTAAAGCTTAGGTTCTCTTCTTTCCATCAATTGTTGGCTTTCCATCAAAGCACAACCTGGCTGCTTAAAATCAGACATTTAGTGTGGTCAATACCACACAGCTTTCAGAGCTGGGTCAGAGGTCAAATCTGTTCTGTATATTTAGCCTGGTCTTTCAGGCTAGCATGATCTGATTTACTGGAGTGACACCTCAATTTAAAGCTCAGATTCAGACCTTTTCATAGAGTCCAACATTGTTGAGTTTACCCCTTCTGGTGGCTAGCAGCACACTGATTAATTATGGTTACATTCAGCTGTTTTCAAAAGGCCTGCAGCCAACAGGTTTTATATTCTAACTTATCCTCCTGTATTTCTGGTAAACCTGCTTCAAATCAAACATGTTGCACATCAAATTAAAGCTTAGGTTCTCTTCTTTCCATCAATTGTTGGCTTTCCATCATAGCACAACCTGGCTGCTTAAAATCAGACATTTAGTATGGTCAATACCACACAGCTTTCAGAGCTGGGTCAGAGGTCAAATCTGTTCTGTATATTTAGCCTGGTCCTTCAGGCTAGCATGATCTGATTTACTGGAGTGACACCTCAATTTAAAGCTAAGATTCAGACTTTTTCATAGAGTCCAACATTGTTGAGTTTACCCCTTCTGGTGGCTAGCAGCACACTGATGAATTATGGTTACATTCAGCTGTTTTCAAAAGGCCTGCAGCCAACAGGTTTTCTATTCTAACTTATCCTCCTGTATTTCTGGTAAACCTGCTTCAAATCAAACATGTTGCACATCAAATTAAAGCTTAGGTTCTCTTCTTTCCACCAATTGTTGGCTTTCCATCATAGCACAACCTGGCTGCTTAAAATCAGACATTTAGTGTGGTCAATACCACACAGCTTTCAGAGCTGGGTCAGAGGTCAAATCTGTTCTGTATATTTAGCCTGGTCTTTCAGGCTAGCATGATCTGATTTACTGGAGTCATACCTCAATTTAAAGCTCAGATTCAGACCTTTTCATAGAGTCCAACATTGTTGATTTTACCCCTTCTGGTGGCTAGCAGCACACTGATTAATTATGTTTACATTCAGCTGTTTTCAAAAGGCCTGCAGCCAACAGGTTTTATATTCTAACTTATCCTCCTGTATTTCTGGTAAACCTGCTTCAAATCAAACATGTTGCACATCAAATTAAAGCTTAGGTTCTCTTCTTTCCATCAATTGTTGGCTTTCCATCATAGCACAACCTGGCTGCTTAAAATCAGACATTTAGTATGGTCAATACCACACAGCTTTGAGAGCTGGGTCAGAGGTCAAATCTGTTCTGTATATTTAGCCTGGTCCTTCAGGCTAGCATGATCTGATTTACTGGAGTGACACCTCAATTTAAAGCTAAGATTCAGACTTTTTCATAGAGTCCAACATTGTTGAGTTTACCCCTTCTGGTGGCTAGCAGCACACTGATGAATTATGGTTACATTCAGCTGTTTTCAAAAGGCCTGCAGCCAACAGGTTTTCTATTCTAACTTATCCTCCTGTATTTCTGGTAAACCTGCTTCAAATCAAACATGTTGCACATCAAATTAAAGCTTAGGTTCTCTTCTTTCCATCAATTGTTGGCTTTCCATCCTATCACAACCTGGCTGCTTAAAATCAGACATTTAGTGTGGTCAATACCACACAGCTTTCAGAGCTGGGTCAGATGTCAAATCTGTTCTGTATATTTAGCCTGCTCTTTCAGGCTAGCATGATCTGATTTACTGGAGTGACACCTCAATTTAAAGCTCAGATTCAGACCTTTTCATAGAGTCCAACATTGTTGATTTTAACCCTTCTGGTGGCTAGCAGCACACTGATGAATTATGGTTACATTCAGCTGTTTTCAAAAGGCCTGCAGCCAACAGGTTTTCTATTCTAACTTATCCTCCTGTATTTCTGGTAAACCTGCTTCAAATCAAACATGTTGCACATCAAATTAAAGCTTAGGTTCTCTTCTTTCCAACAATTGTTGGCTTTCCATCATAGCACAACCTGGCTGCTTAAAATCAGACATTTAGTGTGGTCAATACCACACAGCTTTCAGAGCTGGGTCAGAGGTCAAATCTGTTCTGTATATTTAGCCTGGTCTTTCAGGCTAGCATGATCTGATTTACTGGAGTCATACCTCAATTTAAAGCTCAGATTCAGACCTTTTCATAGAGTCCAACATTGTTGATTTTACCCCTTCTGGTGGCTAGCAGCACACTGATTAATTATGGTTACATTCAGCTGTTTTCAAAAGGCCTGCAGCCAACAGGTTTTATATTCTAACTTATCCTCCTGTATTTCTGGTAAACCTGCTTCAAATCAAACATGTTGCACATCAAATTAAAGCTTAGGTTCTCTTCTTTCCAACAATTTTTGGCTTTCCATCATAGCACAAGCTGGCTGCTTAAAATCAGACATTTAGTATGGTCAATACCACACAGCTTTCAGAGCTGGGTCAGAGGTCAAATCTGTTCTGTATATTTAGCTTGGTCTTTCAGGCTAGCATGATCTGATTTACTGGAGTGATACCTCCATGTAAAGCTCAGATTCAGACCTTTTCATAGAGTCCAACATTGTTGAGTTTACCCCTTCTGGTGGCTAGCAGCACACTGATGAATTATGGTTACATTCAGCTCTTTTCAAAAGGCCTGCAGCCAACAGGTTTTATATTCTAACTTATCCTCCTGTATTTCTGGTAAACCTGCTTCAAATCAAACATGTTGCACATCAAATTAAAGCTTAGGTTCTCTTCTTTCCATCAATTGTTGGCTTTCCATCCTATCACAACCTGGCTGCTTAAAATCAGACATTTAGTATGGTCAATACCACACAGCTTTCAGAGCTGGGTCAGAGGTCAAATCTGTTCTGTATATTTAGCCTGGTCCTTCAGGCTAGCATGATCTGATTTACTGGAGTGACACCTCAATTTAAAGCTAAGATTCAGACTTTTTCATAGAGTCCAACATTGTTGAGTTTACCCCTTCTGGTGGCTAGCAGCACACTGATGAATTATGGTTACATTCAGCTGTTTTCAAAAGGCCTGCAGCCAACAGGTTTTATATTCTAACTTATCCTCCTGTATTTCTGGTAAACCTGCTTCAAATCAAACATGTTGCACATCAAATTAAAGCTTAGGTTCTCTTCTTTCCAACAATTGTTGGCTTTCCATCATAGCACAACCTGGCAGCTTAAAATCAGACATTTAGTGTGGTCAATACCACACAGCTTTCAGAGCTGGGTCAGAGGTCAAATCTGTTCTGTATATTTAGCCTGGTCTTTCAGGCTAGCATGATCTGATTTACTGGAGTGATACCTCAATTTAAAGCTCAGATTCAGACCTTTTCATAGAGTCCAACATTGTTGATTTTACCCCTTCTGGTGGCTAGCAGCACACTGATGAATTATGGTTACATTCAGCTGTTTTCAAAAGGCCTGCAGCCAACAGGTTTTATATTCTAACTTATCCTCCTGTATTTCTGGTAAACCTGCTTCAAATCAAACATGTTGCACATCAAATTAAAGCTTAGGTTCTCTTCTTTCCAACAATTGTTGGCTTTCCATCATAGCACAACCTGGCTGCTTAAAATCAGACATTTAGTGTGGTCAATACCACACAGCTTTCAGAGCTGGGTCAGAGGTCAAATCTGTTCTGTATATTTAGCCTGGTCTTTCAGGCTAGCATGATCTGATTTACTGGAGTGATACCTCAATTTAAAGCTCAGATTCAGACCTTTTCATAGAGTCCAACATTGTTGATTTTACCCCTTCTGGTGGCTAGCAGCACACTGATTAATTATGTTTACATTCAGCTGTTTTCAAAAGGCCTGCAGCCAACAGGTTTTATATTCTAACTTATCCTCCTGTATTTCTGGTAAACCTGCTTCAAATCAAACATGTTGCACATCAAATTAAAGCTTAGGTTCTCTTCTTTCCATCAATTGTTGGCTTTCCATCATAGCACAACCTGGCTGCTTAAAATCAGACATTTAGTATGGTCAATACCACACAGCTTTGAGAGCTGGGTCAGAGGTCAAATCTGTTCTGTATATTTAGCCTGGTCCTTCAGGCTAGCATGATCTGATTTACTGGAGTGACACCTCAATTTAAAGCTAAGATTCAGACTTTTTCATAGAGTCCAACATTGTTGAGTTTACCCCTTCTGGTGGCTAGCAGCACACTGATGAATTATGGTTACATTCAGCTGTTTTCAAAAGGCCTGCAGCCAACAGGTTTTATATTCTAACTTATCCTCCTGTATTTCTGGTAAACCTGCTTCAAATCAAACATGTTGCACATCAAATTAAAGCTTAGGTTCTCTTCTTTCCATCAATTGTTGGCTTTCCATCCTATCACAACCTGGCTGCTTAAAATCAGACATTTAGTGTGGTCAATACCACACAGCTTTCAGAGCTGGGTCAGATGTCAAATCTGTTCTGTATATTTAGCCTGCTCTTTCAGGCTAGCATGATCTGATTTACTGGAGTGACACCTCAATTTAAAGCTCAGATTCAGACCTTTTCATAGAGTCCAACATTGTTGATTTTACCCCTTCTGGTGGCTAGCAGCACACTGATGAATTATGGTTACATTCAGCTGTTTTCAAAAGGCCTGCAGCCAACAGGTTTTCTATTCTAACTTATCCTCCTGTATTTCTGGTAAACCTGCTTCAAATCAAACATGTTGCACATCAAATTAAAGCTTAGGTTCTCTTCTTTCCAACAATTGTTGGCTTTCCATCATAGCACAACCTGGCTGCTTAAAATCAGACATTTAGTATGGTCAATACCACACAGCTTTCAGAGCTGGGTCAGAGGTCAAATCTGTTCTGTATATTTAGCCTGGTCCTTCAGGCTAGCATGATCTGATTTACTGGAGTGACACCTCAATTTAAAGCTAAGATTCAGACTTTTTCATAGAGTCCAACATTGTTGAGTTTACCCCTTCTGGTGGCTAGCAGCACACTGATGAATTATGGTTACATTCAGCTCTTTTCAAAAGGCCTGCAGCCAACAGGTTTTATATTCTAACTTATCCTCCTGTATTTCTGGTAAACCTGCTTCAAATCAAACATGTTGCACATCAAATTAAAGCTTAGGTTCTCTTCTTTCCATCAATTGTTGGCTTTCCATCATAGCACAACCTGGCTGCTTAAAATCAGACATTTAGTATGGTCAATACCACACAGCTTTCAGAGCTGGGTCAGAGGTCAAATCTGTTCTGTATATTTAGCCTGGTCCTTCAGGCTAGCATGATCTGATTTACTGGAGTGACACCTCAATTTAAAGCTAAGATTCAGACTTTTTCATAGAGTCCAACATTGTTGAGTTTACCCCTTCTGGTGGCTAGCAGCACACTGATGAATTATGGTTACATTCAGCTGTTTTCAAAAGGCCTGCAGCCAACAGGTTTTCTATTCTAACTTATCCTCCTGTATTTCTGGTAAACCTGCTTCAAATCAAACATGTTGCACATCAAATTAAAGCTTAGGTTCTCTTCTTTCCAACAATTGTTGGCTTTCCATCATAGCACAACCTGGCTGCTTAAAATCAGACATTTAGTGTGGTCAATACCACACAGCTTTCAGAGCTGGGTCAGAGGTCAAATCTGTTCTGTATATTTAGCCTGGTCTTTCAGGCTAGCATGATCTGATTTACTGGAGTCATACCTCAATTTAAAGCTCAGATTCAGACCTTTTCATAGAGTCCAACATTGTTGATTTTACCCCTTCTGGTGGCTAGCAGCACACTGATTAATTATGTTTACATTCAGCTGTTTTCAAAAGGCCTGCAGCCAACAGGTTTTATATTCTAACTTATCCTCCTGTATTTCTGGTAAACCTGCTTCAAATCAAACATGTTGCACATCAAATTAAAGCTTAGGTTCTCTTCTTTCCATCAATTGTTGGCTTTCCATCATAGCACAACCTGGCTGCTTAAAATCAGACATTTAGTATGGTCAATACCACACAGCTTTGAGAGCTGGGTCAGAGGTCAAATCTGTTCTGTATATTTAGCCTGGTCCTTCAGGCTAGCATGATCTGATTTACTGGAGTGACACCTCAATTTAAAGCTAAGATTCAGACTTTTTCATAGAGTCCAACATTGTTGAGTTTACCCCTTCTGGTGGCTAGCAGCACACTGATGAATTATGGTTACATTCAGCTGTTTTCAAAAGGCCTGCAGCCAACAGGTTTTATATTCTAACTTATCCTCCTGTATTTCTGGTAAACCTGCTTCAAATCAAACATGTTGCACATCAAATTAAAGCTTAGGTTCTCTTCTTTCCATCAATTGTTGGCTTTCCATCCTATCACAACCTGGCTGCTTAAAATCAGACATTTAGTGTGGTCAATACCACACAGCTTTCAGAGCTGGGTCAGATGTCAAATCTGTTCTGTATATTTAGCCTGCTCTTTCAGGCTAGCATGATCTGATTTACTGGAGTGACACCTCAATTTAAAGCTCAGATTCAGACCTTTTCATAGAGTCCAACATTGTTGATTTTACCCCTTCTGGTGGCTAGCAGCACACTGATGAATTATGGTTACATTCAGCTGTTTTCAAAAGGCCTGCAGCCAACAGGTTTTCTATTCTAACTTATCCTCCTGTATTTCTGGTAAACCTGCTTCAAATCAAACATGTTGCACATCAAATTAAAGCTTAGGTTCTCTTCTTTCCAACAATTGTTGGCTTTCCATCATAGCACAACCTGGCTGCTTAAAATCAGACATTTAGTGTGGTCAATACCACACAGCTTTCAGAGCTGGGTCAGAGGTCAAATCTGTTCTGTATATTTAGCCTGGTCTTTCAGGCTAGCATGATCTGATTTACTGGAGTGATACCTCAATTTAAAGCTCAGATTCAGACCTTTTCATAGAGTCCAACATTGTTGATTTTACCCCTTCTGGTGGCTAGCAGCACACTGATGAATTATGGTTACATTCAGCTGTTTTCAAAAGGCCTGCAGCCAACAGGTTTTCTATTCTAACTTATCCTCCTGTATTTCTGGTAAACCTGCTTCAAATCAAACATGTTGCACATCAAATTAAAGCTTAGGTTCTCTTCTTTCCATCAATTGTTGGCTTTCCATCAAAGCACAACCTGGCTGCTTAAAATCAGACATTTAGTGTGGTCAATACCACACAGCTTTCAGAGCTGGGTCAGAGGTCAAATCTGTTCTGTATATTTAGCCTGGTCTTTCAGGCTAGCATGATCTGATTTACTGGAGTGACACCTCAATTTAAAGCTCAGATTCAGACCTTTTCATAGAGTCCAACATTGTTGAGTTTACCCCTTCTGGTGGCTAGCAGCACACTGATTAATTATGGTTACATTCAGCTGTTTTCAAAAGGCCTGCAGCCAACAGGTTTTATATTCTAACTTATCCTCCTGTATTTCTGGTAAACCTGCTTCAAATCAAACATGTTGCACATCAAATTAAAGCTTAGGTTCTCTTCTTTCCATCAATTGTTGGCTTTCCATCATAGCACAACCTGGCTGCTTAAAATCAGACATTTAGTATGGTCAATACCACACAGCTTTCAGAGCTGGGTCAGAGGTCAAATCTGTTCTGTATATTTAGCCTGGTCCTTCAGGCTAGCATGATCTGATTTACTGGAGTGACACCTCAATTTAAAGCTAAGATTCAGACTTTTTCATAGAGTCCAACATTGTTGAGTTTACCCCTTCTGGTGGCTAGCAGCACACTGATGAATTATGGTTACATTCAGCTGTTTTCAAAAGGCCTGCAGCCAACAGGTTTTCTATTCTAACTTATCCTCCTGTATTTCTGGTAAACCTGCTTCAAATCAAACATGTTGCACATCAAATTAAAGCTTAGGTTCTCTTCTTTCCACCAATTGTTGGCTTTCCATCATAGCACAACCTGGCTGCTTAAAATCAGACATTTAGTGTGGTCAATACCACACAGCTTTCAGAGCTGGGTCAGAGGTCAAATCTGTTCTGTATATTTAGCCTGGTCTTTCAGGCTAGCATGATCTGATTTACTGGAGTCATACCTCAATTTAAAGCTCAGATTCAGACCTTTTCATAGAGTCCAACATTGTTGATTTTACCCCTTCTGGTGGCTAGCAGCACACTGATTAATTATGTTTACATTCAGCTGTTTTCAAAAGGCCTGCAGCCAACAGGTTTTATATTCTAACTTATCCTCCTGTATTTCTGGTAAACCTGCTTCAAATCAAACATGTTGCACATCAAATTAAAGCTTAGGTTCTCTTCTTTCCATCAATTGTTGGCTTTCCATCATAGCACAACCTGGCTGCTTAAAATCAGACATTTAGTATGGTCAATACCACACAGCTTTCAGAGCTGGGTCAGAGGTCAAATCTGTTCTGTATATTTAGCCTGGTCCTTCAGGCTAGCATGATCTGATTTACTGGAGTGACACCTCAATTTAAAGCTAAGATTCAGACTTTTTCATAGAGTCCAACATTGTTGAGTTTACCCCTTCTGGTGGCTAGCAGCACACTGATGAATTATGGTTACATTCAGCTGTTTTCAAAAGGCCTGCAGCCAACAGGTTTTATATTCTAACTTATCCTCCTGTATTTCTGGTAAACCTGCTTCAAATCAAACATGTTGCACATCAAATTAAAGCTTAGGTTCTCTTCTTTCCATCAATTGTTGGCTTTCCATCAAAGCACAACCTGGCTGCTTAAAATCAGACATTTAGTGTGGTCAATACCACACAGCTTTCAGAGCTGGGTCAGAGGTCAAATCTGTTCTGTATATTTAGCCTGGTCTTTCAGGCTAGCATGATCTGATTTACTGGAGTGACACCTCAATTTAAAGCTCAGATTCAGACCTTTTCATAGAGTCCAACATTGTTGAGTTTACCCCTTCTGGTGGCTAGCAGCACACTGATTAATTATGGTTACATTCAGCTGTTTTCAAAAGGCCTGCAGCCAACAGGTTTTATATTCTAACTTATCCTCCTGTATTTCTGGTAAACCTGCTTCAAATCAAACATGTTGCACATCAAATTAAAGCTTAGGTTCTCTTCTTTCCATCAATTGTTGGCTTTCCATCATAGCACAACCTGGCTGCTTAAAATCAGACATTTAGTATGGTCAATACCACACAGCTTTCAGAGCTGGGTCAGAGGTCAAATCTGTTCTGTATATTTAGCCTGGTCCTTCAGGCTAGCATGATCTGATTTACTGGAGTGACACCTCAATTTAAAGCTAAGATTCAGACTTTTTCATAGAGTCCAACATTGTTGAGTTTACCCCTTCTGGTGGCTAGCAGCACACTGATGAATTATGGTTACATTCAGCTGTTTTCAAAAGGCCTGCAGCCAACAGGTTTTCTATTCTAACTTATCCTCCTGTATTTCTGGTAAACCTGCTTCAAATCAAACATGTTGCACATCAAATTAAAGCTTAGGTTCTCTTCTTTCCACCAATTGTTGGCTTTCCATCATAGCACAACCTGGCTGCTTAAAATCAGACATTTAGTGTGGTCAATACCACACAGCTTTCAGAGCTGGGTCAGAGGTCAAATCTGTTCTGTATATTTAGCCTGGTCTTTCAGGCTAGCATGATCTGATTTACTGGAGTCATACCTCAATTTAAAGCTCAGATTCAGACCTTTTCATAGAGTCCAACATTGTTGATTTTACCCCTTCTGGTGGCTAGCAGCACACTGATTAATTATGTTTACATTCAGCTGTTTTCAAAAGGCCTGCAGCCAACAGGTTTTATATTCTAACTTATCCTCCTGTATTTCTGGTAAACCTGCTTCAAATCAAACATGTTGCACATCAAATTAAAGCTTAGGTTCTCTTCTTTCCATCAATTGTTGGCTTTCCATCATAGCACAACCTGGCTGCTTAAAATCAGACATTTAGTATGGTCAATACCACACAGCTTTCAGAGCTGGGTCAGAGGTCAAATCTGTTCTGTATATTTAGCCTGGTCCTTCAGGCTAGCATGATCTGATTTACTGGAGTGACACCTCAATTTAAAGCTAAGATTCAGACTTTTTCATAGAGTCCAACATTGTTGAGTTTACCCCTTCTGGTGGCTAGCAGCACACTGATGAATTATGGTTACATTCAGCTGTTTTCAAAAGGCCTGCAGCCAACAGGTTTTATATTCTAACTTATCCTCCTGTATTTCTGGTAAACCTGCTTCAAATCAAACATGTTGCACATCAAATTAAAGCTTAGGTTCTCTTCTTTCCATCAATTGTTGGCTTTCCATCCTATCACAACCTGGCTGCTTAAAATCAGACATTTAGTGTGGTCAATACCACACAGCTTTCAGAGCTGGGTCAGATGTCAAATCTGTTCTGTATATTTAGCCTGCTCTTTCAGGCTAGCATGATCTGATTTACTGGAGTGACACCTCAATTTAAAGCTCAGATTCAGACCTTTTCATAGAGTCCAACATTGTTGATTTTAACCCTTCTGGTGGCTAGCAGCACACTGATGAATTATGGTTACATTCAGCTGTTTTCAAAAGGCCTGCAGCCAACAGGTTTTCTATTCTAACTTATCCTCCTGTATTTCTGGTAAACCTGCTTCAAATCAAACATGTTGCACATCAAATTAAAGCTTAGGTTCTCTTCTTTCCAACAATTGTTGGCTTTCCATCATAGCACAACCTGGCTGCTTAAAATCAGACATTTAGTGTGGTCAATACCACACAGCTTTCAGAGCTGGGTCAGAGGTCAAATCTGTTCTGTATATTTAGCCTGGTCTTTCAGGCTAGCATGATCTGATTTACTGGAGTCATACCTCAATTTAAAGCTCAGATTCAGACCTTTTCATAGAGTCCAACATTGTTGATTTTACCCCTTCTGGTGGCTAGCAGCACACTGATTAATTATGGTTACATTCAGCTGTTTTCAAAAGGCCTGCAGCCAACAGGTTTTATATTCTAACTTATCCTCCTGTATTTCTGGTAAACCTGCTTCAAATCAAACATGTTGCACATCAAATTAAAGCTTAGGTTCTCTTCTTTCCAACAATTTTTGGCTTTCCATCATAGCACAAGCTGGCTGCTTAAAATCAGACATTTAGTATGGTCAATACCACACAGCTTTCAGAGCTGGGTCAGAGGTCAAATCTGTTCTGTATATTTAGCTTGGTCTTTCAGGCTAGCATGATCTGATTTACTGGAGTGATACCTCCATGTAAAGCTCAGATTCAGACCTTTTCATAGAGTCCAACATTGTTGAGTTTACCCCTTCTGGTGGCTAGCAGCACACTGATGAATTATGGTTACATTCAGCTCTTTTCAAAAGGCCTGCAGCCAACAGGTTTTATATTCTAACTTATCCTCCTGTATTTCTGGTAAACCTGCTTCAAATCAAACATGTTGCACATCAAATTAAAGCTTAGGTTCTCTTCTTTCCATCAATTGTTGGCTTTCCATCCTATCACAACCTGGCTGCTTAAAATCAGACATTTAGTATGGTCAATACCACACAGCTTTCAGAGCTGGGTCAGAGGTCAAATCTGTTCTGTATATTTAGCCTGGTCCTTCAGGCTAGCATGATCTGATTTACTGGAGTGACACCTCAATTTAAAGCTAAGATTCAGACTTTTTCATAGAGTCCAACATTGTTGAGTTTACCCCTTCTGGTGGCTAGCAGCACACTGATGAATTATGGTTACATTCAGCTGTTTTCAAAAGGCCTGCAGCCAACAGGTTTTATATTCTAACTTATCCTCCTGTATTTCTGGTAAACCTGCTTCAAATCAAACATGTTGCACATCAAATTAAAGCTTAGGTTCTCTTCTTTCCATCAATTGTTGGCTTTCCATCCTATCACAACCTGGCTGCTTAAAATCAGACATTTAGTGTGGTCAATACCACACAGCTTTCAGAGCTGGGTCAGATGTCAAATCTGTTCTGTATATTTAGCCTGCTCTTTCAGGCTAGCATGATCTGATTTACTGGAGTGACACCTCAATTTAAAGCTCAGATTCAGACCTTTTCATAGAGTCCAACATTGTTGATTTTACCCCTTCTGGTGGCTAGCAGCACACTGATGAATTATGGTTACATTCAGCTGTTTTCAAAAGGCCTGCAGCCAACAGGTTTTCTATTCTAACTTATCCTCCTGTATTTCTGGTAAACCTGCTTCAAATCAAACATGTTGCACATCAAATTAAAGCTTAGGTTCTCTTCTTTCCAACAATTGTTGTCTTTCCATCATAGCACAACCTGGCTGCTTAAAATCAGACATTTAGTGTGGTCAATACCACACAGCTTTCAGAGCTGGGTCAGAGGTCAAATCTGTTCTGTATATTTAGCCTGGTCTTTCAGGCTAGCATGATCTGATTTACTGGAGTCATACCTCAATTTAAAGCTCAGATTCAGACCTTTTCATAGAGTCCAACATTGTTGATTTTACCCCTTCTGGTGGCTAGCAGCACACTGATTAATTATGGTTACATTCAGCTGTTTTCAAAAGGCCTGCAGCCAACAGGTTTTATATTCTAACTTATCCTCCTGTATTTCTGGTAAACCTGCTTCAAATCAAACATGTTGCACATCAAATTAAAGCTTAGGTTCTCTTCTTTCCAACAATTTTTGGCTTTCCATCATAGCACAAGCTGGCTGCTTAAAATCAGACATTTAGTATGGTCAATACCACACAGCTTTCAGAGCTGGGTCAGAGGTCAAATCTGTTCTGTATATTTAGCTTGGTCTTTCAGGCTAGCATGATCTGATTTACTGGAGTGATACCTCCATGTAAAGCTCAGATTCAGACCTTTTCATAGAGTCCAACATTGTTGAGTTTACCCCTTCTGGTGGCTAGCAGCACACTGATGAATTATGGTTACATTCAGCTCTTTTCAAAAGGCCTGCAGCCAACAGGTTTTATATTCTAACTTATCCTCCTGTATTTCTGGTAAACCTGCTTCAAATCAAACATGTTGCACATCAAATTAAAGCTTAGGTTCTCTTCTTTCCATCAATTGTTGGCTTTCCATCCTATCACAACCTGGCTGCTTAAAATCAGACATTTAGTATGGTCAATACCACACAGCTTTCAGAGCTGGGTCAGAGGTCAAATCTGTTCTGTATATTTAGCCTGGTCCTTCAGGCTAGCATGATCTGATTTACTGGAGTGACACCTCAATTTAAAGCTAAGATTCAGACTTTTTCATAGAGTCCAACATTGTTGAGTTTACCCCTTCTGGTGGCTAGCAGCACACTGATGAATTATGGTTACATTCAGCTGTTTTCAAAAGGCCTGCAGCCAACAGGTTTTATATTCTAACTTATCCTCCTGTATTTCTGGTAAACCTGCTTCAAATCAAACATGTTGCACATCAAATTAAAGCTTAGGTTCTCTTCTTTCCATCAATTGTTGGCTTTCCATCCTATCACAACCTGGCTGCTTAAAATCAGACATTTAGTGTGGTCAATACCACACAGCTTTCAGAGCTGGGTCAGATGTCAAATCTGTTCTGTATATTTAGCCTGCTCTTTCAGGCTAGCATGATCTGATTTACTGGAGTGACACCTCAATTTAAAGCTCAGATTCAGACCTTTTCATAGAGTCCAACATTGTTGATTTTACCCCTTCTGGTGGCTAGCAGCACACTGATGAATTATGGTTACATTCAGCTGTTTTCAAAAGGCCTGCAGCCAACAGGTTTTCTATTCTAACTTATCCTCCTGTATTTCTGGTAAACCTGCTTCAAATCAAACATGTTGCACATCAAATTAAAGCTTAGGTTCTCTTCTTTCCAACAATTGTTGGCTTTCCATCATAGCACAACCTGGCTGCTTAAAATCAGACATTTAGTGTGGTCAATACCACACAGCTTTCAGAGCTGGGTCAGAGGTCAAATCTGTTCTGTATATTTAGCCTGGTCTTTCAGGCTAGCATGATCTGATTTACTGGAGTCATACCTCAATTTAAAGCTCAGATTCAGACCTTTTCATAGAGTCCAACATTGTTGATTTTACCCCTTCTGGTGGCTAGCAGCACACTGATGAATTATGGTTACATTCAGCTGTTTTCAAAAGGCCTGCAGCCAACAGGTTTTATATTCTAACTTATCCTCCTGTATTTCTGGTAAACCTGCTTCAAATCAAACATGTTGCACATCAAATTAAAGCTTAGGTTCTCTTCTTTCCATCAATTGTTGGCTTTCCATCATAGCACAACCTGGCTGCTTAAAATCAGACATTTAGTATGGTCAATACCACACAGCTTTCAGAGCTGGGTCAGAGGTCAAATCTGTTCTGTATATTTAGCCTGGTCCTTCAGGCTAGCATGATCTGATTTACTGGAGTGACACCTCAATTTAAAGCTAAGATTCAGACTTTTTCATAGAGTCCAACATTGTTGAGTTTACCCCTTCTGGTGGCTAGCAGCACACTGATGAATTATGGTTACATTCAGCTGTTTTCAAAAGGCCTGCAGCCAACAGGTTTTCTATTCTAACTTATCCTCCTGTATTTCTGGTAAACCTGCTTCAAATCAAACATGTTGCACATCAAATTAAAGCTTAGGTTCTCTTCTTTCCAACAATTGTTGGCTTTCCATCATAGCACAACCTGGCTGCTTAAAATCAGACATTTAGTGTGGTCAATACCACACAGCTTTCAGAGCTGGGTCAGAGGTCAAATCTGTTCTGTATATTTAGCCTGGTCTTTCAGGCTAGCATGATCTGATTTACTGGAGTCATACCTCAATTTAAAGCTCAGATTCAGACCTTTTCATAGAGTCCAACATTGTTGATTTTACCCCTTCTGGTGGCTAGCAGCACACTGATTAATTATGGTTACATTCAGCTGTTTTCAAAAGGCCTGCAGCCAACAGGTTTTATATTCTAACTTATCCTCCTGTATTTCTGGTAAACCTGCTTCAAATCAAACATGTTGCACATCAAATTAAAGCTTAGGTTCTCTTCTTTCCAACAATTTTTGGCTTTCCATCATAGCACAAGCTGGCTGCTTAAAATCAGACATTTAGTATGGTCAATACCACACAGCTTTCAGAGCTGGGTCAGAGGTCAAATCTGTTCTGTATATTTAGCTTGGTCTTTCAGGCTAGCATGATCTGATTTACTGGAGTGATACCTCCATGTAAAGCTCAGATTCAGACCTTTTCATAGAGTCCAACATTGTTGAGTTTACCCCTTCTGGTGGCTAGCAGCACACTGATGAATTATGGTTACATTCAGCTCTTTTCAAAAGGCCTGCAGCCAACAGGTTTTATATTCTAACTTATCCTCCTGTATTTCTGGTAAACCTGCTTCAAATCAAACATGTTGCACATCAAATTAAAGCTTAGGTTCTCTTCTTTCCATCAATTGTTGGCTTTCCATCCTATCACAACCTGGCTGCTTAAAATCAGACATTTAGTATGGTCAATACCACACAGCTTTCAGAGCTGGGTCAGAGGTCAAATCTGTTCTGTATATTTAGCCTGGTCCTTCAGGCTAGCATGATCTGATTTACTGGAGTGACACCTCAATTTAAAGCTAAGATTCAGACTTTTTCATAGAGTCCAACATTGTTGAGTTTACCCCTTCTGGTGGCTAGCAGCACACTGATGAATTATGGTTACATTCAGCTGTTTTCAAAAGGCCTGCAGCCAACAGGTTTTATATTCTAACTTATCCTCCTGTATTTCTGGTAAACCTGCTTCAAATCAAACATGTTGCACATCAAATTAAAGCTTAGGTTCTCTTCTTTCCATCAATTGTTGGCTTTCCATCCTATCACAACCTGGCTGCTTAAAATCAGACATTTAGTGTGGTCAATACCACACAGCTTTCAGAGCTGGGTCAGATGTCAAATCTGTTCTGTATATTTAGCCTGCTCTTTCAGGCTAGCATGATCTGATTTACTGGAGTGACACCTCAATTTAAAGCTCAGATTCAGACCTTTTCATAGAGTCCAACATTGTTGATTTTACCCCTTCTGGTGGCTAGCAGCACACTGATGAATTATGGTTACATTCAGCTGTTTTCAAAAGGCCTGCAGCCAACAGGTTTTCTATTCTAACTTATCCTCCTGTATTTCTGGTAAACCTGCTTCAAATCAAACATGTTGCACATCAAATTAAAGCTTAGGTTCTCTTCTTTCCAACAATTGTTGGCTTTCCATCATAGCACAACCTGGCTGCTTAAAATCAGACATTTAGTGTGGTCAATACCACACAGCTTTCAGAGCTGGGTCAGAGGTCAAATCTGTTCTGTATATTTAGCCTGGTCTTTCAGGCTAGCATGATCTGATTTACTGGAGTCATACCTCAATTTAAAGCTCAGATTCAGACCTTTTCATAGAGTCCAACATTGTTGATTTTACCCCTTCTGGTGGCTAGCAGCACACTGATGAATTATGGTTACATTCAGCTGTTTTCAAAAGGCCTGCAGCCAACAGGTTTTATATTCTAACTTATCCTCCTGTATTTCTGGTAAACCTGCTTCAAATCAAACATGTTGCACATCAAATTAAAGCTTAGGTTCTCTTCTTTCCATCAATTGTTGGCTTTCCATCATAGCACAACCTGGCTGCTTAAAATCAGACATTTAGTATGGTCAATACCACACAGCTTTCAGAGCTGGGTCAGAGGTCAAATCTGTTCTGTATATTTAGCCTGGTCCTTCAGGCTAGCATGATCTGATTTACTGGAGTGACACCTCAATTTAAAGCTAAGATTCAGACTTTTTCATAGAGTCCAACATTGTTGAGTTTACCCCTTCTGGTGGCTAGCAGCACACTGATGAATTATGGTTACATTCAGCTGTTTTCAAAAGGCCTGCAGCCAACAGGTTTTCTATTCTAACTTATCCTCCTGTATTTCTGGTAAACCTGCTTCAAATCAAACATGTTGCACATCAAATTAAAGATTAGGTTCTCTTCTTTCCAACAATTGTTGGCTTTCCATCATAGCACAACCTGGCTGCTTAAAATCAGACATTTAGTGTGGTCAATACCACACAGCTTTCAGAGCTGGGTCAGAGGTCAAATCTGTTCTGTATATTTAGCCTGGTCTTTCAGGCTAGCATGATCTGATTTACTGGAGTGATACCTCAATTTAAAGCTCAGATTCAGACCTTTTCATAGAGTCCAACATTGTTCATTTTAAACCTTCTGGTGGCTAGCAGCACACTGATGAATTATTGTTACATTCAGCTGTTTTCAAAAGGCCTGCATCCAACTGGTTTTATAGTCTAACTTATCCTCCTGTATTTCTGGTCAACCTGCTTCAAATCAAACATGTTGCACATCAAATTAAAGCTTAGGTTCTCTTCTTTCCAACAATTGTTGGCTTTCCATCCTATCACAAGCTGGCTGCTTAAAATCAGACATTTAGTGTGGTCAATACCACACAGCTTTCAGAGCTGGGTCAGATGTCAAATCTGTTCTGTATATTTAGCCTGGTCTTTCAGGCTAGCATGATCTGATTTACTGGAGTGATACCTCAATTTAAAGCTCAGATTCAGACCTTTTCATAGAGTCCAACATTGTTGATTTTACCCCTTCTGGTGGCTAGCAGCACACTGATGAATTATGGTTACATTCAGCTGTTTTCAAAAGGCCTGCAGCCAACAGGTTTTCTATTCTAACTTATCCTCCTGTATTTCTGGTAAACCTGCTTCAAATCAAACATGTTGCACATCAAATTAAAGCTTAGGTTCTCTTCTTTCCATCAATTGTTGGCTTTCCATCAAAGCACAACCTGGCTGCTTAAAATCAGACATTTAGTGTGGTCAATACCACACAGCTTTCAGAGCTGGGTCAGAGGTCAAATCTGTTCTGTATATTTAGCCTGGTCTTTCAGGCTAGCATGATCTGATTTACTGGAGTGACACCTCAATTTAAAGCTCAGATTCAGACCTTTTCATAGAGTCCAACATTGTTGAGTTTACCCCTTCTGGTGGCTAGCAGCACACTGATGAATTATGGTTACATTCAGCTCTTTTCAAAAGGCCTGCAGCCAACAGGTTTTATAGTCTAACTTATCCTCTTGTATTTCTGGTAAACCTGCTTCAAATCAAACATGTTGCACATCAAATTAAAGCTTAGGTTCTCTTCTTTCCATCAATTGTTGGCTTTCCATCCTATCACAACCTGGCTGCTTAAAATCAGACATTTAGTGTGGTCAATACCACACAGCTTTGAGAGCTGGGTCAGATGTCAAATCTGTTCTGTATATTTAGCCTGGTCCTTCAGGCTAGCATGATCTGATTTACTGGAGTGACACCTCAATTTAAAGCTAAGATTCAGACCTTTTCATAGAGTCCAACATTGTTGTGTTCACCCCTTCTGGTGGCTAGCAGCACACTGATGAATTATGGTTACATTCAGCTGTTTTCAAAAGGCCCGCAGCCAACTGGTTTTATATTCTAACTTATCCTCCTGTATTTCTGGTAAACCTGCTTCAAATCAAACATGTTGCACATCAAATTAAAGCTTAGGTTCTCTTCTTTCCAACATTTTTTGGCTTTCCATCATAGCACAAGCTGGCTGCTTAAAATCAGACATTTAGTATGGTCAATACCACACAGCTTTCAGAGCTGGGTCAGAGGTCAAATCTGTTCTGTATATTTAGCCTGGTCCTTCAGGCTAGCATGATCTGATTTACTGGAGTGACACCTCAATTTAAAGCTAAGATTCAGACCTTTTCATAGAGTCCAACATTGTTGAGTTTACCCCTTCTGGTGGCTAGCAGCACACTGATGAATTATGGTTACATTCAGCTCTTTTCAAAAGGCCTGCAGCCAACAGGTTTTATATTCTACCTTATCCTCCTGTATTTCTGGTAAACCTGCTTCAAATCAAACATGTTGCACATCAAATTAAAGCTTAGGTTCTCTTCTTTCCAACAATTTTTGGCTTTCCATCATAGCACAAGCTGGCTGCTTAAAATCAGACATTTAGTATGGTCAATACCACACAGCTTTCAGAGCTGGGTCAGAGGTCAAATCTGTTCTGTATATTTAGCTTGGTCTTTCAGGCTAGCATGATCTGATTTACTGGAGTGATACCTCCATGTAAAGCTCAGATTCAGACCTTTTCATAGAGTCCAACATTGTTGAGTTTACCCCTTCTGGTGGCTAGCAGCACACTGATGAATTATGGTTACATTCAGCTCTTTTCAAAAGGCCTGCAGCCAACAGGTTTTATATTCTAACTTATCCTCCTGTATTTCTGGTAAACCTGCTTCAAATCAAACATGTTGCACATCAAATTAAAGCTTAGGTTCTCTTCTTTCCATCAATTGTTGGCTTTCCATCCTATCACAACCTGGCTGCTTAAAATCAGACATTTAGTGTGGTCAATACCACACAGCTTTCAGAGCTGGGTCAGATGTCAAATCTGTTCTGTATATTTAGCCTGCTCTTTCAGGCTAGCATGATCTGATTTACTGGAGTGACACCTCAATTTAAAGCTCAGATTCAGACCTTTTCATAGAGTCCAACATTGTTGATTTTACCCCTTCTGGTGGCTAGCAGCACACTGATGAATTATGGTTACATTCAGCTCTTTTCAAAAGGCCTGCAGCCAACAGGTTTTATAGTCTAACTTATCCTCTTGTATTTCTGGTAAACCTGCTTCAAATCAAACATGTTGCACATCAAATTATAGCTTAGGTTCTCTTCTTTCCAACAATTTTTGGCTTTCCATCATAGCACAAGCTGGCTGCTTAAAATCAGACATTTAGTATGGTCAATACCACACAGCTTTCAGAGCTGGGTCAGAGGTCAAATCTGTTCTGTATATTTAGCTTGGTCTTTCAGGCTAGCATGATCTGATTTACTGGAGTGATACCTCCATGTAAAGCTCAGATTCAGACCTTTTCATAGAGTCCAACATTGTTGAGTTTACCCCTTCTGGTGGCTAGCAGCACACTGATGAATTATGGTTACATTCAGCTCTTTTCAAAAGGCCTGCAGCCAACAGGTTTTATATTCTAACTTATCCTCCTGTATTTCTGGTAAACCTGCTTCAAATCAAACATGTTGCACATCAAATTAAAGCTTAGGTTCTCTTCTTTCCATCAATTGTTGGCTTTCCATCCTATCACAACCTGGCTGCTTAAAATCAGACATTTAGTGTGGTCAATACCACACAGCTTTCAGAGCTGGGTCAGATGTCAAATCTGTTCTGTATATTTAGCCTGCTCTTTCAGGCTAGCATGATCTGATTTACTGGAGTGACACCTCAATTTAAAGCTCAGATTCAGACCTTTTCATAGAGTCCAACATTGTTGATTTTACCCCTTCTGGTGGCTAGCAGCACACTGATGAATTATGGTTACATTCAGCTCTTTTCAAAAGGCCTGCAGCCAACAGGTTTTATATTCTAACTTATCCTCCTGTATTTCTGGTAAACCTGCTTCAAATCAAACATGTTGCACATCAAATTAAAGCTTAGGTTCTCTTCTTTCCAACAATTGTTGGCTTTCCATCATAGCACAACCTGGCTGCTTAAAATCAGACATTTAGTGTGGTCAATACCACACAGCTTTCAGAGCTGGGTCAGAGGTCAAATCTGTTCTGTATATTTAGCCTGGTCTTTCAGGCTAGCATGATCTGATTTACTGGAGTGATACCTCAATTTAAAGCTCAGATTCAGACCTTTTCATAGAGTCCAACATTGTTCATTTTAAACCTTCTGGTGGCTAGCAGCACACTGATGAATTATTGTTACATTCAGCTGTTTTCAAAAGGCCTGCATCCAACTGGTTTTATAGTCTAACTTATCCTCCTGTATTTCTGGTCAACCTGCTTCAAATCAAACATGTTGCACATCAAATTAAAGCTTAGGTTCTCTTCTTTCCAACAATTGTTGGCTTTCCATCCTATCACAAGCTGGCTGCTTAAAATCAGACATTTAGTGTGGTCAATACCACACAGCTTTCAGAGCTGGGTCAGATGTCAAATCTGTTCTGTATATTTAGCCTGGTCTTTCAGGCTAGCATGATCTGATTTACTGGAGTGACACCTCAATTTAAAGCTCAGATTCAGACCTTTTCATAGAGTCCAACATTGTTGATTTTACCCCTTCTGGTGGCTAGCAGCACACTGATGAATTATGGTTACATTCAGCTCTTTTCAAAAGGCCTGCAGCCAACAGGTTTTATAGTCTAACTTATCCTCTTGTATTTCTGGTAAACCTGCTTCAAATCAAACATGTTGCACATCAAATTAAAGCTTAGGTTCTCTTCTTTCCATCAATTGTTGGCTTTCCATCCTATCACAACCTGGCTGCTTAAAATCAGACATTTAGTGTGGTCAATACCACACAGCTTTCAGAGCTGGGTCAGATGTCAAATCTGTTCTGTATATTTAGCCTGGTCCTTCAGGCTAGCATGATCTGATTTACTGGAGTGACACCTCAATTTAAAGCTCAGATTCAGACCTTTTCATAGAGTCCAACATTGTTGATTTTACCCCTTCTGGTGGCTAGCAGCACACTGATGAATTATGGTTACATTCAGCTGTTTTCAAAAGGCCTGCAGCCAACAGGTTTTATATTCTAACTTATCCTCCTGTATTTCTGGTAAACCTGCTTCAAATCAAACATGTTGCACATCAAATTAAAGCTTAGGTTCTCTTCTTTCCAACAATTGTTGGCTTTCCATCATAGCACAACCTGGCTGCTTAAAATCAGACATTTAGTGTGGTCAATACCACACAGCTTTCAGAGCTGGGTCAGAGGTCAAATCTGTTCTGTATATTTAGCCTGGTCTTTCAGGCTAGCATGATCTGATTTACTGGAGTGATACCTCAATTTAAAGCTCAGATTCAGACCTTTTCATAGAGTCCAACATTGTTCATTTTAAACCTTCTGGTGGCTAGCAGCACACTGATGAATTATTGTTACATTCAGCTGTTTTCAAAAGGCCTGCATCCAACTGGTTTTATAGTCTAACTTATCCTCCTGTATTTCTGGTCAACCTGCTTCAAATCAAACATGTTGCACATCAAATTAAAGCTTAGGTTCTCTTCTTTCCAACAATTGTTGGCTTTCCATCCTATCACAAGCTGGCTGCTTAAAATCAGACATTTAGTGTGGTCAATACCACACAGCTTTCAGAGCTGGGTCAGATGTCAAATCTGTTCTGTATATTTAGCCTGCTCTTTCAGGCTAGCATGATCTGATTTACTGGAGTGACACCTCAATTTAAAGCTCAGATTCAGACCTTTTCATAGAGTCCAACATTGTTGATTTTACCCCTTCTGGTGGCTAGCAGCACACTGATGAATTATGGTTACATTCAGCTCTTTTCAAAAGGCCTGCAGCCAACAGGTTTTATAGTCTAACTTATCCTCTTGTATTTCTGGTAAACCTGCTTCAAATCAAACATGTTGCACATCAAATTAAAGCTTAGGTTCTCTTCTTTCCATCAATTGTTGGCTTTCCATCCTATCACAACCTGGCTGCTTAAAATCAGACATTTAGTGTGGTCAATACCACACAGCTTTCAGAGCTGGGTCAGATGTCAAATCTGTTCTGTATATTTAGCCTGGTCCTTCAGGCTAGCATGATCTGATTTACTGGAGTGACACCTCAATTTAAAGCTAAGATTCAGACCTTTTCATAGAGTCCAACATTGTTGTGTTCACCCCTTCTGGTGGCTAGCAGCACACTGATGAATTATGGTTACATTCAGCTCTTTTCAAAAGGCCCGCAGCCAACTGGTTTTATATTCTAACTTATCCTCCTGTATTTCTGGTAAACCTGCTTCAAATCAAACATGTTGCACATCAAATTAAAGCTTAGGTTCTCTTCTTTCCAACATTTTTTGGCTTTCCATCATAGCACAAGCTGGCTGCTTAAAATCAGACATTTAGTATGGTCAATACCACACAGCTTTCAGAGCTGGGTCAGAGGTCAAATCTGTTCTGTATATTTAGCCTGGTCCTTCAGGCTAGCATGATCTGATTTACTGGAGTGACACCTCAATTTAAAGCTAAGATTCAGACCTTTTCATAGAGTCCAACATTGTTGAGTTTACCCCTTCTGGTGGCTAGCAGCACACTGATGAATTATGGTTACATTCAGCTCTTTTCAAAAGGCCTGCAGCCAACAGGTTTTATATTCTACCTTATCCTCCTGTATTTCTGGTAAACCTGCTTCAAATCAAACATGTTGCACATCAAATTAAAGCTTAGGTTCTCTTCTTTCCAACAATTTTTGGCTTTCCATCATAGCACAAGCTGGCTGCTTAAAATCAGACATTTAGTATGGTCAATACCACACAGCTTTCAGAGCTGGGTCAGAGGTCAAATCTGTTCTGTATATTTAGCTTGGTCTTTCAGGCTAGCATGATCTGATTTACTGGAGTGATACCTCAATTTAAAGCTCAGATTCAGACCTTTTCATAGAGTCCAACATTGTTGATTTTACCCCTTCTGGTGGCTAGCAGCACACTGATGAATTATGGTTACATTCAGCTCTTTTCAAAAGGCCTGCAGCCAACAGGTTTTATAGTCTAACTTATCCTCTTGTATTTCTGGTAAACCTGCTTCAAATCAAACATGTTGCACATCAAATTAAAGCTTAGGTTCTCTTCTTTCCATCAATTGTTGGCTTTCCATCCTATCACAACCTGGCTGCTTAAAATCAGACATTTAGTATGGTCAATACCACACAGCTTTCAGAGCTGGGTCAGAGGTCAAATCTGTTCTGTATATTTAGCCTGGTCCTTCAGGCTAGCATGATCTGATTTACTGGAGTGACACCTCAATTTAAAGCTAAGATTCAGACCTTTTCATAGAGTCCAACATTGTTGAGTTTACCCCTTCTGGTGGCTAGCAGCACACTGATGAATTATGGTTACATTCAGCTCTTTTCAAAAGGCCTGCAGCCAACAGGTTTTATATTCTAACTTATCCTCCTGTATTTCTGGTAAACCTGCTTCAAATCAAACATGTTGCACATCAAATTAAAGCTTAGGTTCTCTTCTTTCCAACAATTTTTGGCTTTCCATCATAGCACAAGCTGGCTGCTTAAAATCAGACATTTAGTATGGTCAATACCACACAGCTTTCAGAGCTGGGTCAGAGGTCAAATCTGTTCTGTATATTTAGCTTGGTCTTTCAGGCTAGCATGATCTGATTTACTGGAGTGATACCTCCATGTAAAGCTCAGATTCAGACCTTTTCATAGAGTCCAACATTGTTGAGTTTACCCCTTCTGGTGGCTAGCAGCACACTGATGAATTATGGTTACATTCAGCTCTTTTCAAAAGGCCTGCAGCCAACAGGTTTTATATTCTAACTTATCCTCCTGTATTTCTGGTAAACCTGCTTCAAATCAAACATGTTGCACATCAAATTAAAGCTTAGGTTCTCTTCTTTCCATCAATTGTTGGCTTTCCATCCTATCACAACCTGGCTGCTTAAAATCAGACATTTAGTATGGTCAATACCACACAGCTTTCAGAGCTGGGTCAGAGGTCAAATCTGTTCTGTATATTTAGCCTGGTCCTTCAGGCTAGCATGATCTGATTTACTGGAGTGACACCTCAATTTAAAGCTAAGATTCAGACCTTTTCATAGAGTCCAACATTGTTGAGTTTACCCCTTCTGGTGGCTTGCAGCACACTGATGAATTATGGTTACATTCAGCTCTTTTCAAAAGGCCTGCAGCCAACAGTTTTTATATTCTAACTTATCCTCCTGTATTTCTGGTAAACCTGCTTCAAATCAAACATGTTGCACATCAAATTAAAGCTTAGGTTCTCTTCTTTCCATCAATTGTTGGCTTTCCATCCTATCACAACCTGGCTGCTTAAAATCAGACATTTAGTGTGGTCAATACCACACAGCTTTCAGAGCTGGGTCAGAGGTCAAATCTGTTCTGTATATTTAGCCTGGTCTTTCAGGCTAGCATGATCTGATTTACTGGAGTGATACCTCAATTTAAAGCTCAGATTCAGACCTTTTCATAGAGTCCAACATTGTTCATTTTAAACCTTCTGGTGGCTAGCAGCACACTGATGAATTATTGTTACATTCAGCTGTTTTCAAAAGGCCTGCATCCAACTGGTTTTATAGTCTAACTTATCCTCCTTTATTTCTGGTCAACCTGCTTCAAATCAAACATGTTGCACATCAAATTAAAGCTTAGGTTCTCTTCTTTCCAACAATTGTTGGCTTTCCATCCTATCACAAGCTGGCTGCTTAAAATCAGACATTTAGTGTGGTCAATACCACACAGCTTTCAGAGCTGGGTCAGATGTCAAATCTGTTCTGTATATTTAGCCTGGTCTTTCAGGCTAGCATGATCTGATTTACTGGAGTGACACCTCAATTTAAAGCTCAGATTCAGACCTTTTCATAGAGTCCAACATTGTTGATTTTACCCCTTCTGGTGGCTAGCAGCACACTGATGAATTATGGTTACATTCAGCTCTTTTCAAAAGGCCTGCAGCCAACAGGTTTTATAGTCTAACTTATCCTCTTGTATTTCTGGTAAACCTGCTTCAAATCAAACATGTTGCACATCAAATTAAAGCTTAGGTTCTCTTCTTTCCATCAATTGTTGGCTTTCCATCCTATCACAACCTGGCTGCTTAAAATCAGACATTTAGTGTGGTCAATACCACACAGCTTTCAGAGCTGGGTCAGATGTCAAATCTGTTCTGTATATTTAGCCTGGTCCTTCAGGCTAGCATGATCTGATTTACTGGAGTGACACCTCAATTTAAAGCTAAGATTCAGACCTTTTCATAGAGTCCAACATTGTTGTGTTCACCCCTTCTGGTGGCTAGCAGCACACTGATGAATTATGGTTACATTCAGCTGTTTTCAAAAGGCCCGCAGCCAACTGGTTTTATATTCTAACTTATCCTCCTGTATTTCTGGTAAACCTGCTTCAAATCAAACATGTTGCACATCAAATTAAAGCTTAGGTTCTCTTCTTTCCAACATTTTTTGGCTTTCCATCATAGCACAAGCTGGCTGCTTAAAATCAGACATTTAGTATGGTCAATACCACACAGCTTTCAGAGCTGGGTCAGAGGTCAAATCTGTTCTGTATATTTAGCCTGGTCCTTCAGGCTAGCATGATCTGATTTACTGGAGTGACACCTCAATTTAAAGCTAAGATTCAGACCTTTTCATAGAGTCCAACATTGTTGAGTTTACCCCTTCTGGTGGCTAGCAGCACACTGATGAATTATGGTTACATTCAGCTCTTTTCAAAAGGCCTGCAGCCAACAGGTTTTATATTCTACCTTATCCTCCTGTATTTCTGGTAAACCTGCTTCAAATCAAACATGTTGCACATCAAATTAAAGCTTAGGTTCTCTTCTTTCCAACAATTTTTGGCTTTCCATCATAGCACAAGCTGGCTGCTTAAAATCAGACATTTAGTATGGTCAATACCACACAGCTTTCAGAGCTGGGTCAGAGGTCAAATCTGTTCTGTATATTTAGCTTGGTCTTTCAGGCTAGCATGATCTGATTTACTGGAGTGATACCTCAATTTAAAGCTCAGATTCAGACCTTTTCATAGAGTCCAACATTGTTGATTTTACCCCTTCTGGTGGCTAGCAGCACACTGATGAATTATGGTTACATTCAGCTCTTTTCAAAAGGCCTGCAGCCAACAGGTTTTATAGTCTAACTTATCCTCTTGTATTTCTGGTAAACCTGCTTCAAATCAAACATGTTGCACATCAAATTAAAGCTTAGGTTCTCTTCTTTCCATCAATTGTTGGCTTTCCATCCTATCACAACCTGGCTGCTTAAAATCAGACATTTAGTATGGTCAATACCACACAGCTTTCAGAGCTGGGTCAGAGGTCAAATCTGTTCTGTATATTTAGCCTGGTCCTTCAGGCTAGCATGATCTGATTTACTGGAGTGACACCTCAATTTAAAGCTAAGATTCAGACCTTTTCATAGAGTCCAACATTGTTGAGTTTACCCCTTCTGGTGGCTAGCAGCACACTGATGAATTATGGTTACATTCAGCTCTTTTCAAAAGGCCTGCAGCCAACAGGTTTTATATTCTACCTTATCCTCCTGTATTTCTGGTAAACCTGCTTCAAATCAAACATGTTGCACATCAAATTAAAGCTTAGGTTCTCTTCTTTCCAACAATTTTTGGCTTTCCATCATAGCACAAGCTGGCTGCTTAAAATCAGACATTTAGTATGGTCAATACCACACAGCTTTCAGAGCTGGGTCAGAGGTCAAATCTGTTCTGTATATTTAGCTTGGTCTTTCAGGCTAGCATGATCTGATTTACTGGAGTGATACCTCCATGTAAAGCTCAGATTCAGACCTTTTCATAGAGTCCAACATTGTTGAGTTTACCCCTTCTGGTGGCTAGCAGCACACTGATGAATTATGGTTACATTCAGCTCTTTTCAAAAGGCCTGCAGCCAACAGGTTTTATATTCTAACTTATCCTCCTGTATTTCTGGTAAACCTGCTTCAAATCAAACATGTTGCACATCAAATTAAAGCTTAGGTTCTCTTCTTTCCATCAATTGTTGGCTTTCCATCCTATCACAACCTGGCTGCTTAAAATCAGACATTTAGTATGGTCAATACCACACAGCTTTCAGAGCTGGGTCAGAGGTCAAATCTGTTCTGTATATTTAGCCTGGTCCTTCAGGCTAGCATGATCTGATTTACTGGAGTGACACCTCAATTTAAAGCTAAGATTCAGACCTTTTCATAGAGTCCAACATTGTTGAGTTTACCCCTTCTGGTGGCTTGCAGCACACTGATGAATTATGGTTACATTCAGCTCTTTTCAAAAGGCCTGCAGCCAACAGTTTTTATATTCTAACTTATCCTCCTGTATTTCTGGTAAACCTGCTTCAAATCAAACATGTTGCACATCAAATTAAAGCTTAGGTTCTCTTCTTTCCATCAATTGTTGGCTTTCCATCCTATCACAACCTGGCTGCTTAAAATCAGACATTTAGTGTGGTCAATACCACACAGCTTTCAGAGCTGGGTCAGAGGTCAAATCTGTTCTGTATATTTAGCCTGGTCTTTCAGGCTAGCATGATCTGATTTACTGGAGTGAAACCTCAATTTAAAGCTCAGATTCAGACCTTTTCATAGAGTCCAACATTGTTGATTTTACCCCTTCTGGTGGCTAGCAGCACACTGATTAATTATGGTTACATTCAGCTGTTTTCAAAAGGCCTGCAGCCAACAGGTTTTATATTCTAACTTATCCTCCTGTATTTCTGGTAAACCTGCTTCAAATCAAACATGTTGCACATCAAATTAAAGTTTAGGTTCTCTTCTTTCCATCAATTGTTGGCTTTCCATCATAGCACAACCTGACTGCTTAAAATCAGACATTTAGTATGGTCAATACCACACAGCTTTCAGAGCTGGGTCAGAGGTCAAATCTGTTCTGTATATTTAGCCTGGTCTTTCAGGCTAGCATGATCTAATTTACTGGAGTGACACCTCAATTTAATGCTCAGATTCAGACCTTTTCATAGAGTCCAACATTGTTGAGTTTACCCCTTCTGGTGGCGAGCAGCACACTGATGAATTATGGTTACATTCAGCTGTTTTCAAAAGGCCTGCAGCCAACAGGTTTTATAGTCTAACTTATCCTCCTGTATTTCTGGCAAACCTGCTTCAAATCAAACATGTTGCACATCAAATTAAAGCTTAGGTTCTCTTCTTTCCATCAATTGTTGGCTTTCCATCCTATCACAACCTGGCTGCTTAAAATCAGACATTTAGTATGGTCAATACCACACAGCTTTCAGAGCTGGGTCAGATGTCAAATCTGTTCTGTATATTTAGCCTGGTCCTTCAGGCTAGCATGATCTGATTTACTGGAGTGACACCTCAATTTAAAGCTAAGATTCAGACCTTTTCATAGAGACCAACATTGTTGAGTTTACCCCTTCTGGTGGCTAGCAGCACACTGATGAATTATGGTTACATTCAGCTGTTTTCAAAAGGCCTGCAGCCAACAGCTTTTATATTCTAACTTATCCTCCTGTATTTCTGGTAAACCTGCTTCAAATCAAACATGTTGCACATCAAATTAAAGCTTAGGTTCTCTTCTTTCCATCAATTGTTGGCTTTCCATCCTATCACAACCTGGCTGCTTAAAATCAGACATTTAGTGTGGTCAATACCACACAGCTTTCAGAGCTGGGTCAGAGGTCAAATCTGTTCTGTATATTTAACCTGGTCTTTCAGGCTAGCATGATCTGATTTACTGGAGTGACACCTCAATTTAAAGCTCAGATTCAGACCTTTTCATAGAGTCCAACATTGTTGAGTTTACCCCTTCTGGTGGCTAGCAGCACACTGATGAATTATGGTTACATTCAGCTCTTTTCAAAAGGCCTGCAGCCAACAGGTTTTATATTCTAACTTATCCTCCTGTATTTCTGGTAAACCTGCTTCAAATCAAACATGTTGCACATCAAATTAAAGCTTAGGTTCTCTTCTTTCCATCAATTGTTGGCTTTCCATCCTATCACAACCTGGCTGCTTAAAATCAGACATTTAGTATGGTCAATACCACACAGCTTTCAGAGCTGGGTCAGAGATCAAATCTGTTCTGTATATTTAGCCTGGTCCTTCAGGCTAGCATGATCTGATTTACTGGAGTGACACCTCAATTTAAAGCTAAGATTCAGACCTTTTCATAGAGTCCAACATTGTTGTGTTCACCCCTTCTGGTGGCTAGCAGCACACTGATGAATTATGGTTACATTCAGCTGTTTTCAAAAGGCCCGCAGCCAACTGGTTTTATATTCTAACTTATCCTCCTGTATTTCTGGTAAACCTGCTTCAAATCAAACATGTTGCACATCAAATTAAAGCTTAGGTTCTCTTCTTTCCAACATTTTTTGGCTTTCCATCATAGCACAAGCTGGCTGCTTAAAATCAGACATTTAGTATGGTCAATACCACACAGCTTTCAGAGCTGGGTCAGAGGTCAAATCTGTTCTGTATATTTAGCCTGGTCCTTCAGGCTAGCATGATCTGATTTATTGGAGTGACACCTCAATTTAAAGCTAAGATTCAGACCTTTTCATAGAGTCCAACATTGTTGAGTTTACCCCTTCTGGTGGCTAGCAGCACACTGATGAATTATGGTTACATTCAGCTCTTGTCAAAAGGCCTGCAGCCAACAGGTTTTATATTCTACCTTATCCTCCTGTATTTCTGGTAAACCTGCTTCAAATCAAACATGTTGCACATCAAATTAAAGCTTAGGTTCTCTTCTTTCCAACAATTTTTGGCTTTCCATCATAGCACAAGCTGGCTGCTTAAAATCAGACATTTAGTATGGTCAATACCACACAGCTTTCAGAGCTGGGTCAGAGGTCAAATCTGTTCTGTATATTTAGCCTGGTCCTTCAGGCTAGCATGATCTGATTTACTGGAGTGACACCTCAATTTAAAGCTAAGATTCAGACCTTTTCATAGAGTCCAACATTGTTGATTTTACCCCTTCTGGTGGCTAGCAGCACACTGATGAATTATGGTTACATTCAGCTCTTTTCAAAAGGCCTGCAGCCAACAGGTTTTATAGTCTAACTTATCCTCTTGTATTTCTGGTAAACCTGCTTCAAATCAAACATGTTGCACATCAAATTAAAGCTTAGGTTCTCTTCTTTCCATCAATTGTTGGCTTTCCATCCTATCACAACCTGGCTGCTTAAAATCAGACATTTAGTGTGGTCAATACCACACAGCTTTCAGAGCTGGGTCAGATGTCAAATCTGTTCTGTATATTTAGCCTGGTCCTTCAGGCTAGCATGATCTGATTTACTGGAGTGACACCTCAATTTAAAGCTAAGATTCAGACCGTTTCATAGAGTCCAACATTGTTGTGTTCACCCCTTCTGGTGGCTAGCAGCACACTGATGAATTATGGTTACATTCAGCTGTTTTCAAAAGGCCCGCAGCCAACTGGTTTTATATTCTAACTTATCCTCCTGTATTTCTGGTAAACCTGCTTCAAATCAAACATGTTGCACATCAAATTAAAGCTTAGGTTCTCTTCTTTCCAACATTTTTTGGCTTTCCATCATAGCACAAGCTGGCTGCTTAAAATCAGACATTTAGTATGGTCAATACCACACAGCTTTCAGAGCTGGGTCAGAGGTCAAATCTGTTCTGTATATTTAGCCTGGTCCTTCAGGCTAGCATGATCTGATTTACTGGAGTGACACCTCAATTTAAAGCTAAGATTCAGACCTTTTCATAGAGTCCAACATTGTTGAGTTTACCCCTTCTGGTGGCTAGCAGCACACTGATGAATTATGGTTACATTCAGCTCTTTTCAAAAGGCCTGCAGCCAACAGGTTTTATATTCTACCTTATCCTCCTGTATTTCTGGTAAACCTGCTTCAAATCAAACATGTTGCACATCAAATTAAAGCTTAGGTTCTCTTCTTTCCAACAATTTTTGGCTTTCCATCATAGCACAAGCTGGCTGCTTAAAATCAGACATTTAGTATGGTCAATACCACACAGCTTTCAGAGCTGGGTCAGAGGTCAAATCTGTTCTGTATATTTAGCTTGGTCTTTCAGGCTAGCATGATCTGATTTACTGGAGTGATACCTCCATGTAAAGCTCAGATTCAGACCTTTTCATAGAGTCCAACATTGTTGAGTTTACCCCTTCTGGTGGCTAGCAGCACACTGATGAATTATGGTTACATTCAGCTCTTTTCAAAAGGCCTGCAGCCAACAGGTTTTATATTCTAACTTATCCTCCTGTATTTCTGGTAAACCTGCTTCAAATCAAACATGTTGCACATCAAATTAAAGCTTAGGTTCTCTTCTTTCCAACAATTTTTGGCTTTCCATCATAGCACAAGCTGGCTGCTTAAAATCAGACATTTAGTATGGTCAATACCACACAGCTTTCAGAGCTGGGTCAGAGGTCAAATCTGTTCTGTATATTTAGCCTGGTCCTTCAGGCTAGCATGATCTGATTTACTGGAGTGACACCTCAATTTAAAGCTAAGATTCAGACCTTTTCATAGAGTCCAACATTGTTGATTTTACCCCTTCTGGTGGCTAGCAGCACACTGATGAATTATGGTTACATTCAGCTCTTTTCAAAAGGCCTGCAGCCAACAGGTTTTATAGTCTAACTTATCCTCTTGTATTTCTGGTAAACCTGCTTCAAATCAAACATGTTGCACATCAAATTAAAGCTTAGGTTCTCTTCTTTCCATCAATTGTTGGCTTTCCATCCTATCACAACCTGGCTGCTTAAAATCAGACATTTAGTGTGGTCAATACCACACAGCTTTCAGAGCTGGGTCAGATGTCAAATCTGTTCTGTATATTTAGCCTGGTCCTTCAGGCTAGCATGATCTGATTTACTGGAGTGACACCTCAATTTAAAGCTAAGATTCAGACCGTTTCATAGAGTCCAACATTGTTGTGTTCACCCCTTCTGGTGGCTAGCAGCACACTGATGAATTATGGTTACATTCAGCTGTTTTCAAAAGGCCCGCAGCCAACTGGTTTTATATTCTAACTTATCCTCCTGTATTTCTGGTAAACCTGCTTCAAATCAAACATGTTGCACATCAAATTAAAGCTTAGGTTCTCTTCTTTCCAACATTTTTTGGCTTTCCATCATAGCACAAGCTGGCTGCTTAAAATCAGACATTTAGTATGGTCAATACCACACAGCTTTCAGAGCTGGGTCAGAGGTCAAATCTGTTCTGTATATTTAGCCTGGTCCTTCAGGCTAGCATGATCTGATTTACTGGAGTGACACCTCAATTTAAAGCTAAGATTCAGACCTTTTCATAGAGTCCAACATTGTTGAGTTTACCCCTTCTGGTGGCTAGCAGCACACTGATGAATTATGGTTACATTCAGCTCTTTTCAAAAGGCCTGCAGCCAACAGGTTTTATATTCTACCTTATCCTCCTGTATTTCTGGTAAACCTGCTTCAAATCAAACATGTTGCACATCAAATTAAAGCTTAGGTTCTCTTCTTTCCAACAATTTTTGGCTTTCCATCATAGCACAAGCTGGCTGCTTAAAATCAGACATTTAGTATGGTCAATACCACACAGCTTTCAGAGCTGGGTCAGAGGTCAAATCTGTTCTGTATATTTAGCTTGGTCTTTCAGGCTAGCATGATCTGATTTACTGGAGTGATACCTCCATGTAAAGCTCAGATTCAGACCTTTTCATAGAGTCCAACATTGTTGAGTTTACCCCTTCTGGTGGCTAGCAGCACACTGATGAATTATGGTTACATTCAGCTCTTTTCAAAAGGCCTGCAGCCAACAGGTTTTATATTCTAACTTATCCTCCTGTATTTCTGGTAAACCTGCTTCAAATCAAACATGTTGCACATCAAATTAAAGCTTAGGTTCTCTTCTTTCCATCAATTGTTGGCTTTCCATCCTATCACAAGCTGGCTGCTTAAAATCAGACATTTAGTATGGTCAATACCACACAGCTTTCAGAGCTGGGTCAGAGGTCAAATCTGTTCTGTATATTTAGCCTGGTCCTTCAGGCTAGCATGATCTGATTTACTGGAGTGACACCTCAATTTAAAGCTAAGATTCAGACCTTTTCATAGAGTCCAACATTGTTGAGTTTACCCCTTCTGGTGGCTAGCAGCACACTGATGAATTATGGTTACATTCAGCTCTTTTCAAAAGGCCTGCAGCCAACAGGTTTTATATTCTACCTTATCCTCCTGTATTTCTGGTAAACCTGCTTCAAATCAAACATGTTGCACATCAAATTAAAGCTTAGGTTCTCTTCTTTCCAACAATTTTTGGCTTTCCATCATAGCACAAGCTGGCTGCTTAAAATCAGACATTTAGTATGGTCAATACCACACAGCTTTCAGAGCTGGGTCAGAGGTCAAATCTGTTCTGTATATTTAGCTTGGTCTTTCAGGCTAGCATGATCTGATTTACTGGAGTGATACCTCCATGTAAAGCTCAGATTCAGACCTTTTCATAGAGTCCAACATTGTTGAGTTTACCCCTTCTGGTGGCTAGCAGCACACTGATGAATTATGGTTACATTCAGCTCTTTTCAAAAGGCCTGCAGCCAACAGGTTTTATATTCTAACTTATCCTCCTGTATTTCTGGTAAACCTGCTTCAAATCAAACATGTTGCACATCAAATTAAAGCTTAGGTTCTCTTCTTTCCAACATTTTTTGGCTTTCCATCATAGCACAAGCTGGCTGCTTAAAATCAGACATTTAGTATGGTCAATACCACACAGCTTTCAGAGCTGGGTCAGAGGTCAAATCTGTTCTGTATATTTAGCCTGGTCCTTCAGGCTAGCATGATCTGATTTACTGGAGTGACACCTCAATTTAAAGCTAAGATTCAGACCTTTTCATAGAGTCCAACATTGTTGAGTTTACCCCTTCTGGTGGCTAGCAGCACACTGATGAATTATGGTTACATTCAGCTCTTTTCAAAAGGCCTGCAGCCAACAGGTTTTATATTCTAACTTATCCTCCTGTATTTCTGGTAAACCTGCTTCAAATCAAACATGTTGCACATCAAATTAAAGCTTAGGTTCTCTTCTTTCCATCAATTGTTGGCTTTCCATCCTATCACAACCTGGCTGCTTAAAATCAGACATTTAGTGTGGTCAATACCACACAGCTTTCAGAGCTGGGTCAGAGGTCAAATCTGTTCTGTATATTTAGCCTGGTCTTTCAGGCTAGCATGATCTGATTTACTGGAGTGACACCTCAATTTAAAGCTCAGATTCAGACCTTTTCATAGAGTCCAACATTGTTCATTTTACCCCTTCTGGTGGCTAGCAGCACACTGATTAATTATGGTTACATTCAGCTGTTTTCAAAAGGCCTGCAGCCAACAGGTTTTATATTCTAACTTATCCTCCTGTATTTTTGGTAAACCTGCTTCAAATCAAACATGTTGCACATCAAATTAAAGTTTAGGTTCTCTTCTTTCCATCAATTGTTGGCTTTCCATCCTATCACAACCTGGCTGCTTAAAATCAGACATTTAGTGTGGTCAATACCACACAGCTTTCAGAGCTGGGTCAGAGGTCAAATCTGTTCTGTATATTTAACCTGGTCTTTCAGGCTAGCATGATCTGATTTACTGGAGTGACACCTCAATTTAAAGCTCAGATTCAGACCTTTTCATAGAGTCCAACATTGTTGAGTTTACCCCTTCTGGTGGCTAGCAGCACACTGATGAATTATGGTTACATTCAGCTCTTTTCAAAAGGCCTGCAGCCAACAGGTTTTATATTCTAACTTATCCTCCTGTATTTCTGGTAAACCTGCTTCAAATCAAACATGTTGCACATCAAATTAAAGCTTAGGTTCTCTTCTTTCCATCAATTGTTGGCTTTCCATCCTATCACAACCTGGCTGCTTAAAATCAGACATTTAGTGTGGTCAATACCACACAGCTTTCAGAGCTGGGTCAGATATCAAATCTGTTCTGTATATTTAGCCTGCTCTTTCAGGCTAGCATGATCTGATTTACTGGAGTGACACCTCAATTTAAAGCTCAGATTCAGACCTTTTCATAGAGTCCAACATTGTTGATTTTACCCCTTCTGGTGGCTAGCAGCACACTGATGAATTATGGTTACATTCAGCTGTTTTCAAAAGGCCTGCAGCCAACAGGTTTTATATTCTAACTTATCCTCCTGTATTTCTGGTAAACCTGCTTCAAATCAAACATGTTGCACATCAAATTAAAGCTTAGGTTTTCTTCTTTCCAACAATTGTTGGCTTTCCATCATAGCACAACCTGGCTGCTTAAAATCAGACATTTAGTGTGGTCAATACCACACAGCTTTCAGAGCTGGGTCAGAGGTCAAATCTGTTCTGTATATTTAGCCTGGTCTTTCAGGCTAGCATGATCTGATTTACTGGAGTCATACCTCAATTTAAAGCTCAGATTCAGACCATTTCATAGAGTCCAACATTGTTGATTTTACCCCTTCTGGTGGCTAGCAGCACACTGATGAATTATGGTTACATTCAGCTGTTTTCAAAAGGCCTGCAGCCAACAGGTTTTCTATTCTAACTTATCCTCCTGTATTTCTGGTAAACCTGCTTCAAATCAAACATGTTGCACATCAAATTAAAGCTTAGGTTCTCTTCTTTCCAACAATTGTTGGCTTTCCATCATAGCACAACCTGGCTGCTTAAAATCAGACATTTAGTGTGGTCAATACCACACAGCTTTCAGAGCTGGGTCAGAGGTCAAATCTGTTCTGTATATTTAGCCTGGTCTTTCAGGCTAGCATGATCTGATTTACTGGAGTCATACCTCAATTTAAAGCTCAGATTCAGACCTTTTCATAGAGTCCAACATTGTTGATTTTACCCCTTCTGGTGGCTAGCAGCACACTGATTAATTATGGTTACATTCAGCTGTTTTCAAAAGGCCTGCAGCCAACAGGTTTTATATTCTAACTTATCCTCCTGTATTTCTGGTAAACCTGCTTCAAATCAAACATGTTGCACATCAAATTAAAGCTTAGGTTCTCTTCTTTCCATCAATTGTTGGCTTTCCATCATAGCACAACCTGGCTGCTTAAAATCAGACATTTAGTGTGGTCAATACCACACAGCTTTCAGAGCTGGGTCAGAGGTCAAATCTGTTCTGTATATTTAACCTGGTCTTTCAGGCTAGCATGATCTGATTTACTGGAGTGACACCTCAATTTAAAGCTCAGATTCAGACCTTTTCATAGAGTCCAACATTGTTGAGTTTACCCCTTCTGGTGGCTAGCAGCACACTGATGAATTATGGTTACATTCAGCTCTTTTCAAAAGGCCTGCAGCCAACAGGTTTTATATTCTAACTTATCCTCCTGTATTTCTGGTAAACCTGCTTCAAATCAAACATGTTGCACATCAAATTAAAGCTTAGGTTCTCTTCTTTCCATCAATTGTTGGCTTTCCATCCTATCACAACCTGGCTGCTTAAAATCAGACATTTAGTATGGTCAATACCACACAGCTTTCAGAGCTGGGTCAGAGATCAAATCTGTTCTGTATATTTAACCTGGTCTTTCAGGCTAGCATGATCTGATTTACTGGAGTGACACCTCAATTTAAAGCTAAGATTCAGACCTTTTCATAGAGTCCAACATTGTTGAGTTTACCCCTTCTGGTGGCTAGCAGCACACTGATGAATTATGGTTACATTCAGCTGTTTTCAAAAGGCCCGCAGCCAACTGGTTTTATATTCTAACTTATCCTCCTGTATTTCTGGTAAACCTGCTTCAAATCAAACATGTTGCACATCAAATTAAAGCTTAGGTTCTCTTCTTTCCAACATTTTTTGGCTTTCCATCATAGCACAAGCTGGCTGCTTAAAATCAGACATTTAGTATGGTCAATACCACACAGCTTTCAGAGCTGGGTCAGAGGTCAAATCTGTTCTGTATATTTAGCCTGGTCCTTCAGGCTAGCATGATCTGATTTACTGGAGTGACACCTCAATTTAAAGCTAAGATTCAGACCTTTTCATAGAGTCCAACATTGTTGAGTTTACCCCTTCTGGTGGCTAGCAGCACACTGATGAATTATGGTTATATTCAACTGTCTTTAAAAGGCCTGTAGCCAACTGGTTTTATATTCTAACTTATCCTCCTGTATTTCTGGTAAACCTGCTTCAAATCAAACATGTTGCACATCAAATTAAAGCTTAGGTTCTCTTCTTTCCAACAATTGTTGGCTTTCCATCCTATCACAAGCTGGCTGCTTAAAATCAGACATTTAGTGTGGTCAATACCACACAGCTTTCAGAGCTGGGTCAGATGTCAAATCTGTTCTGTATATTTAGCCTGGTCTTTCAGGCTAGCATGATCTGATTTACTGGAGTGACACCTCAATTTAAAGCTCAGATTCAGACCTTTTCATAGAGTCCAACATTGTTCATTTTACCCCTTCTGGTGGCTAGCAGCACACTGATTAATTATGGTTACATTCAGCTGTTTTCAAAAGGCCTGCAGCCAACAGGTTTTATATTCTAACTTATCCTCCTGTATTTTTGGTAAACCTGCTTCAAATCAAACATGTTGCACATCAAATTAAAGTTTAGGTTCTCTTCTTTCCATCAATTGTTGGCTTTCCATCATAGCACAACCTGACTGCTTAAAATCAGACATTTAGTGTGGTCAATACCACACAGCTTTCAGAGCTGGGTCAGATGTCAAATCTGTTCTGTATATTTAGCCTGGTCTTTCAGGCTAGCATGATCTGATTTACTGGAGTGACACCTCAATTTAAAGCTCAGATTCAGACCTTTTCATAGAGTCCAACATTGTTCATTTTACCCCTTCTGGTGGCTAGCAGCACACTGATTAATTATGGTTACATTCAGCTGTTTTCAAAAGGCCTGCAGCCAACAGGTTTTATATTCTAACTTATCCTCCTGTATTTTTGGTAAACCTGCTTCAAATCAAACATGTTGCACATCAAATTAAAGTTTAGGTTCTCTTCTTTCCATCAATTGTTGGCTTTCCATCATAGCACAACCTGACTGCTTAAAATCAGACATTTAGTGTGGTCAATACCACACAGCTTTCAGAGCTGGGTCAGAGGTCAAATCTGTTCTGTATATTTAGCCTGGTCTTTCAGGCTAGCATGATCTAATTTACTGGAGTGACACCTCAATTTAAAGCTCAGATTCAGACCTTTTCATAGAGTCCAACATTGTTGAGTTTACCCCTTCTGGTGGCTAGCAGCACACTGATGAATTATGGTTACATTCAGCTGTTTTCAAAAGGCCTGCAGCCAACAGGTTTTATAGTCTAACTTATCCTCTTGTATTTCTGGCAAACCTGCTTCAAATCAAACATGTTGCACATCAAATTAAAGCTTAGGTTCTCTTCTTTCCATCAATTGTTGGCTTTCCATCCTATCACAACCTGGCTGCTTAAAATCAGACATTTAGTATGGTCAATACCACACAGCTTTCAGAGCTGGGTCAGATGTCAAATCTGTTCTGTATATTTAGCCTGGTCCTTCAGGCTAGCATGATCTGATTTACTGGAGTGACACCTCAATTTAAAGCTAAGATTCAGACCTTTTCATAGAGTCCAACATTGTTGAGTTTACCCCTTCTGGTGGCTAGCAGCACACTGATGAATTATGGTTACATTCAGCTGTTTTCAAAAGGCCTGCAGCCAACAGCTTTTATATTCTAACTTATCCTCCTGTATTTCTGGTAAACCTGCTTCAAATCAAACATGTTGCACATCAAATTAAAGCTTAGGTTCTCTTCTTTCCATCAATTGTTGGCTTTCCATCCTATCACAACCTGGCTGCTTAAAATCAGACATTTAGTGTGGTCAATACCACACAGCTTTCAGAGCTGGGTCAGAGGTCAAATCTGTTCTGTATATTTAACCTGGTCTTTCAGGCTAGCATGATCTGATTTACTGGAGTGACACCTCAATTTAAAGCTCAGATTCAGACCTTTTCATAGAGTCCAACATTGTTGAGTTTACCCCTTCTGGTGGCTAGCAGCACACTGATGAATTATGGTTACATTCAGCTCTTTTCAAAAGGCCTGCAGCCAACAGGTTTTATATTCTAACTTATCCTCCTGTATTTCTGGTAAACCTGCTTCAAATCAAACATGTTGCACATCAAATTAAAGCTTAGGTTCTCTTCTTTCCATCAATTGTTGGCTTTCCATCATAGCACAAGCTGGCTGCTTAAAATCAGAAATTTAGTATGGTCAATACCACACAGCTTTCAGAGCTGGGTCAGAGGTCAAATCTGTTCTGTATATTTAGCCTGGTCCTTCAGGCTAGCATGATCTGATTTACTGGAGTGATACCTCAATTTAAAGCTCAGATTTAGACCTTTTCATAGAGTCCAACATTGTTGATTTTACCCCTTCTGGTGGCTAGCAGCACACTGATTAATTATGTTTACATTCAGCTGTTTTCAAAAGGCCTGCAGCCAACAGGTTTTATATTCTAACTTATCCTCCTGTATTTCTGGTAAACCTGCTTCAAATCAAACATGTTGCACATCAAATTAAAGCTTAGGTTCTCTTCTTTCCATCAATTGTTGGCTTTCCATCATAGCACAACCTGGCTGCTTAAAATCAGACATTTAGTATGGTCAATACCACACAGCTTTGAGAGCTGGGTCAGAGGTCAAATCTGTTCTGTATATTTAGCCTGGTCCTTCAGGCTAGCATGATCTGATTTACTGGAGTGACACCTCAATTTAAAGCTAAGATTCAGACTTTTTCATAGAGTCCAACATTGTTGAGTTTACCCCTTCTGGTGGCTAGCAGCACACTGATGAATTATGGTTACATTCAGCTGTTTTCAAAAGGCCTGCAGCCAACAGGTTTTCTATTCTAACTTATCCTCCTGTATTTCTGGTAAACCTGCTTCAAATCAAACATGTTGCACATCAAATTAAAGCTTAGGTTCTCTTCTTTCCATCAATTGTTGGCTTTCCATCCTATCACAACCTGGCTGCTTAAAATCAGACATTTAGTGTGGTCAATACCACACAGCTTTCAGAGCTGGGTCAGATGTCAAATCTGTTCTGTATATTTAGCCTGCTCTTTCAGGCTAGCATGATCTGATTTACTGGAGTGACACCTCAATTTAAAGCTCAGATTCAGACCTTTTCATAGAGTCCAACATTGTTGATTTTACCCCTTCTGGTGGCTAGCAGCACACTGATGAATTATGGTTACATTCAGCTGTTTTCAAAAGGCCTGCAGCCAACAGGTTTTATATTCTAACTTATCCTCCTGTATTTCTGGTAAACCTGCTTCAAATCAAACATGTTGCACATCAAATTAAAGCTTAGGTTTTCTTCTTTCCAACAATTGTTGGCTTTCCATCATAGCACAACCTGGCTGCTTAAAATCAGACATTTAGTGTGGTCAATACCACACAGCTTTCAGAGCTGGGTCAGAGGTCAAATCTGTTCTGTATATTTAGCCTGGTCTTTCAGGCTAGCATGATCTGATTTACTGGAGTCATACCTCAATTTAAAGCTCAGATTCAGACCATTTCATAGAGTCCAACATTGTTGATTTTACCCCTTCTGGTGGCTAGCAGCACACTGATGAATTATGGTTACATTCAGCTGTTTTCAAAAGGCCTGCAGCCAACAGGTTTTCTATTCTAACTTATCCTCCTGTATTTCTGGTAAACCTGCTTCAAATCAAACATGTTGCACATCAAATTAAAGCTTAGGTTCTCTTCTTTCCAACAATTGTTGGCTTTCCATCATAGCACAACCTGGCTGCTTAAAATCAGACATTTAGTGTGGTCAATACCACACAGCTTTCAGAGCTGGGTCAGAGGTCAAATCTGTTCTGTATATTTAGCCTGGTCTTTCAGGCTAGCATGATCTGATTTACTGGAGTCATACCTCAATTTAAAGCTCAGATTCAGACCTTTTCATAGAGTCCAACATTGTTGATTTTACCCCTTCTGGTGGCTAGCAGCACACTGATTAATTATGGTTACATTCAGCTGTTTTCAAAAGGCCTGCAGCCAACAGGTTTTATATTCTAACTTATCCTCCTGTATTTCTGGTAAACCTGCTTCAAATCAAACATGTTGCACATCAAATTAAAGCTTAGGTTCTCTTCTTTCCATCAATTGTTGGCTTTCCATCATAGCACAACCTGGCTGCTTAAAATCAGACATTTAGTGTGGTCAATACCACACAGCTTTCAGAGCTGGGTCAGAGGTCAAATCTGTTCTGTATATTTAACCTGGTCTTTCAGGCTAGCATGATCTGATTTACTGGAGTGACACCTCAATTTAAAGCTCAGATTCAGACCTTTTCATAGAGTCCAACATTGTTGAGTTTACCCCTTCTGGTGGCTAGCAGCACACTGATGAATTATGGTTACATTCAGCTCTTTTCAAAAGGCCTGCAGCCAACAGGTTTTATATTCTAACTTATCCTCCTGTATTTCTGGTAAACCTGCTTCAAATCAAACATGTTGCACATCAAATTAAAGCTTAGGTTCTCTTCTTTCCATCAATTGTTGGCTTTCCATCCTATCACAACCTGGCTGCTTAAAATCAGACATTTAGTATGGTCAATACCACACAGCTTTCAGAGCTGGGTCAGAGATCAAATCTGTTCTGTATATTTAACCTGGTCTTTCAGGCTAGCATGATCTGATTTACTGGAGTGACACCTCAATTTAAAGCTAAGATTCAGACCTTTTCATAGAGTCCAACATTGTTGAGTTTACCCCTTCTGGTGGCTAGCAGCACACTGATGAATTATGGTTACATTCAGCTGTTTTCAAAAGGCCCGCAGCCAACTGGTTTTATATTCTAACTTATCCTCCTGTATTTCTGGTAAACCTGCTTCAAATCAAACATGTTGCACATCAAATTAAAGCTTAGGTTCTCTTCTTTCCAACATTTTTTGGCTTTCCATCATAGCACAAGCTGGCTGCTTAAAATCAGACATTTAGTATGGTCAATACCACACAGCTTTCAGAGCTGGGTCAGAGGTCAAATCTGTTCTGTATATTTAGCCTGGTCCTTCAGGCTAGCATGATCTGATTTACTGGAGTGACACCTCAATTTAAAGCTAAGATTCAGACCTTTTCATAGAGTCCAACATTGTTGAGTTTACCCCTTCTGGTGGCTAGCAGCACACTGATGAATTATGGTTATATTCAACTGTCTTTAAAAGGCCTGTAGCCAACTGGTTTTATATTCTAACTTATCCTCCTGTATTTCTGGTAAACCTGCTTCAAATCAAACATGTTGCACATCAAATTAAAGCTTAGGTTCTCTTCTTTCCAACAATTGTTGGCTTTCCATCCTATCACAAGCTGGCTGCTTAAAATCAGACATTTAGTGTGGTCAATACCACACAGCTTTCAGAGCTGGGTCAGATGTCAAATCTGTTCTGTATATTTAGCCTGGTCTTTCAGGCTAGCATGATCTGATTTACTGGAGTGACACCTCAATTTAAAGCTCAGATTCAGACCTTTTCATAGAGTCCAACATTGTTGAGTTTACCCCTTCTGGTGGCTAGCAGCACACTGATGAATTATGGTTACATTCAGCTCTTTTCAAAAGGCCTGCAGCCAACAGGTTTTATAGTCTAACTTATCCTCTTGTATTTCTGGTAAACCTGCTTCAAATCAAACATGTTGCACATCAAATTAAAGCTTAGGTTCTCTTCTTTCCATCAATTGTTGGCTTTCCATCCTATCACAACCTGGCTGCTTAAAATCAGACATTTAGTGTGGTCAATACCACACAGCTTTCAGAGCTGGGTCAGATGTCAAATCTGTTCTGTATATTTAGCCTGGTCCTTCAGGCTAGCATGATCTGATTTACTGGAGTGACACCTCAATTTAAAGCTAAGATTCAGACCTTTTCATAGAGTCCAACATTGTTGTGTTCACCCCTTCTGGTGGCTAGCAGCACACTGATGAATTGTGGTTACATTCAGCTGTTTTCAAAAGGCCTGCAGCCAACTGGTTTTATATTCTAACTTATCCTCCTGTATTTCTGGTAAACCTGCTTCAAATCAAACATGTTGCACATCAAATTAAAGCTTAGGTTCTCTTCTTTCCATCAATTGTTGGCTTTCCATCCTATCACAACCTGGCTGCTTAAAATCAGACATTTAGTGTGGTCAATACCACACAGCTTTCAGAGCTGGGTCAGAGGTCAAATCTGTTCTGTATATTTAACCTGGTCTTTCAGGCTAGCATGATCTGATTTACTGGAGTGACACCTCAATTTAAAGCTCAGATTCAGACCTTTTCATAGAGTCCAACATTGTTGAGTTTACCCCTTCTGGTGGCTAGCAGCACACTGATGAATTATGGTTACATTCAGCTCTTTTCAAAAGGCCTGCAGCCAACAGGTTTTATAGTCTAACTTATCCTCTTGTATTTCTGGTAAACCTGCTTCAAATCAAACATGTTGCACATCAAATTAAAGCTTAGGTTCTCTTCTTTCCATCAATTGTTGGCTTTCCATCCTATCACAACCTGGCTGCTTAAAATCAGACATTTAGTGTGGTCAATACCACACAGCTTTCAGAGCTGGGTCAGATGTCAAATCTGTTCTGTATATTTAGCCTGGTCCTTCAGGCTAGCATGATCTGATTTACTGGAGTGACACCTCAATTTAAAGCTAAGATTCAGACCTTTTCATAGAGTCCAACATTGTTGTGTTCACCCCTTCTGGTGGCTAGCAGCACACTGATGAATTGTGGTTACATTCAGCTGTTTTCAAAAGGCCTGCAGCCAACTGGTTTTATATTCTAACTTATCCTCCTGTATTTCTGGTAAACCTGCTTCAAATCAAACATGTTGCACATCAAATTAAAGCTTAGGTTATCTTCTTTCCATCAATTGTTGGCTTTCCATCCTATCACAACCTGGCTGCTTAAAATCAGACATTTAGTGTGGTCAATACCACACAGCTTTCAGAGCTGGGTCAGAGGTCAAATCTGTTCTGTATATTTAACCTGGTCTTTCAGGCTACCTTTTCATAGAGTCCAACATTGTTCATTTTAAACCTTCTGGTGGCTAGCAGCACACTGATTAATTATGGTTATATTCAACTGTTTTTAAAAGGCCTGCAGCCAACTGGTTTTATATTCTAACTTATCCTCCTGTATTTCTGGTAAACCTGCTTCAAATCAAACATGTTGCACATCAAATTAAAGCTTAGGTTCTCTTCTTTCCAACAATTGTTGGCTTTCCATCATAGCACAACCTGGCTGCTTAAAATCAGACATTTAGTGTGGTCAATACCACACAGCTTTCAGAGCTGGGTCAGAGGTCAAATCTGTTCTGTATATTTAGCCTGGTCTTTCAGGCTAGCATGATCTGATTTACTGGAGTGATACCTCAATTTAAAGCTCAGATTCAGACCTTTTCATAGAGTCCAACATTGTTGATTTTACCCCTTCTGGTGGCTAGCAGCACACTGATTAATTATGGTTACATTCAGCTGTTTTCAAAAGGCCTGCAGCCAACAGGTTTTATATTCTAACTTATCCTCCTGTATTTCTGGTAAACCTGCTTCAAATCAAACATGTTGCACATCAAATTAAACTTAGGTTCTCTTCTTTCCATCAATTGTTGGCTTTCCATCATAGCACAACCTGGCTGCTTAAAATCAGACATTTAGTATGGTCAATACCACACAGCTTTGAGAGCTGGGTCAGAGGTCAAATCTGTTCTGTATATTTAGCCTGGTCCTTCAGGTTAGCATGATCTGATTTACTGGAGTGACACCTCAATTTAAAGCTAAGATTCAGACTTTTTCATAGAGTCCAACATTGTTGAGTTTACCCCTTCTGGTGGCTAGCAGCACACTGATGAATTATGGTTACATTCAGCTGTTTTCAAAAGGCCTGCAGCCAACTGGTTTTATATTCTAACTTATCCTCCTGTATTTCTGGTAAACCTGCTTCAAATCAAACATGTTGCACATCAAATTAAAGCTTAGGTTCTCTTCTTTCCATCAATTGTTGGCTTTCCATCCTATCACAACCTGGCTGCTTAAAATCAGACATTTAGTGTGGTCAATACCACACAGCTTTCAGAGCTGGGTCAGATGTCAAATCTGTTCTGTATATTTAGCCTGCTCTTTCAGGCTAGCATGATCTGATTTACTGGAGTGACACCTCAATTTAAAGCTAAGATTCAGACCTTTTCATAGAGTCCAACATTGTTGTGTTCACCCCTTCTGGTGGCTAGCAGCACACTGATGAATTATGGTTACATTCAGCTGTTTTCAAAAGGCCTGCAGCCAACAGCTTTTATATTCTAACTTATCCTCCTGTATTTCTGGTAAACCTGCTTCAAATCAAACATGTTGCACATCAAATTAAAGCTTAGGTTCTCTTCTTTCCATCAATTGTTGGCTTTCCATCATAGCACAACCTGGCTGCTTAAAATCAGACATTTAGTGTGGTCAATACCACACAGCTTTCAGAGCTGGGTCAGAGGTCAAATCTGTTCTGTATATTTAACCTGGTCTTTCAGGCTAGCATGATCTGATTTACTGGAGTGACACCTCAATTTAAAGCTAAGATTCAGACCTTTTCATAGAGTCCAACATTGTTGAGTTTACCCCTTCTGGTGGCTAGCAGCACACTGATGAATTATGGTTACATTCAGCTGTTTTCAAAAGGCCCGCAGCCAACTGGTTTTATATTCTAACTTATCCTCCTGTATTTCTGGTAAACCTGCTTCAAATCAAACATGTTGCACATCAAATTAAAGCTTAGGTTCTCTTCTTTCCAACATTTTTTGGCTTTCCATCATAGCACAAGCTGGCTGCTTAAAATCAGACATTTAGTATGGTCAATACCACACAGCTTTCAGAGCTGGGTCAGAGGTCAAATCTGTTCTGTATATTTAGCCTGGTCCTTCAGGCTAGCATGATCTGATTTACTGGAGTGACACCTCAATTTAAAGCTAAGATTCAGACCTTTTCATAGAGTCCAACATTGTTGAGTTTACCCCTTCTGGTGGCTAGCAGCACACTGATGAATTATGGTTATATTCAACTGTCTTTAAAAGGCCTGCAGCCAACTGGTTTTATATTCTAACTTATCCTCCTGTATTTCTGGTAAACCTGCTTCAAATCAAACATGTTGCACATCAAATTAAAGATTAGGTTCTCTTCTTTCCAACAATTGTTGGCTTTCCATCCTATCACAAGCTGGCTGCTTAAAATCAGACATTTAGTGTGGTCAATACCACACAGCTTTCAGAGCTGGATCAGAGGTCAAATCTGTTCTGTATATTTAGCCTGGTCTTTCAGGCTAGCATGATCTGATTTACTGGAGTGACACCTCAATTTAAAGCTCAGATTCAGACCTTTTTATAGAGTCCAACATTGTTCATTTTAAACCTTCTGGTGGCTATCAGCACACTGATGAATTATGGTTATATTCAACTGTCTTTAAAAGGCCTGCAGCCAACTGGTTTTATATTCTAACTTATCCTCCTGTATTTCTGGTAAACCTGCTTCAAATCAAACATGTTGCACATCAAATTAAAGCTTAGGTTCTCTTCTTTCCATCAATTTTTGGCTTTCCATCATAGCACAACCTGGCTGCTTAAAATCAGACATTTTGTGTGGTCAATACCAGACAGCTTTCAGAGCTGGGTCAGAGGTCAAATCTGTTCTGTATATTTAGCCTGGTCTTTCAGGCTAGCATGATCTGATTTACTGGAGTGATACCTCAATTTAAAGCTCAGATTCAGACCTTTTCATAGAGTCCAACATTGTTCATTTTAAACCTTCTGGTGGCTAGCAGCACACTGATTAATTATGGTTATATTCAACTGTTTTTAAAAGGCCTGCAGCCAACTGGTTTTATATTCTAACTTATCCTCCTGTATTTCTGGTAAACCTGCTTCAAATCAAACATGTTGCACATCAAATTAAAGCTTAGGTTCTCTTCTTTCCAACAATTGTTGGCTTTCCATCATAGCACAACCTGGCTGCTTAAAATCAGACATTTAGTGTGGTCAATACCACACAGCTTTCAGAGCTGGGTCAGAGGTCAAATCTGTTCTGTATATTTAACCTGGTCTTTCAGGCTAGCATGATCTGATTTACTGGAGTGACACCTCAATTTAAAGCTAAGATTCAGACTTTTTCATAGAGTCCAACATTGTTGAGTTTACCCCTTCTGGTGGCTAGCAGCACACTGATGAATTATGGTTACATTCAGCTGTTTTCAAAAGGCCTGCAGCCAACTGGTTTTATATTCTAACTTATCCTCCTGTATTTCTGGTAAACCTGCTTCAAATCAAACATGTTGCACATCAAATTAAAGCTTAGGTTCTCTTCTTTCCATCAATTGTTGGCTTTCCATCCTATCACAACCTGGCTGCTTAAAATCAGACATTTAGTGTGGTCAATACCACACAGCTTTCAGAGCTGGGTCAGATGTCAAATCTGTTCTGTATATTTAGCCTGCTCTTTCAGGCTAGCATGATCTGATTTACTGGAGTGACACCTCAATTTAAAGCTAAGATTCAGACCTTTTCATAGAGTCCAACATTGTTGTGTTCACCCCTTTTGGTGGCTAGCAGCACACTGATGAATTATGGTTACATTCAGCTGTTTTCAAAAGGCCTGCAGCCAACAGCTTTTATATTCTAACTTATCCTCCTGTATTTCTGGTAAACCTGCTTCAAATCAAACATGTTGCACATCAAATTAAAGCTTAGGTTCTCTTCTTTCCATCAATTGTTGGCTTTCCATCATAGCACAACCTGGCTGCTTAAAATCAGACATTTAGTGTGGTCAATACCACACAGCTTTCAGAGCTGGGTCAGAGGTCAAATCTGTTCTGTATATTTAACCTGGTCTTTCAGGCTAGCATGATCTGATTTACTGGAGTGACACCTCAATTTAAAGCTCAGATTCAGACCTTTTCATAGAGTCCAACATTGTTGAGTTTACCCCTTCTGGTGGCTAGCAGCACACTGATGAATTATGGTTACATTCAGCTCTTTTCAAAAGGCCTGCAGCCAACAGGTTTTATATTCTAACTTATCCTCCTGTATTTCTGGTAAACCTGCTTCAAATCAAACATGTTGCACATCAAATTAAAGCTTAGGTTCTCTTCTTTCCATCAATTGTTGGCTTTCCATCCTATCACAACCTGGCTGCTTAAAATCAGACATTTAGTATGGTCAATACCACACAGCTTTCAGAGCTGGGTCAGAGATCAAATCTGTTCTGTATATTTAACCTGGTCTTTCAGGCTAGCATGATCTGATTTACTGGAGTGACACCTCAATTTAAAGCTAAGATTCAGACCTTTTCATAGAGTCCAACATTGTTGAGTTTACCCCTTCTGGTGGCTAGCAGCACACTGATGAATTATGGTTACATTCAGCTGTTTTCAAAAGGCCCGCAGCCAACTGGTTTTATATTCTAACTTATCCTCCTGTATTTCTGGTAAACCTGCTTCAAATCAAACATGTTGCACATCAAATTAAAGCTTAGGTTCTCTTCTTTCCAACATTTTTTGGCTTTCCATCATAGCACAAGCTGGCTGCTTAAAATCAGACATTTAGTATGGTCAATACCACACAGCTTTCAGAGCTGGGTCAGAGGTCAAATCTGTTCTGTATATTTAGCCTGGTCCTTCAGGCTAGCATGATCTGATTTACTGGAGTGACACCTCAATTTAAAGCTAAGATTCAGACCTTTTCATAGAGTCCAACATTGTTGAGTTTACCCCTTCTGGTGGCTAGCAGCACACTGATGAATTATGGTTATATTCAACTGTCTTTAAAAGGCCTGCAGCCAACTGGTTTTATATTCTAACTTATCCTCCTGTATTTCTGGTAAACCTGCTTCAAATCAAACATGTTGCACATCAAATTAAAGCTTAGGTTCTCTTCTTTCCAACAATTGTTGGCTTTCCATCCTATCACAAGCTGGCTGCTTAAAATCAGACATTTAGTGTGGTCAATACCACACAGCTTTCAGAGCTGGGTCAGATGTCAAATCTGTTCTGTATATTTAACCTGGTCTTTCAGGCTAGCATGATCTGATTTACTGGAGTGACACCTCAATTTAAAGCTCAGATTCAGACCTTTTCATAGAGTCCAACATTGTTGAGTTTACCCCTTCTGGTGGCTAGCAGCACACTGATGAATTATGGTTACATTCAGCTCTTTTCAAAAGGCCTGCAGCCAACAGGTTTTATATTCTAACTTATCCTCCTGTATTTCTGGTAAACCTGCTTCAAATCAAACATGTTGCACATCAAATTAAAGCTTAGGTTCTCTTCTTTCCATCAATTGTTGGCTTTCCATCCTATCACAACCTGGCTGCTTAAAATCAGACATTTAGTATGGTCAATACCACACAGCTTTCAGAGCTGGGTCAGAGATCAAATCTGTTCTGTATATTTAACCTGGTCTTTCAGGCTAGCATGATCTGATTTACTGGAGTGACACCTCAATTTAAAGCTAAGATTCAGACCTTTTCATAGAGTCCAACATTGTTGAGTTTACCCCTTCTGGTGGCTAGCAGCACACTGATGAATTATGGTTACATTCAGCTGTTTTCAAAAGGCCCGCAGCCAACTGGTTTTATATTCTAACTTATCCTCCTGTATTTCTGGTAAACCTGCTTCAAATCAAACATGTTGCACATCAAATTAAAGCTTAGGTTCTCTTCTTTCCAACATTTTTTGGCTTTCCATCATAGCACAAGCTGGCTGCTTAAAATCAGACATTTAGTATGGTCAATACCACACAGCTTTCAGAGCTGGGTCAGAGGTCAAATCTGTTCTGTATATTTAGCCTGGTCCTTCAGGCTAGCATGATCTGATTTACTGGAGTGACACCTCAATTTAAAGCTAAGATTCAGACCTTTTCATAGAGTCCAACATTGTTGAGTTTACCCCTTCTGGTGGCTAGCAGCACACTGATGAATTATGGTTATATTCAACTGTCTTTAAAAGGCCTGCAGCCAACTGGTTTTATATTCTAACTTATCCTCCTGTATTTCTGGTAAACCTGCTTCAAATCAAACATGTTGCACATCAAATTAAAGCTTAGGTTCTCTTCTTTCCATCAATTGTTGGCTTTCCATCCTATCACAACCTGGCTGCTTAAAATCAGACATTTAGTATGGTCAATACCACACAGCTTTCAGAGCTGGGTCAGAGATCAAATCTGTTCTGTATATTTAACCTGGTCTTTCAGGCTAGCATGATCTGATTTACTGGAGTGACACCTCAATTTAAAGCTAAGATTCAGACCTTTTCATAGAGTCCAACATTGTTGAGTTTACCCCTTCTGGTGGCTAGCAGCACACTGATGAATTATGGTGACATTCAGCTGTTTTCAAAAGGCCCGCAGCCAACTGGTTTTATATTCTAACTTATCCTCCTGTATTTCTGGTAAACCTGCTTCAAATCAAACATGTTGCACATCAAATTAAAGCTTAGGTTCTCTTCTTTCCAACATTTTTTGGCTTTCCATCATAGCACAAGCTGGCTGCTTAAAATCAGACATTTAGTATGGTCAATACCACACAGCTTTCAGAGCTGGGTCAGAGGTCAAATCTGTTCTGTATATTTAGCCTGGTCCTTCAGGCTAGCATGATCTGATTTACTGGAGTGACACCTCAATTTAAAGCTAAGATTCAGACCTTTTCATAGAGTCCAACATTGTTGAGTTTACCCCTTCTGGTGGCTAGCAGCACACTGATGAATTATGGTTATATTCAACTGTCTTTAAAAGGCCTGCAGCCAACTGGTTTTATATTCTAACTTATCCTCCTGTATTTCTGGTAAACCTGCTTCAAATCAAACATGTTGCACATCAAATTAAAGCTTAGGTTCTCTTCTTTCCAACAATTGTTGGCTTTCCATCCTATCACAAGCTGGCTGCTTAAAATCAGACATTTAGTGTGGTCAATACCACACAGCTTTCAGAGCTGGATCAGAGGTCAAATCTGTTCTGTATATTTAGCCTGGTCTTTCAGGCTAGCATGATCTGATTTACTGGAGTGACACCTCAATTTAAAGCTCAGATTCAGACCTTTTTATAGAGTCCAACATTGTTCATTTTAAACCTTCTGGTGGCTATCAGCACACTGATGAATTATGGTTATATTCAACTGTCTTTAAAAGGCCTGCAGCCAACTGGTTTTATATTCTAACTTATCCTCCTGTATTTCTGGTAAACCTGCTTCAAATCAAACATGTTGCACATCAAATTAAAGCTTAGGTTCTCTTCTTTCCATCAATTTTCGGCTTTCCATCATAGCACAACCTGGCTGCTTAAAATCAGACATTTTGTGTGGTCAATACCAGACAGCTTTCAGAGCTGGGTCAGAGGTCAAATCTGTTCTGTATATTTAGCCTGGTCTTTCAGGCTAGCATGATCTGATTTACTGGAGTGATACCTCAATTTAAAGCTCAGATTCAGACCTTTTCATAGAGTCCAACATTGTTCATTTTACCCCTTCTGGTGGCTAGCAGCACACTGATGAATTATGGTTACATTCAGCTCTTTTCAAAAGGCCTGCAGCCAACAGGTTTTATATTCTAACTTATCCTCCTGTATTTCTGGTAAACCTGCTTCAAATCAAACATGTTGCACATCAAATTAAAGCTTAGGTTCTCTTCTTTCCATCAATTGTTGGCTTTCCATCCTATCACAACCTGGCTGCTTAAAATCAGACATTTAGTATGGTCAATACCACACAGCTTTCAGAGCTGGGTCAGAGATCAAATCTGTTCTGTATATTTAACCTGGTCTTTCAGGCTAGCATGATCTGATTTACTGGAGTGACACCTCAATTTAAAGCTAAGATTCAGACCTTTTCATAGAGTCCAACATTGTTGAGTTTACCCCTTCTGGTGGCTAGCAGCACACTGATGAATTATGGTTACATTCAGCTGTTTTCAAAAGGCCCGCAGCCAACTGGTTTTATATTCTAACTTATCCTCCTGTATTTCTGGTAAACCTGCTTCAAATCAAACATGTTGCACATCAAATTAAAGCTTAGGTTCTCTTCTTTCCAACATTTTTTGGCTTTCCATCATAGCACAAGCTGGCTGCTTAAAATCAGACATTTAGTATGGTCAATACCACACAGCTTTCAGAGCTGGGTCAGAGGTCAAATCTGTTCTGTATATTTAGCCTGGTCCTTCAGGCTAGCATGATCTGATTTACTGGAGTGACACCTCAATTTAAAGCTAAGATTCAGACCTTTTCATAGAGTCCAACATTGTTGAGTTTACCCCTTCTGGTGGCTAGCAGCACACTGATGAATTATGGTTATATTCAACTGTCTTTAAAAGGCCTGCAGCCAACTGGTTTTATATTCTAACTTATCCTCCTGTATTTCTGGTAAACCTGCTTCAAATCAAACATGTTGCACATCAAATTAAAGCTTAGGTTCTCTTCTTTCCAACAATTGTTGGCTTTCCATCATAGCACAACCTGGCTGCTTAAAATCAGACATTTAGTGTGGTCAATACCAGACAGCTTTCAGAGCTGGGTCAGAGGTCAAATCTGTTCTGTATATTTAGCCTGGACTTTCAGGCTAGCATGATCTGATTTACTGGAGTGACACCTCAATTTAAAGCTCAGATTCAGACCTTTTCATAGAGTCCAACATTGTTCATTTTACCCCTTCTGGTGGCTAGCAGCACACTGATGAATTATGGTTACATTCAGCTCTTTTCAAAAGGCCTGCAGCCAACAGGTTTTATATTCTAACTTATCCTCCTGTATTTCTGGTAAACCTGCTTCAAATCAAACATGTTGCACATCAAATTAAAGCTTAGGTTCTCTTCTTTCCATCAATTGTTGGCTTTCCATCCTATCACAACCTGGCTGCTTAAAATCAGACATTTAGTATGGTCAATACCACACAGCTTTCAGAGCTGGGTCAGAGATCAAATCTGTTCTGTATATTTAACCTGGTCTTTCAGGCTAGCATGATCTGATTTACTGGAGTGACACCTCAATTTAAAGCTAAGATTCAGACCTTTTCATAGAGTCCAACATTGTTGAGTTTACCCCTTCTGGTGGCTAGCAGCACACTGATGAATTATGGTTACATTCAGCTGTTTTCAAAAGGCCCGCAGCCAACTGGTTTTATATTCTAACTTATCCTCCTGTATTTCTGGTAAACCTGCTTCAAATCAAACATGTTGCACATCAAATTAAAGCTTAGGTTCTCTTCTTTCCAACATTTTTTGGCTTTCCATCATAGCACAAGCTGGCTGCTTAAAATCAGACATTTAGTATGGTCAATACCACACAGCTTTCAGAGCTGGGTCAGAGGTCAAATCTGTTCTGTATATTTAGCCTGGTCCTTCAGGCTAGCATGATCTGATTTACTGGAGTGACACCTCAATTTAAAGCTAAGATTCAGACCTTTTCATAGAGTCCAACATTGTTGAGTTTACCCCTTCTGGTGGCTAGCAGCACACTGATGAATTATGGTTATATTCAACTGTCTTTAAAAGGCCTGCAGCCAACTGGTTTTATATTCTAACTTATCCTCCTGTATTTCTGGTAAACCTGCTTCAAATCAAACATGTTGCACATCAAATTAAAGCTTAGGTTCTCTTCTTTCCAACAATTGTTGGCTTTCCATCCTATCACAAGCTGGCTGCTTAAAATCAGACATTTAGTGTGGTCAATACCACACAGCTTTCAGAGCTGGGTCAGATGTCAAATCTGTTCTGTATATTTAGCCTGGTCTTTCAGGCTAGCATGATCTGATTTACTGGAGTGACACCTCAATTTAAAGCTCAGATTCAGACCTTTTCATAGAGTCCAACATTGTTGATTTTACCCCTTCTGGTGGCTAGCAGCACACTGATGAATTATGGTTACATTCAGCTGTTTTCAAAAGGCCTGCAGCCAACAGGTTTTCTATTCTAACTTATCCTCCTGTATTTCTGGTAAACCTGCTTCAAATCAAACATGTTGCACATCAAATTAAAGCTTAGGTTCTCTTCTTTCCATCAATTGTTGGCTTTCCATCCTATCACAACCTGGCTGCTTAAAATCAGACATTTAGTGTGGTCAATACCACACAGCTTTCAGAGCTGGGTCAGATGTCAAATCTGTTCTGTATATTTAGCCTGGTCCTTCAGGCTAGCATGATCTGATTTACTGGAGTGACACCTCAATTTAAAGCTAAGATTCAGACCTTTTCATAGAGTCCAACATTGTTGTGTTCACCCCTTCTGGTGGCTAGCAGCACACTGATGAATTGTGGTTACATTCAGCTGTTTTCAAAAGGCCTGCAGCCAACTGGTTTTATATTCTAACTTATCCTCCTGTATTTCTGGTAAACCTGCTTCAAATCAAACATGTTGCACATCAAATTAAAGCTTAGGTTATCTTCTTTCCATCAATTGTTGGCTTTCCATCCTATCACAACCTGGCTGCTTAAAATCAGACATTTAGTGTGGTCAATACCACACAGCTTTCAGAGCTGGGTCAGAGGTCAAATCTGTTCTGTATATTTAACCTGGTCTTTCAGGCTAGCATGATCTGATTTACTGGAGTGACACCTCAATTTAAAGCTCAGATTCAGACCTTTTCATAGAGTCCAACATTGTTGAGTTTACCCCTTCTGGTGGCTAGCAGCACACTGATGAATTATGGTTACATTCAGCTCTTTTCAAAAGGCCTGCAGCCAACAGGTTTTATATTCTAACTTATCCTCCTGTATTTCTGGTAAACCTGCTTCAAATCAAACATGTTGCACATCAAATTAAAGCTTAGGTTCTCTTCTTTCCATCAATTGTTGGCTTTCCATCCTATCACAACCTGGCTGCTTAAAATCAGACATTTAGTATGGTCAATACCACACAGCTTTCAGAGCTGGGTCAGAGATCAAATCTGTTCTGTATATTTAACCTGGTCTTTCAGGCTAGCATGATCTGATTTACTGGAGTGACACCTCAATTTAAAGCTAAGATTCAGACCTTTTCATAGAGTCCAACATTGTTGAGTTTACCCCTTCTGGTGGCTAGCAGCACACTGATGAATTATGGTTACATTCAGCTGTTTTCAAAAGGCCCGCAGCCAACTGGTTTTATATTCTAACTTATCCTCCTGTATTTCTGGTAAACCTGCTTCAAATCAAACATGTTGCACATCAAATTAAAGCTTAGGTTCTCTTCTTTCCAACATTTTTTGGCTTTCCATCATAGCACAAGCTGGCTGCTTAAAATCAGACATTTAGTATGGTCAATACCACACAGCTTTCAGAGCTGGGTCAGAGGTCAAATCTGTTCTGTATATTTAGCCTGGTCCTTCAGGCTAGCATGATCTGATTTACTGGAGTGACACCTCAATTTAAAGCTAAGATTCAGACCTTTTCATAGAGTCCAACATTGTTGAGTTTACCCCTTCTGGTGGCTAGCAGCACACTGATGAATTATGGTTATATTCAACTGTCTTTAAAAGGCCTGCAGCCAACTGGTTTTATATTCTAACTTATCCTCCTGTATTTCTGGTAAACCTGCTTCAAATCAAACATGTTGCACATCAAATTAAAGCTTAGGTTCTCTTCTTTCCATCAATTGTTGGCTTTCCATCCTATCACAACCTGGCTGCTTAAAATCAGACATTTAGTATGGTCAATACCACACAGCTTTCAGAGCTGGGTCAGAGATCAAATCTGTTCTGTATATTTAACCTGGTCTTTCAGGCTAGCATGATCTGATTTACTGGAGTGACACCTCAATTTAAAGCTAAGATTCAGACCTTTTCATAGAGTCCAACATTGTTGAGTTTACCCCTTCTGGTGGCTAGCAGCACACTGATGAATTATGGTTACATTCAGCTGTTTTCAAAAGGCCCGCAGCCAACTGGTTTTATATTCTAACTTATCCTCCTGTATTTCTGGTAAACCTGCTTCAAATCAAACATGTTGCACATCAAATTAAAGCTTAGGTTCTCTTCTTTCCAACATTTTTTGGCTTTCCATCATAGCACAAGCTGGCTGCTTAAAATCAGACATTTAGTATGGTCAATACCACACAGCTTTCAGAGCTGGGTCAGAGGTCAAATCTGTTCTGTATATTTAGCCTGGTCCTTCAGGCTAGCATGATCTGATTTACTGGAGTGACACCTCAATTTAAAGCTAAGATTCAGACCTTTTCATAGAGTCCAACATTGTTGAGTTTACCCCTTCTGGTGGCTAGCAGCACACTGATGAATTATGGTTATATTCAACTGTCTTTAAAAGGCCTGCAGCCAACTGGTTTTATATTCTAACTTATCCTCCTGTATTTCTGGTAAACCTGCTTCAAATCAAACATGTTGCACATCAAATTAAAGCTTAGGTTCTCTTCTTTCCAACAATTGTTGGCTTTCCATCCTATCACAAGCTGGCTGCTTAAAATCAGACATTTAGTGTGGTCAATACCACACAGCTTTCAGAGCTGGGTCAGATGTCAAATCTGTTCTGTATATTTAGCCTGGTCTTTCAGGCTAGCATGATCTGATTTACTGGAGTGACACCTCAATTTAAAGCTCAGATTCAGACCTTTTCATAGAGTCCAACATTGTTGATTTTACCCCTTCTGGTGGCTAGCAGCACACTGATGAATTATGGTTACATTCAGCTGTTTTCAAAAGGCCTGCAGCCAACAGGTTTTCTATTCTAACTTATCCTCCTGTATTTCTGGTAAACCTGCTTCAAATCAAACATGTTGCACATCAAATTAAAGCTTAGGTTCTCTTCTTTCCATCAATTGTTGGCTTTCCATCCTATCACAACCTGGCTGCTTAAAATCAGACATTTAGTGTGGTCAATACCACACAGCTTTCAGAGCTGGGTCAGATGTCAAATCTGTTCTGTATATTTAGCCTGGTCCTTCAGGCTAGCATGATCTGATTTACTGGAGTGACACCTCAATTTAAAGCTAAGATTCAGACCTTTTCATAGAGTCCAACATTGTTGTGTTCACCCCTTCTGGTGGCTAGCAGCACACTGATGAATTGTGGTTACATTCAGCTGTTTTCAAAAGGCCTGCAGCCAACTGGTTTTATATTCTAACTTATCCTCCTGTATTTCTGGTAAACCTGCTTCAAATCAAACATGTTGCACATCAAATTAAAGCTTAGGTTATCTTCTTTCCATCAATTGTTGGCTTTCCATCCTATCACAACCTGGCTGCTTAAAATCAGACATTTAGTGTGGTCAATACCACACAGCTTTCAGAGCTGGGTCAGAGGTCAAATCTGTTCTGTATATTTAACCTGGTCTTTCAGGCTAGCATGATCTGATTTACTGGAGTGACACCTCAATTTAAAGCTCAGATTCAGACCTTTTCATAGAGTCCAACATTGTTGAGTTTACCCCTTCTGGTGGCTAGCAGCACACTGATGAATTATGGTTACATTCAGCTCTTTTCAAAAGGCCTGCAGCCAACAGGTTTTATATTCTAACTTATCCTCCTGTATTTCTGGTAAACCTGCTTCAAATCAAACATGTTGCACATCAAATTAAAGCTTAGGTTCTCTTCTTTCCATCAATTGTTGGCTTTCCATCCTATCACAACCTGGCTGCTTAAAATCAGACATTTAGTATGGTCAATACCACACAGCTTTCAGAGCTGGGTCAGAGATCAAATCTGTTCTGTATATTTAACCTGGTCTTTCAGGCTAGCATGATCTGATTTACTGGAGTGACACCTCAATTTAAAGCTAAGATTCAGACCTTTTCATAGAGTCCAACATTGTTGAGTTTACCCCTTCTGGTGGCTAGCAGCACACTGATGAATTATGGTTACATTCAGCTGTTTTCAAAAGGCCCGCAGCCAACTGGTTTTATATTCTAACTTATCCTCCTGTATTTCTGGTAAACCTGCTTCAAATCAAACATGTTGCACATCAAATTAAAGCTTAGGTTCTCTTCTTTCCAACATTTTTTGGCTTTCCATCATAGCACAAGCTGGCTGCTTAAAATCAGACATTTAGTATGGTCAATACCACACAGCTTTCAGAGCTGGGTCAGAGGTCAAATCTGTTCTGTATATTTAGCCTGGTCCTTCAGGCTAGCATGATCTGATTTACTGGAGTGACACCTCAATTTAAAGCTAAGATTCAGACCTTTTCATAGAGTCCAACATTGTTGAGTTTACCCCTTCTGGTGGCTAGCAGCACACTGATGAATTATGGTTATATTCAACTGTCTTTAAAAGGCCTGCAGCCAACTGGTTTTATATTCTAACTTATCCTCCTGTATTTCTGGTAAACCTGCTTCAAATCAAACATGTTGCACATCAAATTAAAGCTTAGGTTCTCTTCTTTCCATCAATTGTTGGCTTTCCATCCTATCACAACCTGGCTGCTTAAAATCAGACATTTAGTATGGTCAATACCACACAGCTTTCAGAGCTGGGTCAGAGATCAAATCTGTTCTGTATATTTAACCTGGTCTTTCAGGCTAGCATGATCTGATTTACTGGAGTGACACCTCAATTTAAAGCTAAGATTCAGACCTTTTCATAGAGTCCAACATTGTTGAGTTTACCCCTTCTGGTGGCTAGCAGCACACTGATGAATTATGGTTACATTCAGCTGTTTTCAAAAGGCCTGCAGCCAACTGGTTTTATATTCTAACTTATCCTCCTGTATTTCTGGTAAACCTGCTTCAAATCAAACATGTTGCACATCAAATTAAAGCTTAGGTTCTCTTCTTTCCAACAATTGTTGGCTTTCCATCCTATCACAAGCTGGCTGCTTAAAATCAGACATTTAGTGTGGTCAATACCACACAGCTTTCAGAGCTGGGTCAGATGTCAAATCTGTTCTGTATATTTAGCCTGGTCTTTCAGGCTAGCATGATCTGATTTACTGGAGTGACACCTCAATTTAAAGCTCAGATTCAGACCTTTTCATAGAGTCCAACATTGTTGATTTTACCCCTTCTGGTGGCTAGCAGCACACTGATGAATTATGGTTACATTCAGCTGTTTTCAAAAGGCCTGCAGCCAACAGGTTTTCTATTCTAACTTATCCTCCTGTATTTCTGGTAAACCTGCTTCAAATCAAACATGTTGCACATCAAATTAAAGCTTAGGTTCTCTTCTTTCCATCAATTGTTGGCTTTCCATCCTATCACAACCTGGCTGCTTAAAATCAGACATTTAGTATGGTCAATACCACACAGCTTTCAGAGCTGGGTCAGAGATCAAATCTGTTCTGTATATTTAACCTGGTCTTTCAGGCTAGCATGATCTGATTTACTGGAGTGACACCTCAATTTAAAGCTAAGATTCAGACCTTTTCATAGAGTCCAACATTGTTGAGTTTACCCCTTCTGGTGGCTAGCAGCACACTGATGAATTATGGTTACATTCAGCTGTTTTCAAAAGGCCTGCAGCCAACTGGTTTTATATTCTAACTTATCCTCCTGTATTTCTGGTAAACCTGCTTCAAATCAAACATGTTGCACATCAAATTAAAGCTTAGGTTCTCTTCTTTCCAACAATTGTTGGCTTTCCATCCTATCACAAGCTGGCTGCTTAAAATCAGACATTTAGTGTGGTCAATACCACACAGCTTTCAGAGCTGGGTCAGATGTCAAATCTGTTCTGTATATTTAGCCTGGTCTTTCAGGCTAGCATGATCTGATTTACTGGAGTGACACCTCAATTTAAAGCTCAGATTCAGACCTTTTCATAGAGTCCAACATTGTTGATTTTACCCCTTCTGGTGGCTAGCAGCACACTGATGAATTATGGTTACATTCAGCTGTTTTCAAAAGGCCTGCAGCCAACAGGTTTTCTATTCTAACTTATCCTCCTGTATTTCTGGTAAACCTGCTTCAAATCAAACATGTTGCACATCAAATTAAAGCTTAGGTTCTCTTCTTTCCATCAATTGTTGGCTTTCCATCATAGCACAACCTGGCTGCTTAAAATCAGACATTTAGTGTGGTCAATACCACACAGCTTTCAGAGCTGGGTCAGAGGTCAAATCTGTTCTGTATATTTAGCCTGGTCTTTCAGGCTAGCATGATCAGATTTACTGGAGTGACACCTCAATTTAAAGCTCAGATTCAGACCTTTTCATAGAGTCCAACATTGTTGAGTTTACCCCTTCTGGTGGCTAGCAGCACACTGATGAATTATGGTTACATTCAGCTCTTTTCAAAAGGCCTGCAGCCAACAGGTTTTATAGTCTAACTTATCCTCTTGTATTTCTGGTAAACCTGCTTCAAATCAAACATGTTGCACATCAAATTAAAGCTTAGGTTCTCTTCTTTCCATCAATTGTTGGCTTTCCATCCTATCACAACCTGGCTGCTTAAAATCAGACATTTAGTGTGGTCAATACCACACAGCTTTCAGAGCTGGGTCAGATGTCAAATCTGTTCTGTATATTTAGCCTGGTCCTTCAGGCTAGCATGATCTGATTTACTGGAGTGACACCTCAATTTAAAGCTAAGATTCAGACCTTTTCATAGAGTCCAACATTGTTGTGTTCACCCCTTCTGGTGGCTAGCAGCACACTGATGAATTGTGGTTACATTCAGCTGTTTTCAAAAGGCCTGCAGCCAACTGGTTTTATATTCTAACTTATCCTCCTGTATTTCTGGTAAACCTGCTTCAAATCAAACATGTTGCACATCAAATTAAAGCTTAGGTTATCTTCTTTCCATCAATTGTTGGCTTTCCATCCTATCACAACCTGGCTGCTTAAAATCAGACATTTAGTGTGGTCAATACCACACAGCTTTCAGAGCTGGGTCAGAGGTCAAATCTGTTCTGTATATTTAACCTGGTCTTTCAGGCTAGCATGATCTGATTTACTGGAGTGACACCTCAATTTAAAGCTCAGATTCAGACCTTTTCATAGAGTCCAACATTGTTGATTTTACCCCTTCTGGTGGCTAGCAGCACACTGATGAATTATGGTTACATTCAGCTCTTTTCAAAAGGCCTGCAGCCAACAGGTTTTATATTCTAACTTATCCTCCTGTATTTCTGGTAAACCTGCTTCAAATCAAACATGTTGCACATCAAATTAAAGCTTAGGTTCTCTTCTTTCCATCAATTGTTGGCTTTCCATCCTATCACAACCTGGCTGCTTAAAATCAGACATTTAGTATGGTCAATACCACACAGCTTTCAGAGCTGGGTCAGAGATCAAATCTGTTCTGTATATTTAACCTGGTCTTGCAGGCTAGCATGATCTGATTTACTGGAGTGACACCTCAATTTAAAGCTAAGATTCAGACCTTTTCATAGAGTCCAACATTGTTGAGTTTACCCCTTCTGGTGGCTAGCAGCACACTGATGAATTATGGTTACATTCAGCTGTTTTCAAAAGGCCCGCAGCCAACTGGTTTTATATTCTAACTTATCCTCCTGTATTTCTGGTAAACCTGCTTCAAATCAAACATGTTGCACATCAAATTAAAGCTTAGGTTCTCTTCTTTCCAACATTTTTTGGCTTTCCATCATAGCACAAGCTGGCTGCTTAAAATCAGACATTTAGTATGGTCAATACCACACAGCTTTCAGAGCTGGGTCAGAGGTCAAATCTGTTCTGTATATTTAGCCTGGTCCTTCAGGCTAGCATGATCTGATTTACTGGAGTGACACCTCAATTTAAAGCTAAGATTCAGACCTTTTCATAGAGTCCAACATTGTTGAGTTTACCCCTTCTGGTGGCTAGCAGCACACTGATGAATTATGGTTATATTCAACTGTCTTTAAAAGGCCTGCAGCCAACTGGTTTTATATTCTAACTTATCCTCCTGTATTTCTGGTAAACCTGCTTCAAATCAAACATGTTGCACATCAAATTAAAGCTTAGGTTCTCTTCTTTCCATCAATTGTTGGCTTTCCATCCTATCACAACCTGGCTGCTTAAAATCAGACATTTAGTATGGTCAATACCACACAGCTTTCAGAGCTGGGTCAGAGATCAAATCTGTTCTGTATATTTAACCTGGTCTTTCAGGCTAGCATGATCTGATTTACTGGAGTGACACCTCAATTTAAAGCTAAGATTCAGACCTTTTCATAGAGTCCAACATTGTTGAGTTTACCCCTTCTGGTGGCTAGCAGCACACTGATGAATTATGGTTACATTCAGCTGTTTTCAAAAGGCCCGCAGCCAACTGGTTTTATATTCTAACTTATCCTCCTGTATTTCTGGTAAACCTGCTTCAAATCAAACATGTTGCACATCAAATTAAAGCTTAGGTTCTCTTCTTTCCAACATTTTTTGGCTTTCCATCATAGCACAAGCTGGCTGCTTAAAATCAGACATTTAGTATGGTCAATACCACACAGCTTTCAGAGCTGGGTCAGAGGTCAAATCTGTTCTGTATATTTAGCCTGGTCCTTCAGGCTAGCATGATCTGATTTACTGGAGTGACACCTCAATTTAAAGCTAAGATTCAGACCTTTTCATAGAGTCCAACATTGTTGAGTTTACCCCTTCTGGTGGCTAGCAGCACACTGATGAATTATGGTTATATTCAACTGTCTTTAAAAGGCCTGCAGCCAACTGGTTTTATATTCTAACTTATCCTCCTGTATTTCTGGTAAACCTGCTTCAAATCAAACATGTTGCACATCAAATTAAAGCTTAGGTTCTCTTCTTTCCAACAATTGTTGGCTTTCCATCCTATCACAAGCTGGCTGCTTAAAATCAGACATTTAGTGTGGTCAATACCACACAGCTTTCAGAGCTGGATCAGAGGTCAAATCTGTTCTGTATATTTAGCCTGGTCTTTCAGGCTAGCATGATCTGATTTACTGGAGTGACACCTCAATTTAAAGCTCAGATTCAGACCTTTTTATAGAGTCCAACATTGTTCATTTTAAACCTTCTGGTGGCTATCAGCACACTGATGAATTATGGTTATATTCAACTGTCTTTAAAAGGCCTGCAGCCAACTGGTTTTATATTCTAACTTATCCTCCTGTATTTCTGGTAAACCTGCTTCAAATCAAACATGTTGCACATCAAATTAAAGCTTAGGTTCTCTTCTTTCCATCAATTTTCGGCTTTCCATCATAGCACAACCTGGCTGCTTAAAATCAGACATTTTGTGTGGTCAATACCAGACAGCTTTCAGAGCTGGGTCAGAGGTCAAATCTGTTCTGTATATTTAGCCTGGTCTTTCAGGCTAGCATGATCTGATTTACTGGAGTGACACCTCAATTTAAAGCTCAGATTCAGACCTTTTCATAGAGTCCAACATTGTTGATTTTACCCCTTCTGGTGGCTAGCAGCACACTGATGAATTATGGTTACATTCAGCTGTTTTCAAAAGGCCTGCAGCCAACAGGTTTTCTATTCTAACTTATCCTCCTGTATTTCTGGTAAACCTGCTTCAAATCAAACATGTTGCACATCAAATTAAAGCTTAGGTTCTCTTCTTTCCATCAATTGTTGGCTTTCCATCCTATCACAACCTGGCTGCTTAAAATCAGACATTTAGTATGGTCAATACCACACAGCTTTCAGAGCTGGGTCAGAGGTCAAATCTGTTCTGTATATTTAACCTGGTCTTTCAGGCTAGCATGATCTGATTTACTGGAGTGACACCTCAATTTAAAGCTCAGATTCAGACCTTTTCATAGAGTCCAACATTGTTGATTTTACCCCTTCTGGTGGCTAGCAGCACACTGATGAATTATGGTTACATTCAGCTCTTTTCAAAAGGCCTGCAGCCAACAGGTTTTATATTCTAACTTATCCTCCTGTATTTCTGGTAAACCTGCTTCAAATCAAACATGTTGCACATCAAATTAAAGCTTAGGTTCTCTTCTTTCCATCAATTGTTGGCTTTCCATCCTATCACAACCTGGCTGCTTAAAATCAGACATTTAGTATGGTCAATACCACACAGCTTTCAGAGCTGGGTCAGAGATCAAATCTGTTCTGTATATTTAACCTGGTCTTGCAGGCTAGCATGATCTGATTTACTGGAGTGACACCTCAATTTAAAGCTAAGATTCAGACCTTTTCATAGAGTCCAACATTGTTGAGTTTACCCCTTCTGGTGGCTAGCAGCACACTGATGAATTATGGTTACATTCAGCTGTTTTCAAAAGGCCCGCAGCCAACTGGTTTTATATTCTAACTTATCCTCCTGTATTTCTGGTAAACCTGCTTCAAATCAAACATGTTGCACATCAAATTAAAGCTTAGGTTCTCTTCTTTCCAACATTTTTTGGCTTTCCATCATAGCACAAGCTGGCTGCTTAAAATCAGACATTTAGTATGGTCAATACCACACAGCTTTCAGAGCTGGGTCAGAGGTCAAATCTGTTCTGTATATTTAGCCTGGTCCTTCAGGCTAGCATGATCTGATTTACTGGAGTGACACCTCAATTTAAAGCTAAGATTCAGACCTTTTCATAGAGTCCAACATTGTTGAGTTTACCCCTTCTGGTGGCTAGCAGCACACTGATGAATTATGGTTATATTCAACTGTCTTTAAAAGGCCTGCAGCCAACTGGTTTTATATTCTAACTTATCCTCCTGTATTTCTGGTAAACCTGCTTCAAATCAAACATGTTGCACATCAAATTAAAGCTTAGGTTCTCTTCTTTCCATCAATTGTTGGCTTTCCATCCTATCACAACCTGGCTGCTTAAAATCAGACATTTAGTATGGTCAATACCACACAGCTTTCAGAGCTGGGTCAGAGATCAAATCTGTTCTGTATATTTAACCTGGTCTTTCAGGCTAGCATGATCTGATTTACTGGAGTGACACCTCAATTTAAAGCTAAGATTCAGACCTTTTCATAGAGTCCAACATTGTTGAGTTTACCCCTTCTGGTGGCTAGCAGCACACTGATGAATTATGGTTACATTCAGCTGTTTTCAAAAGGCCCGCAGCCAACTGGTTTTATATTCTAACTTATCCTCCTGTATTTCTGGTAAACCTGCTTCAAATCAAACATGTTGCACATCAAATTAAAGCTTAGGTTCTCTTCTTTCCAACATTTTTTGGCTTTCCATCATAGCACAAGCTGGCTGCTTAAAATCAGACATTTAGTATGGTCAATACCACACAGCTTTCAGAGCTGGGTCAGAGGTCAAATCTGTTCTGTATATTTAGCCTGGTCCTTCAGGCTAGCATGATCTGATTTACTGGAGTGACACCTCAATTTAAAGCTAAGATTCAGACCTTTTCATAGAGTCCAACATTGTTGAGTTTACCCCTTCTGGTGGCTAGCAGCACACTGATGAATTATGGTTATATTCAACTGTCTTTAAAAGGCCTGCAGCCAACTGGTTTTATATTCTAACTTATCCTCCTGTATTTCTGGTAAACCTGCTTCAAATCAAACATGTTGCACATCAAATTAAAGCTTAGGTTCTCTTCTTTCCAACAATTGTTGGCTTTCCATCCTATCACAAGCTGGCTGCTTAAAATCAGACATTTAGTGTGGTCAATACCACACAGCTTTCAGAGCTGGATCAGAGGTCAAATCTGTTCTGTATATTTAGCCTGGTCTTTCAGGCTAGCATGATCTGATTTACTGGAGTGACACCTCAATTTAAAGCTCAGATTCAGACCTTTTTATAGAGTCCAACATTGTTCATTTTAAACCTTCTGGTGGCTATCAGCACACTGATGAATTATGGTTATATTCAACTGTCTTTAAAAGGCCTGCAGCCAACTGGTTTTATATTCTAACTTATCCTCCTGTATTTCTGGTAAACCTGCTTCAAATCAAACATGTTGCACATCAAATTAAAGCTTAGGTTCTCTTCTTTCCATCAATTTTCGGCTTTCCATCATAGCACAACCTGGCTGCTTAAAATCAGACATTTTGTGTGGTCAATACCAGACAGCTTTCAGAGCTGGGTCAGAGGTCAAATCTGTTCTGTATATTTAGCCTGGTCTTTCAGGCTAGCATGATCTGATTTACTGGAGTGACACCTCAATTTAAAGCTCAGATTCAGACCTTTTCATAGAGTCCAACATTGTTGATTTTACCCCTTCTGGTGGCTAGCAGCACACTGATGAATTATGGTTACATTCAGCTGTTTTCAAAAGGCCTGCAGCCAACAGGTTTTCTATTCTAACTTATCCTCCTGTATTTCTGGTAAACCTGCTTCAAATCAAACATGTTGCACATCAAATTAAAGCTTAGGTTCTCTTCTTTCCATCAATTGTTGGCTTTCCATCATAGCACAACCTGGCTGCTTAAAATCAGACATTTAGTGTGGTCAATACCACACAGCTTTCAGAGCTGGGTCAGAGGTCAAATCTGTTCTGTATATTTAGCCTGGTCTTTCAGGCTAGCATGATCTGATTTACTGGAGTGACACCTCAATTTAAAGCTCAGATTCAGACCTTTTCATAGAGTCCAACATTGTTGAGTTTACCCCTTCTGGTGGCTAGCAGCACACTGATGAATTATGGTTACATTCAGCTCTTTTCAAAAGGCCTGCAGCCAACAGGTTTTATAGTCTAACTTATCCTCTTGTATTTCTGGTAAACCTGCTTCAAATCAAACATGTTGCACATCAAATTAAAGCTTAGGTTCTCTTCTTTCCATCAATTGTTGGCTTTCCATCCTATCACAACCTGGCTGCTTAAAATCAGACATTTAGTGTGGTCAATACCACACAGCTTTCAGAGCTGGGTCAGATGTCAAATCTGTTCTGTATATTTAGCCTGGTCCTTCAGGCTAGCATGATCTGATTTACTGGAGTGACACCTCAATTTAAAGCTAAGATTCAGACCTTTTCATAGAGTCCAACATTGTTGTGTTCACCCCTTCTGGTGGCTAGCAGCACACTGATGAATTATGGTTACATTCAGCTGTTTTCAAAAGGCCCGCAGCCAACTGGTTTTATATTCTAACTTATCCTCCTGTATTTCTGGTAAACCTGCTTCAAATCAAACATGTTGCACATCAAATTAAAGCTTAGGTTCTCTTCTTTCCAACATTTTTTGGCTTTCCATCATAGCACAAGCTGGCTGCTTAAAATCAGACATTTAGTATGGTCAATACCACACAGCTTTCAGAGCTGGGTCAGAGGTCAAATCTGTTCTGTATATTTAGCCTGGTCCTTCAGGCTAGCATGATCTGATTTACTGGAGTGACACCTCAATTTAAAGCTAAGATTCAGACCTTTTCATAGAGTCCAACATTGTTGAGTTTACCCCTTCTGGTGGCTAGCAGCACACTGATGAATTATGGTTATATTCAACTGTCTTTAAAAGGCCTGCAGCCAACTGGTTTTATATTCTAACTTATCCTCCTGTATTTCTGGTAAACCTGCTTCAAATCAAACATGTTGCACATCAAATTAAAGCTTAGGTTCTCTTCTTTCCATCAATTGTTGGCTTTCCATCCTATCACAACCTGGCTGCTTAAAATCAGACATTTAGTATGGTCAATACCACACAGCTTTCAGAGCTGGGTCAGAGATCAAATCTGTTCTGTATATTTAACCTGGTCTTTCAGGCTAGCATGATCTGATTTACTGGAGTGACACCTCAATTTAAAGCTAAGATTCAGACCTTTTCATAGAGTCCAACATTGTTGAGTTTACCCCTTCTGGTGGCTAGCAGCACACTGATGAATTATGGTTACATTCAGCTGTTTTCAAAAGGCCCGCAGCCAACTGGTTTTATATTCTAACTTATCCTCCTGTATTTCTGGTAAACCTGCTTCAAATCAAACATGTTGCACATCAAATTAAAGCTTAGGTTCTCTTCTTTCCAACATTTTTTGGCTTTCCATCATAGCACAAGCTGGCTGCTTAAAATCAGACATTTAGTATGGTCAATACCACACAGCTTTCAGAGCTGGGTCAGAGGTCAAATCTGTTCTGTATATTTAGCCTGGTCCTTCAGGCTAGCATGATCTGATTTACTGGAGTGACACCTCAATTTAAAGCTAAGATTCAGACCTTTTCATAGAGTCCAACATTGTTGAGTTTACCCCTTCTGGTGGCTAGCAGCACACTGATGAATTATGGTTATATTCAACTGTCTTTAAAAGGCCTGCAGCCAACTGGTTTTATATTCTAACTTATCCTCCTGTATTTCTGGTAAACCTGCTTCAAATCAAACATGTTGCACATCAAATTAAAGCTTAGGTTCTCTTCTTTCCAACAATTGTTGGCTTTCCATCCTATCACAAGCTGGCTGCTTAAAATCAGACATTTAGTGTGGTCAATACCACACAGCTTTCAGAGCTGGGTCAGATGTCAAATCTGTTCTGTATATTTAGCCTGGTCTTTCAGGCTAGCATGATCTGATTTACTGGAGTGACACCTCAATTTAAAGCTCAGATTCAGACCTTTTCATAGAGTCCAACATTGTTGATTTTACCCCTTCTGGTGGCTAGCAGCACACTGATGAATTATGGTTACATTCAGCTGTTTTCAAAAGGCCTGCAGCCAACAGGTTTTCTATTCTAACTTATCCTCCTGTATTTCTGGTAAACCTGCTTCAAATCAAACATGTTGCACATCAAATTAAAGCTTAGGTTCTCTTCTTTCCATCAATTGTTGGCTTTCCATCCTATCACAACCTGGCTGCTTAAAATCAGACATTTAGTGTGGTCAATACCACACAGCTTTCAGAGCTGGGTCAGATGTCAAATCTGTTCTGTATATTTAGCCTGGTCCTTCAGGCTAGCATGATCTGATTTACTGGAGTGACACCTCAATTTAAAGCTAAGATTCAGACCTTTTCATAGAGTCCAACATTGTTGTGTTCACCCCTTCTGGTGGCTAGCAGCACACTGATGAATTGTGGTTACATTCAGCTGTTTTCAAAAGGCCTGCAGCCAACTGGTTTTATATTCTAACTTATCCTCCTGTATTTCTGGTAAACCTGCTTCAAATCAAACATGTTGCACATCAAATTAAAGCTTAGGTTATCTTCTTTCCATCAATTGTTGGCTTTCCATCCTATCACAACCTGGCTGCTTAAAATCAGACATTTAGTGTGGTCAATACCACACAGCTTTCAGAGCTGGGTCAGAGGTCAAATCTGTTCTGTATATTTAACCTGGTCTTTCAGGCTAGCATGATCTGATTTACTGGAGTGACACCTCAATTTAAAGCTCAGATTCAGACCTTTTCATAGAGTCCAACATTGTTGAGTTTACCCCTTCTGGTGGCTAGCAGCACACTGATGAATTATGGTTACATTCAGCTCTTTTCAAAAGGCCTGCAGCCAACAGGTTTTATATTCTAACTTATCCTCCTGTATTTCTGGTAAACCTGCTTCAAATCAAACATGTTGCACATCAAATTAAAGCTTAGGTTCTCTTCTTTCCAACATTTTTTGGCTTTCCATCATAGCACAAGCTGGCTGCTTAAAATCAGACATTTAGTATGGTCAATACCACACAGCTTTCAGAGCTGGGTCAGAGGTCAAATCTGTTCTGTATATTTAGCCTGGTCCTTCAGGCTAGCATGATCTGATTTACTGGAGTGACACCTCAATTTAAAGCTAAGATTCAGACCTTTTCATAGAGTCCAACATTGTTGAGTTTACCCCTTCTGGTGGCTAGCAGCACACTGATGAATTATGGTTATATTCAACTGTCTTTAAAAGGCCTGCAGCCAACTGGTTTTATATTCTAACTTATCCTCCTGTATTTCTGGTAAACCTGCTTCAAATCAAACATGTTGCACATCAAATTAAAGCTTAGGTTCTCTTCTTTCCATCAATTGTTGGCTTTCCATCCTATCACAACCTGGCTGCTTAAAATCAGACATTTAGTATGGTCAATACCACACAGCTTTCAGAGCTGGGTCAGAGATCAAATCTGTTCTGTATATTTAACCTGGTCTTTCAGGCTAGCATGATCTGATTTACTGGAGTGACACCTCAATTTAAAGCTAAGATTCAGACCTTTTCATAGAGTCCAACATTGTTGAGTTTACCCCTTCTGGTGGCTAGCAGCACACTGATGAATTATGGTTACATTCAGCTGTTTTCAAAAGGCCTGCAGCCAACTGGTTTTATATTCTAACTTATCCTCCTGTATTTCTGGTAAACCTGCTTCAAATCAAACATGTTGCACATCAAATTAAAGCTTAGGTTCTCTTCTTTCCAACAATTGTTGGCTTTCCATCCTATCACAAGCTGGCTGCTTAAAATCAGACATTTAGTGTGGTCAATACCACACAGCTTTCAGAGCTGGGTCAGATGTCAAATCTGTTCTGTATATTTAGCCTGGTCTTTCAGGCTAGCATGATCTGATTTACTGGAGTGACACCTCAATTTAAAGCTCAGATTCAGACCTTTTCATAGAGTCCAACATTGTTGATTTTACCCCTTCTGGTGGCTAGCAGCACACTGATGAATTATGGTTACATTCAGCTGTTTTCAAAAGGCCTGCAGCCAACAGGTTTTCTATTCTAACTTATCCTCCTGTATTTCTGGTAAACCTGCTTCAAATCAAACATGTTGCACATCAAATTAAAGCTTAGGTTCTCTTCTTTCCATCAATTGTTGGCTTTCCATCCTATCACAACCTGGCTGCTTAAAATCAGACATTTAGTATGGTCAATACCACACAGCTTTCAGAGCTGGGTCAGAGATCAAATCTGTTCTGTATATTTAACCTGGTCTTTCAGGCTAGCATGATCTGATTTACTGGAGTGACACCTCAATTTAAAGCTAAGATTCAGACCTTTTCATAGAGTCCAACATTGTTGAGTTTACCCCTTCTGGTGGCTAGCAGCACACTGATGAATTATGGTTACATTCAGCTGTTTTCAAAAGGCCTGCAGCCAACTGGTTTTATATTCTAACTTATCCTCCTGTATTTCTGGTAAACCTGCTTCAAATCAAACATGTTGCACATCAAATTAAAGCTTAGGTTCTCTTCTTTCCAACAATTGTTGGCTTTCCATCCTATCACAAGCTGGCTGCTTAAAATCAGACATTTAGTGTGGTCAATACCACACAGCTTTCAGAGCTGGGTCAGATGTCAAATCTGTTCTGTATATTTAGCCTGGTCTTTCAGGCTAGCATGATCTGATTTACTGGAGTGACACCTCAATTTAAAGCTCAGATTCAGACCTTTTCATAGAGTCCAACATTGTTGATTTTACCCCTTCTGGTGGCTAGCAGCACACTGATGAATTATGGTTACATTCAGCTGTTTTCAAAAGGCCTGCAGCCAACAGGTTTTCTATTCTAACTTATCCTCCTGTATTTCTGGTAAACCTGCTTCAAATCAAACATGTTGCACATCAAATTAAAGCTTAGGTTCTCTTCTTTCCATCAATTGTTGGCTTTCCATCATAGCACAACCTGGCTGCTTAAAATCAGACATTTAGTGTGGTCAATACCACACAGCTTTCAGAGCTGGGTCAGAGGTCAAATCTGTTCTGTATATTTAGCCTGGTCTTTCAGGCTAGCATGATCAGATTTACTGGAGTGACACCTCAATTTAAAGCTCAGATTCAGACCTTTTCATAGAGTCCAACATTGTTGAGTTTACCCCTTCTGGTGGCTAGCAGCACACTGATGAATTATGGTTACATTCAGCTCTTTTCAAAAGGCCTGCAGCCAACAGGTTTTATAGTCTAACTTATCCTCTTGTATTTCTGGTAAACCTGCTTCAAATCAAACATGTTGCACATCAAATTAAAGCTTAGGTTCTCTTCTTTCCATCAATTGTTGGCTTTCCATCCTATCACAACCTGGCTGCTTAAAATCAGACATTTAGTGTGGTCAATACCACACAGCTTTCAGAGCTGGGTCAGATGTCAAATCTGTTCTGTATATTTAGCCTGGTCCTTCAGGCTAGCATGATCTGATTTACTGGAGTGACACCTCAATTTAAAGCTAAGATTCAGACCTTTTCATAGAGTCCAACATTGTTGTGTTCACCCCTTCTGGTGGCTAGCAGCACACTGATGAATTGTGGTTACATTCAGCTGTTTTCAAAAGGCCTGCAGCCAACTGGTTTTATATTCTAACTTATCCTCCTGTATTTCTGGTAAACCTGCTTCAAATCAAACATGTTGCACATCAAATTAAAGCTTAGGTTATCTTCTTTCCATCAATTGTTGGCTTTCCATCCTATCACAACCTGGCTGCTTAAAATCAGACATTTAGTGTGGTCAATACCACACAGCTTTCAGAGCTGGGTCAGAGGTCAAATCTGTTCTGTATATTTAACCTGGTCTTTCAGGCTAGCATGATCTGATTTACTGGAGTGACACCTCAATTTAAAGCTCAGATTCAGACCTTTTCATAGAGTCCAACATTGTTGATTTTACCCCTTCTGGTGGCTAGCAGCACACTGATGAATTATGGTTACATTCAGCTCTTTTCAAAAGGCCTGCAGCCAACAGGTTTTATATTCTAACTTATCCTCCTGTATTTCTGGTAAACCTGCTTCAAATCAAACATGTTGCACATCAAATTAAAGCTTAGGTTCTCTTCTTTCCATCAATTGTTGGCTTTCCATCCTATCACAACCTGGCTGCTTAAAATCAGACATTTAGTATGGTCAATACCACACAGCTTTCAGAGCTGGGTCAGAGATCAAATCTGTTCTGTATATTTAACCTGGTCTTTCAGGCTAGCATGATCTGATTTACTGGAGTGACACCTCAATTTAAAGCTAAGATTCAGACCTTTTCATAGAGTCCAACATTGTTGAGTTTACCCCTTCTGGTGGCTAGCAGCACACTGATGAATTATGGTTACATTCAGCTGTTTTCAAAAGGCCCGCAGCCAACTGGTTTTATATTCTAACTTATCCTCCTGTATTTCTGGTAAACCTGCTTCAAATCAAACATGTTGCACATCAAATTAAAGCTTAGGTTCTCTTCTTTCCAACATTTTTTGGCTTTCCATCATAGCACAAGCTGGCTGCTTAAAATCAGACATTTAGTATGGTCAATACCACACAGCTTTCAGAGCTGGGTCAGAGGTCAAATCTGTTCTGTATATTTAGCCTGGTCCTTCAGGCTAGCATGATCTGATTTACTGGAGTGACACCTCAATTTAAAGCTAAGATTCAGACCTTTTCATAGAGTCCAACATTGTTGAGTTTACCCCTTCTGGTGGCTAGCAGCACACTGATGAATTATGGTTATATTCAACTGTCTTTAAAAGGCCTGCAGCCAACTGGTTTTATATTCTAACTTATCCTCCTGTATTTCTGGTAAACCTGCTTCAAATCAAACATGTTGCACATCAAATTAAAGCTTAGGTTCTCTTCTTTCCAACAATTGTTGGCTTTCCATCCTATCACAAGCTGGCTGCTTAAAATCAGACATTTAGTGTGGTCAATACCACACAGCTTTCAGAGCTGGATCAGAGGTCAAATCTGTTCTGTATATTTAGCCTGGTCTTTCAGGCTAGCATGATCTGATTTACTGGAGTGACACCTCAATTTAAAGCTCAGATTCAGACCTTTTTATAGAGTCCAACATTGTTCATTTTAGACCTTCTGGTGGCTATCAGCACACTGATGAATTATGGTTATATTCAACTGTCTTTAAAAGGCCTGCAGCCAACTGGTTTTATATTCTAACTTATCCTCCTGTATTTCTGGTAAACCTGCTTCAAATCAAACATGTTGCACATCAAATTAAAGCTTAGGTTCTCTTCTTTCCATCAATTTTCGGCTTTCCATCATAGCACAACCTGGCTGCTTAAAATCAGACATTTTGTGTGGTCAATACCAGACAGCTTTCAGAGCTGGGTCAGAGGTCAAATCTGTTCTGTATATTTAGCCTGGTCTTTCAGGCTAGCATGATCTGATTTACTGGAGTGATACCTCAATTTAAAGCTCAGATTCAGACCTTTTCATAGAGTCCAACATTGTTCATTTTAAACCTTCTGGTGGCTAGCAGCACACTGATGAATTATGGTTATATTCAACTGTTTTTAAAAGGCCTGCAGCCAACTGGTTTTATATTCTAACTTATCCTCCTGTATTTCTGGTAAACCTGCTTCAAATCAAACATGTTGCACATCAAATTAAAGCTTAGGTTCTCTTCTTTCCAACAATTGTTGGCTTTCCATCATAGCACAACCTGGCTGCTTAAAATCAGACATTTAGTGTGGTCAATACCACACAGCTTTCAGAGCTGGGTCAGATGTCAAATCTGTTCTGTATATTTAGCCTGGTCTTTCAGGCTAGCATGATCTGATTTACTGGAGTGACACCTCAATTTAAAGCTCAGATTCAGACCTTTTCATAGAGTCCAACATTGTTGATTTTACCCCTTCTGGTGGCTAGCAGCACACTGATGAATTATGGTTACATTCAGCTGTTTTCAAAAGGCCTGCAGCCAACAGGTTTTCTATTCTAACTTATCCTCCTGTATTTCTGGTAAACCTGCTTCAAATCAAACATGTTGCACATCAAATTAAAGCTTAGGTTCTCTTCTTTCCATCAATTGTTGGCTTTCCATCATAGCACAACCTGGCTGCTTAAAATCAGACATTTAGTGTGGTCAATACCACACAGCTTTCAGAGCTGGGTCAGAGGTCAAATCTGTTCTGTATATTTAGCCTGGTCTTTCAGGCTAGCATGATCTGATTTACTGGAGTGACACCTCAATTTAAAGCTCAGATTCAGACCTTTTCATAGAGTCCAACATTGTTGAGTTTACCCCTTCTGGTGGCTAGCAGCACACTGATGAATTATGGTTACATTCAGCTCTTTTCAAAAGGCCTGCAGCCAACAGGTTTTATAGTCTAACTTATCCTATTGTATTTCTGGTAAACCTGCTTCAAATCAAACATGTTGCACATCAAATTAAAGCTTAGGTTCTCTTCTTTCCATCAATTGTTGGCTTTCCATCCTATCACAACCTGGCTGCTTAAAATCAGACATTTAGTGTGGTCAATACCACACAGCTTTCAGAGCTGGGTCAGATGTCAAATCTGTTCTGTATATTTAGCCTGGTCCTTCAGGCTAGCATGATCTGATTTACTGGAGTGACACCTCAATTTAAAGCTAAGATTCAGACCTTTTCATAGAGTCCAACATTGTTGTGTTCACCCCTTCTGGTGGCTAGCAGCACACTGATGAATTGTGGTTACATTCAGCTGTTTTCAAAAGGCCTGCAGCCAACTGGTTTTATATTCTAACTTATCCTCCTGTATTTCTGGTAAACCTGCTTCAAATCAAACATGTTGCACATCAAATTAAAGCTTAGGTTATCTTCTTTCCATCAATTGTTGGCTTTCCATCCTATCACAACCTGGCTGCTTAAAATCAGACATTTAGTGTGGTCAATACCACACAGCTTTCAGAGCTGGGTCAGAGGTCAAATCTGTTCTGTATATTTAACCTGGTCTTTCAGGCTAGCATGATCTGATTTACTGGAGTGACACCTCAATTTAAAGCTCAGATTCAGACCTTTTCATAGAGTCCAACATTGTTGAGTTTACCCCTTCTGGTGGCTAGCAGCACACTGATGAATTATGGTTACATTCAGCTCTTTTCAAAAGGCATGCAGCCAACAGGTTTTATATTCTAACTTATCCTCCTGTATTTCTGGTAAACCTGCTTCAAATCAAACATGTTGCACATCAAATTAAAGCTTAGGTTCTCTTCTTTCCATCAATTGTTGGCTTTCCATCCTATCACAACATGGCTGCTTAAAATCAGACATTTAGTATGGTCAATACCACACAGCTTTCAGAGCTGGGTCAGAGATCAAATCTGTTCTGTATATTTAACCTGGTCTTTCAGGCTAGCATGATCTGATTTACTGGAGTGACACCTCAATTTAAAGCTAAGATTCAGACCTTTTCATAGAGTCCAACATTGTTGAGTTTACCCCTTCTGGTGGCTAGCAGCACACTGATGAATTATGGTTACATTCAGCTGTTTTCAAAAGGCCCGCAGCCAACTGGTTTTATATTCTAACTTATCCTCCTGTATTTCTGGTAAACCTGCTTCAAATCAAACATGTTGCACATCAAATTAAAGCTTAGGTTCTCTTCTTTCCAACATTTTTTGGCTTTCCATCATAGCACAAGCTGGCTGCTTAAAATCAGACATTTAGTATGGTCAATACCACACAGCTTTCAGAGCTGGGTCAGAGGTCAAATCTGTTCTGTATATTTAGCCTGGTCTTTCAGGCTAGCATGATCTGATTTACTGGAGTGATACCTCAATTTAAAGCTCAGATTCAGACCTTTTCATAGAGTCCAACATTGTTGATTTTACCCCTTCTGGTGGCTAGCAGCACACTGATTAATTATGGTTACATTCAGCTGTTTTCAAAAGGCCTGCAGCCAACAGGTTTTATATTCTAACTTATCCTCCTGTATTTCTGGTAAACCTGCTTCAAATCAAACATGTTGCACATCAAATTAAAGCTTAGGTTCTCTTCTTTCCATCAATTGTTGGCTTTCCATCATAGCACAACCTGGCTGCTTAAAATCAGACATTTAGTATGGTCAATACCACACAGCTTTGAGAGCTGGGTCAGAGGTCAAATCTGTTCTGTATATTTAGCCTGGTCCTTCAGGCTAGCATGATCTGATTTACTGGAGTGACACCTCAATTTAAAGCTCAGATTCAGACCTTTTCATAGAGTCCAACATTGTTGAGTTTACCCCTTCTGGTGGCTAACAGCACACTGATGAATTATGGTTACATTCAGCTCTTTTCAAAAGGCCTGCAGCCAACAGGTTTTATATTCTAACTTATCCTCCTGTATTTCTGGTAAACCTGCTTCAAATCAAACATGTTGCACATCAAATTAAAGCTTAGGTTCTCTTCTTTCCATCAATTGTTGGCTTTCCATCATAGCACAACCTGGCTGCTTAAAATCAGACATTTAGTATGGTCAATACCACACAGCTTTGAGAGCTGGGTCAGAGGTCAAATCTGTTCTGTATATTTAGCCTGGTCCTTCAGGCTAGCATGATCTGATTTACTGGAGTGACACCTCAATTTAAAGCTCAGATTCAGACCTTTTCATAGAGTCCAACATTGTTGAGTTTACCCCTTCTGGTGGCTAGCAGCACACTGATGAATTATGGTTACATTCAGCTCTTTTCAAAAGGCCTGCAGCCAACAGGTTTTATATTCTAACTTATCCTCCTGTATTTCTGGTAAACCTGCTTCAAATCAAACATGTTGCACATCAAATTAAAGCTTAGGTTCTCTTCTTTCCATCAATTGTTGGCTTTCCATCCTATCACAACCTGGCTGCTTAAAATCAGACATTTAGTATGGTCAATACCACACAGCTTTCAGAGCTGGGTCAGAGATCAAATCTGTTCTGTATATTTAACCTGGTCTTTCAGGCTAGCATGATCTGATTTACTGGAGTGACACCTCAATTTAAAGCTAAGATTCAGACCTTTTCATAGAGTCCAACATTGTTGAGTTTACCCCTTCTGGTGGCTAGCAGCACACTGATGAATTATGGTTACATTCAGCTGTTTTCAAAAGGCCCGCAGCCAACTGGTTTTATATTCTAACTTATCCTCCTGTATTTCTGGTAAACCTGCTTCAAATCAAACATGTTGCACATCAAATTAAAGCTTAGGTTCTCTTCTTTCCAACATTTTTTGGCTTTCCATCATAGCACAAGCTGGCTGCTTAAAATCAGACATTTAGTATGGTCAATACCACACAGCTTTCAGAGCTGGGTCAGAGGTCAAATCTGTTCTGTATATTTAGCCTGGTCCTTCAGGCTAGCATGATCTGATTTACTGGAGTGACACCTCAATTTAAAGCTAAGATTCAGACCTTTTCATAGAGTCCAACATTGTTGAGTTTACCCCTTCTGGTGGCTAGCAGCACACTGATGAATTATGGTTATATTCAACTGTCTTTAAAAGGCCTGCAGCCAACTGGTTTTATATTCTAACTTATCCTCCTGTATTTCTGGTAAACCTGCTTCAAATCAAACATGTTGCACATCAAATTAAAGCTTAGGTTCTCTTCTTTCCAACAATTGTTGGCTTTCCATCCTATCACAAGCTGGCTGCTTAAAATCAGACATTTAGTGTGGTCAATACCACACAGCTTTCAGAGCTGGGTCAGAGGTCAAATCTGTTCTGTATATTTAACCTGGTCTTTCAGGCTAGCATGATCTGATTTACTGGAGTGACACCTCAATTTAAAGCTCAGATTCAGACCTTTTCATAGAGTCCAACATTGTTGAGTTTACCCCTTCTGGTGGCTAGCAGCACACTGATGAATTATGGTTACATTCAGCTCTTTTCAAAAGGCATGCAGCCAACAGGTTTTATATTCTAACTTATCCTCCTGTATTTCTGGTAAACCTGCTTCAAATCAAACATGTTGCACATCAAATTAAAGCTTAGGTTCTCTTCTTTCCATCAATTGTTGGCTTTCCATCCTATCACAACATGGCTGCTTAAAATCAGACATTTAGTATGGTCAATACCACACAGCTTTCAGAGCTGGGTCAGAGATCAAATCTGTTCTGTATATTTAACCTGGTCTTTCAGGCTAGCATGATCTGATTTACTGGAGTGACACCTCAATTTAAAGCTAAGATTCAGACCTTTTCATAGAGTCCAACATTGTTGAGTTTACCCCTTCTGGTGGCTAGCAGCACACTGATGAATTATGGTTACATTCAGCTGTTTTCAAAAGGCCCGCAGCCAACTGGTTTTATATTCTAACTTATCCTCCTGTATTTCTGGTAAACCTGCTTCAAATCAAACATGTTGCACATCAAATTAAAGCTTAGGTTCTCTTCTTTCCAACATTTTTTGGCTTTCCATCATAGCACAAGCTGGCTGCTTAAAATCAGACATTTAGTATGGTCAATACCACACAGCTTTCAGAGCTGGGTCAGAGGTCAAATCTGTTCTGTATATTTAGCCTGGTCTTTCAGGCTAGCATGATCTGATTTACTGGAGTGATACCTCAATTTAAAGCTCAGATTCAGACCTTTTCATAGAGTCCAACATTGTTGATTTTACCCCTTCTGGTGGCTAGCAGCACACTGATTAATTATGGTTACATTCAGCTGTTTTCAAAAGGCCTGCAGCCAACAGGTTTTATATTCTAACTTATCCTCCTGTATTTCTGGTAAACCTGCTTCAAATCAAACATGTTGCACATCAAATTAAAGCTTAGGTTCTCTTCTTTCCATCAATTGTTGGCTTTCCATCATAGCACAACCTGGCTGCTTAAAATCAGACATTTAGTATGGTCAATACCACACAGCTTTGAGAGCTGGGTCAGAGGTCAAATCTGTTCTGTATATTTAGCCTGGTCCTTCAGGCTAGCATGATCTGATTTACTGGAGTGACACCTCAATTTAAAGCTCAGATTCAGACCTTTTCATAGAGTCCAACATTGTTGAGTTTACCCCTTCTGGTGGCTAACAGCACACTGATGAATTATGGTTACATTCAGCTCTTTTCAAAAGGCCTGCAGCCAACAGGTTTTATATTCTAACTTATCCTCCTGTATTTCTGGTAAACCTGCTTCAAATCAAACATGTTGCACATCAAATTAAAGCTTAGGTTCTCTTCTTTCCATCAATTGTTGGCTTTCCATCATAGCACAACCTGGCTGCTTAAAATCAGACATTTAGTATGGTCAATACCACACAGCTTTGAGAGCTGGGTCAGAGGTCAAATCTGTTCTGTATATTTAGCCTGGTCCTTCAGGCTAGCATGATCTGATTTACTGGAGTGACACCTCAATTTAAAGCTCAGATTCAGACCTTTTCATAGAGTCCAACATTGTTGAGTTTACCCCTTCTGGTGGCTAGCAGCACACTGATGAATTATGGTTACATTCAGCTCTTTTCAAAAGGCCTGCAGCCAACAGGTTTTATATTCTAACTTATCCTCCTGTATTTCTGGTAAACCTGCTTCAAATCAAACATGTTGCACATCAAATTAAAGCTTAGGTTCTCTTCTTTCCATCAATTGTTGGCTTTCCATCCTATCACAACCTGGCTGCTTAAAATCAGACATTTAGTATGGTCAATACCACACAGCTTTCAGAGCTGGGTCAGAGATCAAATCTGTTCTGTATATTTAACCTGGTCTTTCAGGCTAGCATGATCTGATTTACTGGAGTGACACCTCAATTTAAAGCTAAGATTCAGACCTTTTCATAGAGTCCAACATTGTTGAGTTTACCCCTTCTGGTGGCTAGCAGCACACTGATGAATTATGGTTACATTCAGCTGTTTTCAAAAGGCCCGCAGCCAACTGGTTTTATATTCTAACTTATCCTCCTGTATTTCTGGTAAACCTGCTTCAAATCAAACATGTTGCACATCAAATTAAAGCTTAGGTTCTCTTCTTTCCAACATTTTTTGGCTTTCCATCATAGCACAAGCTGGCTGCTTAAAATCAGACATTTAGTATGGTCAATACCACACAGCTTTCAGAGCTGGGTCAGAGGTCAAATCTGTTCTGTATATTTAGCCTGGTCCTTCAGGCTAGCATGATCTGATTTACTGGAGTGACACCTCAATTTAAAGCTAAGATTCAGACCTTTTCATAGAGTCCAACATTGTTGAGTTTACCCCTTCTGGTGGCTAGCAGCACACTGATGAATTATGGTTATATTCAACTGTCTTTAAAAGGCCTGCAGCCAACTGGTTTTATATTCTAACTTATCCTCCTGTATTTCTGGTAAACCTGCTTCAAATCAAACATGTTGCACATCAAATTAAAGCTTAGGTTCTCTTCTTTCCAACAATTGTTGGCTTTCCATCCTATCACAAGCTGGCTGCTTAAAATCAGACATTTAGTGTGGTCAATACCACACAGCTTTCAGAGCTGGGTCAGAGGTCAAATCTGTTCTGTATATTTAACCTGGTCTTTCAGGCTAGCATGATCTGATTTACTGGAGTGACACCTCAATTTAAAGCTCAGATTCAGACCTTTTCATAGAGTCCAACATTGTTGAGTTTACCCCTTCTGGTGGCTAGCAGCACACTGATGAATTATGGTTACATTCAGCTCTTTTCAAAAGGCATGCAGCCAACAGGTTTTATATTCTAACTTATCCTCCTGTATTTCTGGTAAACCTGCTTCAAATCAAACATGTTGCACATCAAATTAAAGCTTAGGTTCTCTTCTTTCCATCAATTGTTGGCTTTCCATCCTATCACAACATGGCTGCTTAAAATCAGACATTTAGTATGGTCAATACCACACAGCTTTCAGAGCTGGGTCAGAGATCAAATCTGTTCTGTATATTTAACCTGGTCTTTCAGGCTAGCATGATCTGATTTACTGGAGTGACACCTCAATTTAAAGCTAAGATTCAGACCTTTTCATAGAGTCCAACATTGTTGAGTTTACCCCTTCTGGTGGCTAGCAGCACACTGATGAATTATGGTTACATTCAGCTGTTTTCAAAAGGCCCGCAGCCAACTGGTTTTATATTCTAACTTATCCTCCTGTATTTCTGGTAAACCTGCTTCAAATCAAACATGTTGCACATCAAATTAAAGCTTAGGTTCTCTTCTTTCCAACATTTTTTGGCTTTCCATCATAGCACAAGCTGGCTGCTTAAAATCAGACATTTAGTATGGTCAATACCACACAGCTTTCAGAGCTGGGTCAGAGGTCAAATCTGTTCTGTATATTTAGCCTGGTCTTTCAGGCTAGCATGATCTGATTTACTGGAGTGATACCTCAATTTAAAGCTCAGATTCAGACCTTTTCATAGAGTCCAACATTGTTGATTTTACCCCTTCTGGTGGCTAGCAGCACACTGATTAATTATGGTTACATTCAGCTGTTTTCAAAAGGCCTGCAGCCAACAGGTTTTATATTCTAACTTATCCTCCTGTATTTCTGGTAAACCTGCTTCAAATCAAACATGTTGCACATCAAATTAAAGCTTAGGTTCTCTTCTTTCCATCAATTGTTGGCTTTCCATCATAGCACAACCTGGCTGCTTAAAATCAGACATTTAGTATGGTCAATACCACACAGCTTTGAGAGCTGGGTCAGAGGTCAAATCTGTTCTGTATATTTAGCCTGGTCCTTCAGGCTAGCATGATCTGATTTACTGGAGTGACACCTCAATTTAAAGCTCAGATTCAGACCTTTTCATAGAGTCCAACATTGTTGAGTTTACCCCTTCTGGTGGCTAACAGCACACTGATGAATTATGGTTACATTCAGCTCTTTTCAAAAGGCCTGCAGCCAACAGGTTTTATATTCTAACTTATCCTCCTGTATTTCTGGTAAACCTGCTTCAAATCAAACATGTTGCACATCAAATTAAAGCTTAGGTTCTCTTCTTTCCATCAATTGTTGGCTTTCCATCATAGCACAACCTGGCTGCTTAAAATCAGACATTTAGTATGGTCAATACCACACAGCTTTGAGAGCTGGGTCAGAGGTCAAATCTGTTCTGTATATTTAGCCTGGTCCTTCAGGCTAGCATGATCTGATTTACTGGAGTGACACCTCAATTTAAAGCTCAGATTCAGACCTTTTCATAGAGTCCAACATTGTTGAGTTTACCCCTTCTGGTGGCTAGCAGCACACTGATGAATTATGGTTACATTCAGCTCTTTTCAAAAGGCCTGCAGCCAACAGGTTTTATATTCTAACTTATCCTCCTGTATTTCTGGTAAACCTGCTTCAAATCAAACATGTTGCACATCAAATTAAAGCTTAGGTTCTCTTCTTTCCATCAATTGTTGGCTTTCCATCCTATCACAACCTGGCTGCTTAAAATCAGACATTTAGTATGGTCAATACCACACAGCTTTCAGAGCTGGGTCAGAGATCAAATCTGTTCTGTATATTTAACCTGGTCTTTCAGGCTAGCATGATCTGATTTACTGGAGTGACACCTCAATTTAAAGCTAAGATTCAGACCTTTTCATAGAGTCCAACATTGTTGAGTTTACCCCTTCTGGTGGCTAGCAGCACACTGATGAATTATGGTTACATTCAGCTGTTTTCAAAAGGCCCGCAGCCAACTGGTTTTATATTCTAACTTATCCTCCTGTATTTCTGGTAAACCTGCTTCAAATCAAACATGTTGCACATCAAATTAAAGCTTAGGTTCTCTTCTTTCCAACATTTTTTGGCTTTCCATCATAGCACAAGCTGGCTGCTTAAAATCAGACATTTAGTATGGTCAATACCACACAGCTTTCAGAGCTGGGTCAGAGGTCAAATCTGTTCTGTATATTTAGCCTGGTCCTTCAGGCTAGCATGATCTGATTTACTGGAGTGACACCTCAATTTAAAGCTAAGATTCAGACCTTTTCATAGAGTCCAACATTGTTGAGTTTACCCCTTCTGGTGGCTAGCAGCACACTGATGAATTATGGTTATATTCAACTGTCTTTAAAAGGCCTGCAGCCAACTGGTTTTATATTCTAACTTATCCTCCTGTATTTCTGGTAAACCTGCTTCAAATCAAACATGTTGCACATCAAATTAAAGCTTAGGTTCTCTTCTTTCCAACAATTGTTGGCTTTCCATCCTATCACAAGCTGGCTGCTTAAAATCAGACATTTAGTGTGGTCAATACCACACAGCTTTCAGAGCTGGGTCAGATGTCAAATCTGTTCTGTATATTTAGCCTGGTCTTTCAGGCTAGCATGATCTGATTTACTGGAGTGACACCTCAATTTAAAGCTCAGATTCAGACCTTTTCATAGAGTCCAACATTGTTGATTTTACCCCTTCTGGTGGCTAGCAGCACACTGATGAATTATGGTTACATTCAGCTGTTTTCAAAAGGCCTGCAGCCAACAGGTTTTCTATTCTAACTTATCCTCCTGTATTTCTGGTAAACCTGCTTCAAATCAAACATGTTGCACATCAAATTAAAGCTTAGGTTCTCTTCTTTCCATCAATTGTTGGCTTTCCATCCTATCACAACCTGGCTGCTTAAAATCAGACATTTAGTGTGGTCAATACCACACAGCTTTCAGAGCTGGGTCAGATGTCAAATCTGTTCTGTATATTTAGCCTGGTCCTTCAGGCTAGCATGATCTGATTTACTGGAGTGACACCTCAATTTAAAGCTAAGATTCAGACCTTTTCATAGAGTCCAACATTGTTGTGTTCACCCCTTCTGGTGGCTAGCAGCACACTGATGAATTGTGGTTACATTCAGCTGTTTTCAAAAGGCCTGCAGCCAACTGGTTTTATATTCTAACTTATCCTCCTGTATTTCTGGTAAACCTGCTTCAAATCAAACATGTTGCACATCAAATTAAAGCTTAGGTTATCTTCTTTCCATCAATTGTTGGCTTTCCATCCTATCACAACCTGGCTGCTTAAAATCAGACATTTAGTGTGGTCAATACCACACAGCTTTCAGAGCTGGGTCAGAGGTCAAATCTGTTCTGTATATTTAACCTGGTCTTTCAGGCTAGCATGATCTGATTTACTGGAGTGACACCTCAATTTAAAGCTCAGATTCAGACCTTTTCATAGAGTCCAACATTGTTGAGTTTACCCCTTCTGGTGGCTAGCAGCACACTGATGAATTATGGTTACATTCAGCTCTTTTCAAAAGGCCTGCAGCCAACAGGTTTTATATTCTAACTTATCCTCCTGTATTTCTGGTAAACCTGCTTCAAATCAAACATGTTGCACATCAAATTAAAGCTTAGGTTCTCTTCTTTCCATCAATTGTTGGCTTTCCATCCTATCACAACCTGGCTGCTTAAAATCAGACATTTAGTATGGTCAATAACACAGCTTTCAGAGCTGGGTCAGAGATCAAATCTGTTCTGTATATTTAACCTGGTCTTTCAGGCTAGCATGATCTGATTTACTGGAGTGACACCTCAATTTAAAGCTAAGATTCAGACCTTTTCATAGAGTCCAACATTGTTGAGTTTACCCCTTCTGGTGGCTAGCAGCACACTGATGAATTATGGTTACATTCAGCTGTTTTCAAAAGGCCCGCAGCCAACTGGTTTTATATTCTAACTTATCCTCCTGTATTTCTGGTAAACCTGCTTCAAATCAAACATGTTGCACATCAAATTAAAGCTTAGGTTCTCTTCTTTCCAACATTTTTTGGCTTTCCATCATAGCACAAGCTGGCTGCTTAAAATCAGACATTTAGTATGGTCAATACCACACAGCTTTCAGAGCTGGGTCAGAGGTCAAATCTGTTCTGTATATTTAGCCTGGTCCTTCAGGCTAGCATGATCTGATTTACTGGAGTGACACCTCAATTTAAAGCTAAGATTCAGACCTTTTCATAGAGTCCAACATTGTTGAGTTTACCCCTTCTGGTGGCTAGCAGCACACTGATGAATTATGGTTATATTCAACTGTCTTTAAAAGGCCTGCAGCCAACTGGTTTTATATTCTAACTTATCCTCCTGTATTTCTGGTAAACCTGCTTCAAATCAAACATGTTGCACATCAAATTAAAGCTTAGGTTCTCTTCTTTCCATCAATTGTTGGCTTTCCATCCTATCACAACCTGGCTGCTTAAAATCAGACATTTAGTATGGTCAATACCACACAGCTTTCAGAGCTGGGTCAGAGATCAAATCTGTTCTGTATATTTAACCTGGTCTTTCAGGCTAGCATGATCTGATTTACTGGAGTGACACCTCAATTTAAAGCTAAGATTCAGACCTTTTCATAGAGTCCAACATTGTTGAGTTTACCCCTTCTGGTGGCTAGCAGCACACTGATGAATTATGGTTACATTCAGCTGTTTTCAAAAGGCCCGCAGCCAACTGGTTTTATATTCTAACTTATCCTCCTGTATTTCTGGTAAACCTGCTTCAAATCAAACATGTTGCACATCAAATTAAAGCTTAGGTTCTCTTCTTTCCAACATTTTTTGGCTTTCCATCATAGCACAAGCTGGCTGCTTAAAATCAGACATTTAGTATGGTCAATACCACACAGCTTTCAGAGCTGGGTCAGAGGTCAAATCTGTTCTGTATATTTAGCCTGGTCCTTCAGGCTAGCATGATCTGATTTACTGGAGTGACACCTCAATTTAAAGCTAAGATTCAGACCTTTTCATAGAGTCCAACATTGTTGAGTTTACCCCTTCTGGTGGCTAGCAGCACACTGATGAATTATGGTTATATTCAACTGTCTTTAAAAGGCCTGCAGCCAACTGGTTTTATATTCTAACTTATCCTCCTGTATTTCTGGTAAACCTGCTTCAAATCAAACATGTTGCACATCAAATTAAAGCTTAGGTTCTCTTCTTTCCAACAATTGTTGGCTTTCCATCCTATCACAAGCTGGCTGCTTAAAATCAGACATTTAGTGTGGTCAATACCACACAGCTTTCAGAGCTGGATCAGAGGTCAAATCTGTTCTGTATATTTAGCCTGGTCTTTCAGGCTAGCATGATCTGATTTACTGGAGTGACACCTCAATTTAAAGCTCAGATTCAGACCTTTTTATAGAGTCCAACATTGTTCATTTTAAACCTTCTGGTGGCTATCAGCACACTGATGAATTATGGTTATATTCAACTGTCTTTAAAAGGCCTGCAGCCAACTGGTTTTATATTCTAACTTATCCTCCTGTATTTCTGGTAAACCTGCTTCAAATCAAACATGTTGCACATCAAATTAAAGCTTAGGTTCTCTTCTTTCCATCAATTTTCGGCTTTCCATCATAGCACAACCTGGCTGCTTAAAATCAGACATTTTGTGTGGTCAATACCAGACAGCTTTCAGAGCTGGGTCAGAGGTCAAATCTGTTCTGTATATTTAGCCTGGTCTTTCAGGCTAGCATGATCTGATTTACTGGAGTGATACCTCAATTTAAAGCTCAGATTCAGACCTTTTCATAGAGTCCAACATTGTTCATTTTAAACCTTCTGGTGGCTAGCAGCACACTGATGAATTATGGTTACATTCAGCTCTTTTCAAAAGGCCTGCAGCCAACAGGTTTTATATTCTAACTTATCCTCCTGTATTTCTGGTAAACCTGCTTCAAATCAAACATGTTGCACATCAAATTAAAGCTTAGGTTCTCTTCTTTCCATCAATTGTTGGCTTTCCATCCTATCACAACATGGCTGCTTAAAATCAGACATTTAGTATGGTCAATACCACACAGCTTTCAGAGCTGGGTCAGAGATCAAATCTGTTCTGTATATTTAACCTGGTCTTTCAGGCTAGCATGATCTGATTTACTGGAGTGACACCTCAATTTAAAGCTAAGATTCAGACCTTTTCATAGAGTCCAACATTGTTGAGTTTACCCCTTCTGGTGGCTAGCAGCACACTGATGAATTATGGTTACATTCAGCTGTTTTCAAAAGGCCCGCAGCCAACTGGTTTTATATTCTAACTTATCCTCCTGTATTTCTGGTAAACCTGCTTCAAATCAAACATGTTGCACATCAAATTAAAGCTTAGGTTCTCTTCTTTCCAACATTTTTTGGCTTTCCATCATAGCACAAGCTGGCTGCTTAAAATCAGACATTTAGTATGGTCAATACCACACAGCTTTCAGAGCTGGGTCAGAGGTCAAATCTGTTCTGTATATTTAGCCTGGTCTTTCAGGCTAGCATGATCTGATTTACTGGAGTGATACCTCAATTTAAAGCTCAGATTCAGACCTTTTCATAGAGTCCAACATTGTTGATTTTACCCCTTCTGGTGGCTAGCAGCACACTGATTAATTATGGTTACATTCAGCTGTTTTCAAAAGGCCTGCAGCCAACAGGTTTTATATTCTAACTTATCCTCCTGTATTTCTGGTAAACCTGCTTCAAATCAAACATGTTGCACATCAAATTAAAGCTTAGGTTCTCTTCTTTCCATCAATTGTTGGCTTTCCATCATAGCACAACCTGGCTGCTTAAAATCAGACATTTAGTATGGTCAATACCACACAGCTTTGAGAGCTGGGTCAGAGGTCAAATCTGTTCTGTATATTTAGCCTGGTCCTTCAGGCTAGCATGATCTGATTTACTGGAGTGACACCTCAATTTAAAGCTCAGATTCAGACCTTTTCATAGAGTCCAACATTGTTGAGTTTACCCCTTCTGGTGGCTAGCAGCACACTGATGAATTATGGTTACATTCAGCTCTTTTCAAAAGGCCTGCAGCCAACAGGTTTTATATTCTAACTTATCCTCCTGTATTTCTGGTAAACCTGCTTCAAATCAAACATGTTGCACATCAAATTAAAGCTTAGGTTCTCTTCTTTCCATCAATTGTTGGCTTTCCATCCTATCACAACCTGGCTGCTTAAAATCAGACATTTAGTGTGGTCAATACCAGACAGCTTTCAGAGCTGGGTCAGAGGTCAAATCTGTTCTGTATATTTAGCCTGGTCTTTCAGGCTAGCATGATCTGATTTACTGGAGTGATACCTCAATTTAAAGCTCAGATTCAGACCTTTTCATAGAGTCCAACATTGTTCATTTTAAACCTTCTGGTGGCTAGCAGCACACTGATGAATTATGGTCATATTCAACTGTTTTTAAAAGGCCTGCAGCCAACTGGTTTTATATTCTAACTTATCCTCCTGTATTTCTGGTAAACCTGCTTCAAATCAAACATGTTGCACATCAAATTAAAGCTTAGGTTCTCTTCTTTCCAACAATTGTTGGCTTTCCATCCTATCACAACATGGCTGCTTAAAATCAGACATTTAGTATGGTCAATACCACACAGCTTTCAGAGCTGGGTCAGAGATCAAATCTGTTCTGTATATTTAACCTGGTCTTTCAGGCTAGCATGATCTGATTTACTGGAGTGACACCTCAATTTAAAGCTAAGATTCAGACCTTTTCATAGAGTCCAACATTGTTGAGTTTACCCCTTCTGGTGGCTAGCAGCACACTGATGAATTATGGTTACATTCAGCTGTTTTCAAAAGGCCCGCAGCCAACTGGTTTTATATTCTAACTTATCCTCCTGTATTTCTGGTAAACCTGCTTCAAATCAAACATGTTGCACATCAAATTAAAGCTTAGGTTCTCTTCTTTCCAACATTTTTTGGCTTTCCATCATAGCACAAGCTGGCTGCTTAAAATCAGACATTTAGTATGGTCAATACCACACAGCTTTCAGAGCTGGGTCAGAGGTCAAATCTGTTCTGTATATTTAGCCTGGTCCTTCAGGCTAGCATGATCTGATTTACTGGAGTGACACCTCAATTTAAAGCTAAGATTCAGACCTTTTCATAGAGTCCAACATTGTTGAGTTTACCCCTTCTGGTGGCTAGCAGCACACTGATGAATTATGGTTATATTCAACTGTCTTTAAAAGGCCTGCAGCCAACTGGTTTTATATTCTAACTTATCCTCCTGTATTTCTGGTAAACCTGCTTCAAATCAAACATGTTGCACATCAAATTAAAGCTTAGGTTCTCTTCTTTCCAACAATTGTTGGCTTTCCATCCTATCACAAGCTGGCTGCTTAAAATCAGACATTTAGTGTGGTCAATACCACACAGCTTTCAGAGCTGGATCAGAGGTCAAATCTGTTCTGTATATTTAGCCTGGTCTTTCAGGCTAGCATGATCTGATTTACTGGAGTGACACCTCAATTTAAAGCTCAGATTCAGACCTTTTTATAGAGTCCAACATTGTTCATTTTAAACCTTCTGGTGGCTATCAGCACACTGATGAATTATGGTTATATTCAACTGTTTTTAAAAGGCCTGCAGCCAACTGGTTTTATATTCTAACTTATCCTCCTGTATTTCTGGTAAACCTGCTTCAAATCAAACATGTTGCACATCAAATTAAAGCTTAGGTTCTCTTCTTTCCATCAATTGTTGGCTTTCCATCATAGCACAACCTGGCTGCTTAAAATCAGACATTTTGTGTGGTCAATACCAGACAGCTTTCAGAGCTGGGTCAGAGGTCAAATCTGTTCTGTATATTTAGCCTGGTCTTTCAGGCTAGCATGATCTGATTTACTGGAGTGATACCTCAATTTAAAGCTCAGATTCAGACCTTTTCATAGAGTCCAACATTGTTCATTTTAAACCTTCTGGTGGCTAGCAGCACACTGATGAATTATGGTTATATTCAACTGTTTTTAAAAGGCCTGCAGCCAACTGGTTTTATATTCTAACTTATCCTCCTGTATTTCTGGTAAACCTGCTTCAAATCAAACATGTTGCACATCAAATTAAAGCTTAGGTTCTCTTCTTTCCAACAATTGTTGGCTTTCCATCATAGCACAACCTGGCTGCTTAAAATCAGACATTTAGTGTGGTCAATACCACACAGCTTTCAGAGCTGGGTCAGAGGTCAAATCTGTTCTGTATATTTAGCCTGGTCTTTCAGGCTAGCATGATCTGATTTACTGGAGTGACACCTCAATTTAAAGCTCAGATTCAGACCTTTTCATAGAGTCCAACATTGTTGAGTTTACCCCTTCTGGTGGCTAGCAGCACACTGATGAATTATGGTTACATTCAGCTGTTTTCAAAAGGCCCGCAGCCAACTGGTTTTATATTCTAACTTATCCTCCTGTATTTCTGGTAAACCTGCTTCAAATCAAACATGTTGCACATCAAATTAAAGCTTAGGTTCTCTTCTTTCCAACAATTGTTGGCTTTCCATCATAGCACAACCTGGCTGCTTAAAATCAGACATTTAGTGTGGTCAATACCACACAGCTTTCAGAGCTGGGTCAGATGTCAAATCTGTTCTGTATATTTAGCCTGGTCTTTCAGGCTAGCATGATCTGATTTACTGGAGTGATACCTCAATTTAAAGCTCAGATTCAGACCTTTTCATAGAGTCCAACATTGTTGATTTTACCCCTTCTGGTGGCTAGCAGCACACTGATTAATTATGGTTACATTCAGCTGTTTTCAAAAGGCCTGCAGCCAACAGGTTTTATATTCTAACTTAACCTCCTGTATTTCTGGTAAACCTGCTTCAAATCAAACATGTTGCACATCAAATTAAAGCTTAGGTTCTCTTCTTTCCATCAATTGTTGGCTTTCCATCATAGCACAACCTGGCTGCTTAAAATCAGACATTTAGTATGGTCAATACCACACAGCTTTGAGAGCTGGGTCAGAGGTCAAATCTGTTCTGTATATTTAGCCTGGTCCTTCAGGCTAGCATGATCTGATTTACTGGAGTGACACCTCAATTTAAAGCTAAGATTCAGACTTTTTCATAGAGTCCAACATTGTTGAGTTTACCCCTTCTGGTGGCTAGCAGCACACTGATGAATTATGGTTACATTCAGCTGTTTTCAAAAGGCCTGCAGCCAACTGGTTTTATATTCTAACTTATCCTCCTGTATTTCTGGTAAACCTGCTTCAAATCAAACATGTTGCACATCAAATTAAAGCTTAGGTTCTCTTCTTTCCATCAATTGTTGGCTTTCCATCCTATCACAACCTGGCTGCTTAAAATCAGACATTTAGTGTGGTCAATACCACACAGCTTTCAGAGCTGGGTCAGATGTCAAATCTGTTCTGTATATTTAGCCTGCTCTTTCAGGCTAGCATGATCTGATTTACTGGAGTGACACCTCAATTTAAAGCTAAGATTCAGACCTTTTCATAGAGTCCAACATTGTTGTGTTCACCCCTTCTGGTGGCTAGCAGCACACTGATGAATTATGGTTACATTCAGCTGTTTTCAAAAGGCCTGCAGCCAACTGGTTTTATATTCTAACTTATCCTCCTGTATTTCTGGTAAACCTGCTTCAAATCAAACATGTTGCACATCAAATTAAAGCTTAGGTTCTCTTCTTTCCATCAATTGTTGGCTTTCCATCCTATCACAACCTGGCTGCTTAAAATCAGACATTTAGTGTGGTCAATACCACACAGCTTTCAGAGCTGGGTCAGAGGTCAAATCTGTTCTGTATATTTAACCTGGTCTTTCAGGCTAGCATGATCTGATTTACTGGAGTGACACCTCAATTTAAAGCTCAGATTCAGACCTTTTCATAGAGTCCAACATTGTTGAGTTTACCCCTTCTGGTGGCTAGCAGCACACTGATGAATTATGGTTACATTCAGCTCTTTTCAAAAGGCCTGCAGCCAACAGGTTTTATATTCTAACTTATCCTCCTGTATTTCTGGTAAACCTGCTTCAAATCAAACATGTTGCACATCAAATTAAAGCTTAGGTTCTCTTCTTTCCATCAATTGTTGGCTTTCCATCCTATCACAACCTGGCTGCTTAAAATCAGACATTTAGTATGGTCAATACCACACAGCTTTCAGAGCTGGGTCAGAGGTCAAATCTGTTCTGTATATTTAACCTGGTCTTTCAGGCTAGCATGATCTGATTTACTGGAGTGACACCTCAATTTAAAGCTAAGATTCAGACCTTTTCATAGAGTCCAACATTGTTGAGTTTACCCCTTCTGGTGGCTAGCAGCACACTGATGAATTATGGTTACATTCAGCTGTTTTCAAAAGGCCCGCAGCCAACTGGTTTTATATTCTAACTTATCCTCCTGTATTTCTGGTAAACCTGCTTCAAATCAAACATGTTGCACATCAAATTAAAGCTTAGGTTCTCTTCTTTCCAACATTTTTTGGCTTTCCATCATAGCACAAGCTGGCTGCTTAAAATCAGACATTTAGTATGGTCAATACCACACAGCTTTCAGAGCTGGGTCAGAGGTCAAATCTGTTCTGTATATTTAGCCTGGTCCTTCAGGCTAGCATGATCTGATTTACTGGAGTGACACCTCAATTTAAAGCTAAGATTCAGACCTTTTCATAGAGTCCAACATTGTTGAGTTTACCCCTTCTGGTGGCTAGCAGCACACTGATGAATTATGGTTATATTCAACTGTCTTTAAAAGGCCTGCAGCCAACTGGTTTTATATTCTAACTTATCCTCCTGTATTTCTGGTAAACCTGCTTCAAATCAAACATGTTGCACATCAAATTAAAGCTTAGGTTCTCTTCTTTCCAACAATTGTTGGCTTTCCATCCTATCACAAGCTGGCTGCTTAAAATCAGACATTTAGTGTGGTCAATACCACACAGCTTTCAGAGCTGGATCAGAGGTCAAATCTGTTCTGTATATTTAGCCTGGTCTTTCAGGCTAGCATGATCTGATTTACTGGAGTGACACCTCAATTTAAAGCTCAGATTCAGACCTTTTTATAGAGTCCAACATTGTTCATTTTAAACCTTCTGGTGGCTATCAGCACACTGATGAATTATGGTTATATTCAACTGTCTTTAAAAGGCCTGCAGCCAACTGGTTTTATATTCTAACTTATCCTCCTGTATTTCTGGTAAACCTGCTTCAAATCAAACATGTTGCACATCAAATTAAAGCTTAGGTTCTCTTCTTTCCATCAATTGTTGGCTTTCCATCCTATCACAACCTGGCTGCTTAAAATCAGACATTTAGTGTGGTCAATACCACACAGCTTTCAGAGCTGGGTCAGATGTCAAATCTGTTCTGTATATTTAGCCTGGTCTTTCAGGCTAGCATGATCTGATTTACTGGAGTGATACCTCAATTTAAAGCTCAGATTCAGACCTTTTCATAGAGTCCAACATTGTTCATTTTAAACCTTCTGGTGGCTAGCAGCACACTGATGAATTATGGTTATATTCAACTGTTTTTAAAAGGCCTGCAGCCAACTGGTTTTATATTCTAACTTATCCTCCTGTATTTCTGGTAAACCTGCTTCAAATCAAACATGTTGCACATCAAATTAAAGCTTAGGTTCTCTTCTTTCCAACAATTGTTGGCTTTCCATCATAGCACAACCTGGCTGCTTAAAATCAGACATTTAGTGTGGTCAATACCACACAGCTTTCAGAGCTGGGTCAGAGGTCAAATCTGTTCTGTATATTTAGCCTGGTCTTTCAGGCTAGCATGATCTGATTTACTGGAGTGATACCTCAATTTAAAGCTCAGATTCAGACCTTTTCATAGAGTCCAACATTGTTGATTTTACCCCTTCTGGTGGCTAGCAGCACACTGATTAATTATGGTTACATTCAGCTGTTTTCAAAAGGCCTGCAGCCAACAGGTTTTATATTCTAACTTAACCTCCTGTATTTCTGGTAAACCTGCTTCAAATCAAACATGTTGCACATCAAATTAAAGCTTAGGTTCTCTTCTTTCCATCAATTGTTGGCTTTCCATCATAGCACAACCTGGCTGCTTAAAATCAGACATTTAGTATGGTCAATACCACACAGCTTTGAGAGCTGGGTCAGAGGTCAAATCTGTTCTGTATATTTAGCCTGGTCCTTCAGGCTAGCATGATCTGATTTACTGGAGTGACACCTCAATTTAAAGCTAAGATTCAGACTTTTTCATAGAGTCCAACATTGTTGAGTTTACCCCTTCTGGTGGCTAGCAGCACACTGATGAATTATGGTTACATTCAGCTGTTTTCAAAAGGCCTGCAGCCAACTGGTTTTATATTCTAACTTATCCTCCTGTATTTCTGGTAAACCTGCTTCAAATCAAACATGTTGCACATCAAATTAAAGCTTAGGTTCTCTTCTTTCCATCAATTGTTGGCTTTCCATCCTATCACAACCTGGCTGCTTAAAATCAGACATTTAGTGTGGTCAATACCACACAGCTTTCAGAGCTGGGTCAGATGTCAAATCTGTTCTGTATATTTAGCCTGCTCTTTCAGGCTAGCATGATCTGATTTACTGGAGTGACACCTCAATTTAAAGCTAAGATTCAGACCTTTTCATAGAGTCCAACATTGTTGTGTTCACCCCTTCTGGTGGCTAGCAGCACACTGATGAATTATGGTTACATTCAGCTGTTTTCAAAAGGCCTGCAGCCAACTGGTTTTATATTCTAACTTATCCTCCTGTATTTCTGGTAAACCTGCTTCAAATCAAACATGTTGCACATCAAATTAAAGCTTAGGTTCTCTTCTTTCCATCAATTGTTGGCTTTCCATCCTATCACAACCTGGCTGCTTAAAATCAGACATTTAGTGTGGTCAATACCACACAGCTTTCAGAGCTGGGTCAGAGGTCAAATCTGTTCTGTATATTTAACCTGGTCTTTCAGGCTAGCATGATCTGATTTACTGGAGTGACACCTCAATTTAAAGCTCAGATTCAGACCTTTTCATAGAGTCCAACATTGTTGAGTTTACCCCTTCTGGTGGCTAGCAGCACACTGATGAATTATGGTTACATTCAGCTCTTTTCAAAAGGCCTGCAGCCAACAGGTTTTATATTCTAACTTATCCTCCTGTATTTCTGGTAAACCTGCTTCAAATCAAACATGTTGCACATCAAATTAAAGCTTAGGTTCTCTTCTTTCCATCAATTGTTGGCTTTCCATCCTATCACAACCTGGCTGCTTAAAATCAGACATTTAGTATGGTCAATACCACACAGCTTTCAGAGCTGGGTCAGAGGTCAAATCTGTTCTGTATATTTAACCTGGTCTTTCAGGCTAGCATGATCTGATTTACTGGAGTGACACCTCAATTTAAAGCTAAGATTCAGACCTTTTCATAGAGTCCAACATTGTTGAGTTTACCCCTTCTGGTGGCTAGCAGCACACTGATGAATTATGGTTACATTCAGCTGTTTTCAAAAGGCCCGCAGCCAACTGGTTTTATATTCTAACTTATCCTCCTGTATTTCTGGTAAACCTGCTTCAAATCAAACATGTTGCACATCAAATTAAAGCTTAGGTTCTCTTCTTTCCAACATTTTTTGGCTTTCCATCATAGCACAAGCTGGCTGCTTAAAATCAGACATTTAGTATGGTCAATACCACACAGCTTTCAGAGCTGGGTCAGAGGTCAAATCTGTTCTGTATATTTAGCCTGGTCCTTCAGGCTAGCATGATCTGATTTACTGGAGTGACACCTCAATTTAAAGCTAAGATTCAGACCTTTTCATAGAGTCCAACATTGTTGAGTTTACCCCTTCTGGTGGCTAGCAGCACACTGATGAATTATGGTTATATTCAACTGTCTTTAAAAGGCCTGCAGCCAACTGGTTTTATATTCTAACTTATCCTCCTGTATTTCTGGTAAACCTGCTTCAAATCAAACATGTTGCACATCAAATTAAAGCTTAGGTTCTCTTCTTTCCAACAATTGTTGGCTTTCCATCCTATCACAAGCTGGCTGCTTAAAATCAGACATTTAGTGTGGTCAATACCACACAGCTTTCAGAGCTGGATCAGAGGTCAAATCTGTTCTGTATATTTAGCCTGGTCTTTCAGGCTAGCATGATCTGATTTACTGGAGTGACACCTCAATTTAAAGCTCAGATTCAGACCTTTTTATAGAGTCCAACATTGTTCATTTTAAACCTTCTGGTGGCTATCAGCACACTGATGAATTATGGTTATATTCAACTGTCTTTAAAAGGCCTGCAGCCAACTGGTTTTATATTCTAACTTATCCTCCTGTATTTCTGGTAAACCTGCTTCAAATCAAACATGTTGCACATCAAATTAAAGCTTAGGTTCTCTTCTTTCCATCAATTGTTGGCTTTCCATCATAGCACAACCTGGCTGCTTAAAATCAGACATTTAGTATGGTCAATACCACACAGCTTTGAGAGCTGGGTCAGAGGTCAAATCTGTTCTGTATATTTAGCCTGGTCCTTCAGGCTAGCATGATCTGATTTACTGGAGTGACACCTCAATTTAAAGCTAAGATTCAGACTTTTTCATAGAGTCCAACATTGTTGAGTTTACCCCTTCTGGTGGCTAGCAGCACACTGATGAATTATGGTTACATTCAGCTGTTTTCAAAAGGCCTGCAGCCAACTGGTTTTATATTCTAACTTATCCTCCTGTATTTCTGGTAAACCTGCTTCAAATCAAACATGTTGCACATCAAATTAAAGCTTAGGTTCTCTTCTTTCCATCAATTGTTGGCTTTCCATCCTATCACAACCTGGCTGCTTAAAATCAGACATTTAGTGTGGTCAATACCACACAGCTTTCAGAGCTGGGTCAGATGTCAAATCTGTTCTGTATATTTAGCCTGCTCTTTCAGGCTAGCATGATCTGATTTACTGGAGTGACACCTCAATTTAAAGCTAAGATTCAGACCTTTTCATAGAGTCCAACATTGTTGTGTTCACCCCTTCTGGTGGCTAGCAGCACACTGATGAATTATGGTTACATTCAGCTGTTTTCAAAAGGCCTGCAGCCAACTGGTTTTATATTCTAACTTATCCTCCTGTATTTCTGGTAAACCTGCTTCAAATCAAACATGTTGCACATCAAATTAAAGCTTAGGTTCTCTTCTTTCCATCAATTGTTGGCTTTCCATCCTATCACAACCTGGCTGCTTAAAATCAGACATTTAGTGTGGTCAATACCACACAGCTTTCAGAGCTGGGTCAGAGGTCAAATCTGTTCTGTATATTTAACCTGGTCTTTCAGGCTAGCATGATCTGATTTACTGGAGTGACACCTCAATTTAAAGCTCAGATTCAGACCTTTTCATAGAGTCCAACATTGTTGAGTTTACCCCTTCTGGTGGCTAGCAGCACACTGATGAATTATGGTTACATTCAGCTCTTTTCAAAAGGCCTGCAGCCAACAGGTTTTATATTCTAACTTATCCTCCTGTATTTCTGGTAAACCTGCTTCAAATCAAACATGTTGCACATCAAATTAAAGCTTAGGTTCTCTTCTTTCCATCAATTGTTGGCTTTCCATCCTATCACAACCTGGCTGCTTAAAATCAGACATTTAGTATGGTCAATACCACACAGCTTTCAGAGCTGGGTCAGAGGTCAAATCTGTTCTGTATATTTAACCTGGTCTTTCAGGCTAGCATGATCTGATTTACTGGAGTGACACCTCAATTTAAAGCTAAGATTCAGACCTTTTCATAGAGTCCAACATTGTTGAGTTTACCCCTTCTGGTGGCTAGCAGCACACTGATGAATTATGGTTACATTCAGCTGTTTTCAAAAGGCCCGCAAGCCAACTGGTTTTATATTCTAACTTATCCTCCTGTATTTCTGGTAAACCTGCTTCAAATCAAACATGTTGCACATCAAATTAAAGCTTAGGTTCTCTTCTTACCAACATTTTTTGGCTTTCCATCCTATCACAAGCTGGCTGCTTAAAATCAGACATTTAGTATGGTCAATACCACACAGCTTTCAGAGCTGGGTCAGAGGTCAAATCTGTTCTGTATATTTAGCCTGGTCCTTCAGGCTAGCATGATCTGATTTACTGGAGTGACACCTCAATTTAAAGCTAAGATTCAGACCTTTTCATAGAGTCCAACATTGTTGAGTTTACCCCTTCTGGTGGCTAGCAGCACACTGATGAATTATGGTTATATTCAACTGTCTTTAAAAGGCCTGCAGCCAACTGGTTTTATATTCTAACTTATCCTCCTGTATTTCTGGTAAACCTGCTTCAAATCAAACATGTTGCACATCAAATTAAAGCTTAGGTTCTCTTCTTTCCAACAATTGTTGGCTTTCCATCCTATCACAAGCTGGCTGCTTAAAATCAGACATTTAGTGTGGTCAATACCACACAGCTTTCAGAGCTGGATCAGAGGTCAAATCTGTTCTGTATATTTAGCCTGGTCTTTCAGGCTAGCATGATCTGATTTACTGGAGTGACACCTCAATTTAAAGCTAAGATTCAGACCTTTTTATAGAGTCCAACATTGTTCATTTTAAACCTTCTGGTGGCTATCAGCACACTGATGAATTATGGTTATATTCAACTGTCTTTAAAAGGCCTGCAGCCAACTGGTTTTATATTCTAACTTATCCTCCTGTATTTCTGGTAAACCTGCTTCAAATCAAACATGTTGCACATCAAATTAAAGCTTAGGTTCTCTTCTTTCCATCAATTTTCGGCTTTCCATCATAGCACAACCTGGCTGCTTAAAATCAGACATTTTGTGTGGTCAATACCAGACAGCTTTCAGAGCTGGGTCAGAGGTCAAATCTGTTCTGTATATTTAGCCTGGTCTTTCAGGCTAGCATGATCTGATTTACTGGAGTGATACCTCAATTTAAAGCTCAGATTCAGACCTTTTCATAGAGTCCAACATTGTTCATTTTAAACCTTCTGGTGGCTAGCAGCACACTGATGAATTATGGTTATATTCAACTGTTTTTAAAAGGCCTGCAGCCAACTGGTTTTATATTCTAACTTATCCTCCTGTATTTCTGGTAAACCTGCTTCAAATCAAACATGTTGCACATCAAATTAAAGCTTAGGTTCTCTTCTTTCCAACAATTGTTGGCTTTCCATCATAGCACAACCTGGCTGCTTAAAATCAGACATTTAGTGTGGTCAATACCACACAGCTTTCAGAGCTGGGTCAGAGGTCAAATCTGTTCTGTATATTTAGCCTGGTCTTTCAGGCTAGCATGATCTGATTTACTGGAGTGACACCTCAATTTAAAGCTAAGATTCAGACCTTTTCATAGAGTCCAACATTGTTGAGTTTACCCCTTCTGGTGGCTAGCAGCACACTGATGAATTATGGTTACATTCAGCTGTTTTCAAAAGGCCCGCAGCCAACTGGTTTTATATTCTAACTTATCCTCCTGTATTTCTGGTAAACCTGCTTCAAATCAAACATGTTGCACATCAAATTAAAGCTTAGGTTCTCTTCTTTCCATCAATTGTTGGCTTTCCATCCTATCACAACCTGGCTGCTTAAAATCAGACATTTAGTGTGGTCAATAGCACACAGCTTTCAGAGCTGGGTCAGATGTCAAATCTGTTCTGTATATTTAACCTGGTCTTTCAGGCTAGCATGATCTGATTTACTGGAGTGACACCTCAATTTAAAGCTCAGATTCAGACCTTTTCATAGAGTCCAACATTGTTGAGTTTACCCCTTCTGGTGGCTAGCAGCACACTGATGAATTATGGTTACATTCAGCTCTTTTCAAAAGGCCTGCAGCCAACAGGTTTTATATTCTAACTTATCCTCCTGTATTTCTGGTAAACCTGCTTCAAATCAAACATGTTGCACATCAAATTAAAGCTTAGGTTCTCTTCTTTCCATCAATTGTTGGCTTTCCATCCTATCACAACCTGGCTGCTTAAAATCAGACATTTAGTATGGTCAATACCACACAGCTTTCAGAGCTGGGTCAGAGGTCAAATCTGTTCTGTATATTTAACCTGGTCTTTCAGGCTAGCATGATCTGATTTACTGGAGTGACACCTCAATTTAAAGCTAAGATTCAGACCTTTTCATAGAGTCCAACATTGTTGAGTTTACCCCTTCTGGTGGCTAGCAGCACACTGATGAATTATGGTTACATTCAGCTGTTTTCAAAAGGCCCGCAGCCAACTGGTTTTATATTCTAACTTATCCTCCTGTATTTCTGGTAAACCTGCTTCAAATCAAACATGTTGCACATCAAATTAAAGCTTAGGTTCTCTTCTTTCCAACATTTTTTGGCTTTCCATCATAGCACAAGCTGGCTGCTTAAAATCAGACATTTAGTATGGTCAATACCACACAGCTTTCAGAGCTGGGTCAGAGGTCAAATCTGTTCTGTATATTTAGCCTGGTCCTTCAGGCTAGCATGATCTGATTTACTGGAGTGACACCTCAATTTAAAGCTAAGATTCAGACCTTTTCATAGAGTCCAACATTGTTGAGTTTACCCCTTCTGGTGGCTAGCAGCACACTGATGAATTATGGTTATATTCAACTGTCTTTAAAAGGCCTGCAGCCAACTGGTTTTATATTCTAACTTATCCTCCTGTATTTCTGGTAAACCTGCTTCAAATCAAACATGTTGCACATCAAATTAAAGCTTAGGTTCTCTTCTTTCCAACAATTGTTGGCTTTCCATCCTATCACAACCTGGCTGCTTAAAATCAGACATTTAGTGTGGTCAATACCACACAGCTTTCAGAGCTGGATCAGAGGTCAAATCTGTTCTGTATATTTAGCCTGGTCTTTCAGGCTAGCATGATCTGATTTACTGGAGTGACACCTCAATTTAAAGCTCAGATTCAGACCTTTTTATAGAGTCCAACATTGTTCATTTTAAACCTTCTGGTGGCTATCAGCACACTGATGAATTATGGTTATATTCAACTGTCTTTAAAAGGCCTGCAGCCAACTGGTTTTATATTCTAACTTATCCTCCTGTATTTCTGGTAAACCTGCTTCAAATCAAACATGTTGCACATCAAATTAAAGCTTAGGTTCTCTTCTTTCCATCAATTGTTGGCTTTCCATCATAGCACAACCTGGCTGCTTAAAATCAGACATTTAGTATGGTCAATACCACACAGCTTTGAGAGCTGGGTCAGAGGTCAAATCTGTTCTGTATATTTAGCCTGGTCCTTCAGGCTAGCATGATCTGATTTACTGGAGTGACACCTCAATTTAAAGCTAAGATTCAGACTTTTTCATAGAGTCCAACATTGTTGAGTTTACCCCTTCTGGTGGCTAGCAGCACACTGATGAATTATGGTTACATTCAGCTGTTTTCAAAAGGCCTGCAGCCAACTGGTTTTATATTCTAACTTATCCTCCTGTATTTCTGGTAAACCTGCTTCAAATCAAACATGTTGCACATCAAATTAAAGCTTAGGTTCTCTTCTTTCCATCAATTGTTGGCTTTCCATCCTATCACAACCTGGCTGCTTAAAATCAGACATTTAGTGTGGTCAATACCACACAGCTTTCAGAGCTGGGTCAGATGTCAAATCTGTTCTGTATATTTAGCCTGCTCTTTCAGGCTAGCATGATCTGATTTACTGGAGTGACACCTCAATTTAAAGCTAAGATTCAGACCTTTTCATAGAGTCCAACATTGTTGTGTTCACCCCTTCTGGTGGCTAGCAGCACACTGATGAATTATGGTTACATTCAGCTGTTTTCAAAAGGCCTGCAGCCAACAGGTTTTATATTCTAACTTATCCTCCTGTATTTCTGGTAAACCTGCTTCAAATCAAACATGTTGCACATCAAATTAAAGCTTAGGTTCTCTTCTTTCCATCAATTGTTGGCTTTCCATCCTATCACAACCTGGCTGCTTAAAATCAGACATTTAGTGTGGTCAATACCACACAGCTTTCAGAGCTGGGTCAGAGATCAAATCTGTTCTGTATATTTAACCTGGTCTTTCAGGCTAGCATGATCTGATTTACTGGAGTGACACCTCAATTTAAAGCTCAGATTCAGACCTTTTCATAGAGTCCAACATTGTTGAGTTTACCCCTTCTGGTGGCTAGCAGCACACTGATGAATTATGGTTACATTCAGCTGTTTTCAAAAGGCCCGCAGCCAACTGGTTTTATATTCTAACTTATCCTCCTGTATTTCTGGTAAACCTGCTTCAAATCAAACATGTTGCACATCAAATTAAAGCTTAGGTTCTCTTCTTTCCAACATTTTTTGGCTTTCCATCATAGCACAAGCTGGCTGCTTAAAATCAGACATTTAGTATGGTCAATACCACACAGCTTTCAGAGCTGGGTCAGAGGTCAAATCTGTTCTGTATATTTAGCCTGGTCCTTCAGGCTAGCATGATCTGATTTACTGGAGTGACACCTCAATTTAAAGCTAAGATTCAGACCTTTTCATAGAGTCCAACATTGTTGAGTTTACCCCTTCTGGTGGCTAGCAGCACACTGATGAATTATGGTTATATTCAACTGTCTTTAAAAGGCCTGCAGCCAACTGGTTTTATATTCTAACTTATCCTCCTGTATTTCTGGTAAACCTGCTTCAAATCAAACATGTTGCACATCAAATTAAAGCTTAGGTTCTCTTCTTTCCATCAATTGTTGGCTTTCCATCCTATCACAACCTGGCTGCTTAAAATCAGACATTTAGTATGGTCAATACCACACAGCTTTCAGAGCTGGGTCAGAGATCAAATCTGTTCTGTATATTTAACCTGGTCTTTCAGGCTAGCATGATCTGATTTACTGGAGTGACACCTCAATTTAAAGCTAAGATTCAGACCTTTTCATAGAGTCCAACATTGTTGAGTTTACCCCTTCTGGTGGCTAGCAGCACACTGATGAATTATGGTTACATTCAGCTGTTTTCAAAAGGCCCGCAGCCAACTGGTTTTATATTCTAACTTATCCTCCTGTATTTCTGGTAAACCTGCTTCAAATCAAACATGTTGCACATCAAATTAAAGCTTAGGTTCTCTTCTTTCCAACATTTTTTGGCTTTCCATCATAGCACAAGCTGGCTGCTTAAAATCAGACATTTAGTATGGTCAATACCACACAGCTTTCAGAGCTGGGTCAGAGGTCAAATCTGTTCTGTATATTTAGCCTGGTCCTTCAGGCTAGCATGATCTGATTTACTGGAGTGACACCTCAATTTAAAGCTAAGATTCAGACCTTTTCATAGAGTCCAACATTGTTGAGTTTACCCCTTCTGGTGGCTAGCAGCACACTGATGAATTATGGTTATATTCAACTGTCTTTAAAAGGCCTGCAGCCAACTGGTTTTATATTCTAACTTATCCTCCTGTATTTCTGGTAAACCTGCTTCAAATCAAACATGTTGCACATCAAATTAAAGCTTAGGTTCTCTTCTTTCCAACAATTGTTGGCTTTCCATCCTATCACAAGCTGGCTGCTTAAAATCAGACATTTAGTGTGGTCAATACCACACAGCTTTCAGAGCTGGATCAGAGGTCAAATCTGTTCTGTATATTTAGCCTGGTCTTTCAGGCTAGCATGATCTGATTTACTGGAGTGACACCTCAATTTAAAGCTCAGATTCAGACCTTTTTATAGAGTCCAACATTGTTCATTTTAAACCTTCTGGTGGCTATCAGCACACTGATGAATTATGGTTATATTCAACTGTCTTTAAAAGGCCTGCAGCCAACTGGTTTTATATTCTAACTTATCCTCCTGTATTTCTGGTAAACCTGCTTCAAATCAAACATGTTGCACATCAAATTAAAGCTTAGGTTCTCTTCTTTCCATCAATTGTTGGCTTTCCATCATAGCACAACCTGGCTGCTTAAAATCAGACATTTTGTGTGGTCAATACCAGACAGCTTTCAGAGCTGGGTCAGAGGTCAAATCTGTTCTGTATATTTAGCCTGGTCTTTCAGGCTAGCATGATCTGATTTACTGGAGTGATACCTCAATTTAAAGCTCAGATTCAGACCTTTTCATAGAGTCCAACATTGTTCATTTTAAACCTTCTGGTGGCTAGCAGCACACTGATGAATTATGGTTATATTCAACTGTTTTTAAAAGGCCTGCAGCCAACTGGTTTTATATTCTAACTTATCCTCCTGTATTTCTGGTAAACCTGCTTCAAATCAAACATGTTGCACATCAAATTAAAGCTTAGGTTCTCTTCTTTCCAACAATTGTTGGCTTTCCATCATAGCACAACCTGGCTGCTTAAAATCAGACATTTAGTGTGGTCAATACCACACAGCTTTCAGAGCTGGGTCAGAGGTCAAATCTGTTCTGTATATTTAGCCTGGTCTTTCAGGCTAGCATGATCTGATTTACTGGAGTGATACCTCAATTTAAAGCTCAGATTCAGACCTTTTCATAGAGTCCAACATTGTTCATTTTAAACCTTCTGGTGGCTAGCAGCACACTGATGAATTATGGTTATATTCAACTGTTTTTAAAAGGCCTGCAGCCAACTGGTTTTATATTCTAACTTATCCTCCTGTATTTCTGGTAAACCTGCTTCAAATCAAACATGTTGCACATCAAATTAAAGCTTAGGTTCTCTTCTTTCCAACAATTGTTGGCTTTCCATCATAGCACAACCTGGCTGCTTAAAATCAGACATTTAGTGTGGTCAATACCACACAGCTTTCAGAGCTGGGTCAGAGGTCAAATCTGTTCTGTATATTTAGCCTGGTCTTTCAGGCTAGCATGATCTGATTTACTGGAGTGACACCTCAATTTAAAGCTAAGATTCAGACCTTTTCATAGAGTCCAACATTGTTGAGTTTACCCCTTCTGGTGGCTAGCAGCACACTGATGAATTATGGTTACATTCAGCTGTTTTCAAAAGGCCCGCAGCCAACTGGTTTTATATTCTAACTTATCCTCCTGTATTTCTGGTAAACCTGCTTCAAATCAAACATGTTGCACATCAAATTAAAGCTTAGGTTCTCTTCTTTCCATCAATTGTTGGCTTTCCATCCTATCACAACCTGGCTGCTTAAAATCAGACATTTAGTGTGGTCAATACCACACAGCTTTCAGAGCTGGGTCAGATGTCAAATCTGTTCTGTATATTTAACCTGGTCTTTCAGGCTAGCATGATCTGATTTACTGGAGTGACACCTCAATTTAAAGCTCAGATTCAGACCTTTTCATAGAGTCCAACATTGTTGAGTTTACCCCTTCTGGTGGCTAGCAGCACACTGATGAATTATGGTTACATTCAGCTCTTTTCAAAAGGCCTGCAGCCAACAGGTTTTATATTCTAACTTATCCTCCTGTATTTCTGGTAAACCTGCTTCAAATCAAACATGTTGCACATCAAATTAAAGCTTAGGTTCTCTTCTTTCCATCAATTGTTGGCTTTCCATCCTATCACAACCTGGCTGCTTAAAATCAGACATTTAGTATGGTCAATACCACACAGCTTTCAGAGCTGGGTCAGAGGTCAAATCTGTTCTGTATATTTAACCTGGTCTTTCAGGCTAGCATGATCTGATTTACTGGAGTGACACCTCAATTTAAAGCTAAGATTCAGACCTTTTCATAGAGTCCAACATTGTTGAGTTTACCCCTTCTGGTGGCTAGCAGCACACTGATGAATTATGGTTACATTCAGCTGTTTTCAAAAGGCCCGCAGCCAACTGGTTTTATATTCTAACTTATCCTCCTGTATTTCTGGTAAACCTGCTTCAAATCAAACATGTTGCACATCAAATTAAAGCTTAGGTTCTCTTCTTTCCAACATTTTTTGGCTTTCCATCATAGCACAAGCTGGCTGCTTAAAATCAGACATTTAGTATGGTCAATACCACACAGCTTTCAGAGCTGGGTCAGAGGTCAAATCTGTTCTGTATATTTAGCCTGGTCCTTCAGGCTAGCATGATCTGATTTACTGGAGTGACACCTCAATTTAAAGCTAAGATTCAGACCTTTTCATAGAGTCCAACATTGTTGAGTTTACCCCTTCTGGTGGCTAGCAGCACACTGATGAATTATGGTTATATTCAACTGTCTTTAAAAGGCCTGCAGCCAACTGGTTTTATATTCTAACTTATCCTCCTGTATTTCTGGTAAACCTGCTTCAAATCAAACATGTTGCACATCAAATTAAAGCTTAGGTTCTCTTCTTTCCAACAATTGTTGGCTTTCCATCCTATCACAACCTGGCTGCTTAAAATCAGACATTTAGTGTGGTCAATACCACACAGCTTTCAGAGCTGGATCAGAGGTCAAATCTGTTCTGTATATTTAGCCTGGTCTTTCAGGCTAGCATGATCTGATTTACTGGAGTGACACCTCAATTTAAAGCTCAGATTCAGACCTTTTTATAGAGTCCAACATTGTTCATTTTAAACCTTCTGGTGGCTATCAGCACACTGATGAATTATGGTTATATTCAACTGTCTTTAAAAGGCCTGCAGCCAACTGGTTTTATATTCTAACTTATCCTCCTGTATTTCTGGTAAACCTGCTTCAAATCAAACATGTTGCACATCAAATTAAAGCTTAGGTTCTCTTCTTTCCATCAATTGTTGGCTTTCCATCATAGCACAACCTGGCTGCTTAAAATCAGACATTTAGTATGGTCAATACCACACAGCTTTGAGAGCTGGGTCAGAGGTCAAATCTGTTCTGTATATTTAGCCTGGTCCTTCAGGCTAGCATGATCTGATTTACTGGAGTGACACCTCAATTTAAAGCTAAGATTCAGACTTTTTCATAGAGTCCAACATTGTTGAGTTTACCCCTTCTGGTGGCTAGCAGCACACTGATGAATTATGGTTACATTCAGCTGTTTTCAAAAGGCCTGCAGCCAACTGGTTTTATATTCTAACTTATCCTCCTGTATTTCTGGTAAACCTGCTTCAAATCAAACATGTTGCACATCAAATTAAAGCTTAGGTTCTCTTCTTTCCATCAATTGTTGGCTTTCCATCCTATCACAACCTGGCTGCTTAAAATCAGACATTTAGTGTGGTCAATACCACACAGCTTTCAGAGCTGGGTCAGATGTCAAATCTGTTCTGTATATTTAGCCTGCTCTTTCAGGCTAGCATGATCTGATTTACTGGAGTGACACCTCAATTTAAAGCTAAGATTCAGACCTTTTCATAGAGTCCAACATTGTTGTGTTCACCCCTTCTGGTGGCTAGCAGCACACTGATGAATTATGGTTACATTCAGCTGTTTTCAAAAGGCCTGCAGCCAACAGGTTTTATATTCTAACTTATCCTCCTGTATTTCTGGTAAACCTGCTTCAAATCAAACATGTTGCACATCAAATTAAAGCTTAGGTTCTCTTCTTTCCATCAATTGTTGGCTTTCCATCCTATCACAAGCTGGCTGCTAAAAATCAGACATTTAGTATGGTCAATACCACACAGCTTTCAGAGCTGGGTCAGAGGTCAAATCTGTTCTGTATATTTAGCCTGGTCCTTCAGGCTAGCATGATCTGATTTACTGGAGTGACACCTCAATTTAAAGCTAAGATTCAGACCTTTTCATAGAGTCCAACATTGTTGAGTTTACCCCTTCTGGTGGCTAGCAGCACACTGATGAATTATGGTTATATTCAACTGTCTTTAAAAGGCCTGCAGCCAACTGGTTTTATATTCTAACTTATCCTCCTGTATTTCTGGTAAACCTGCTTCAAATCAAACATGTTGCACATCAAATTAAAGCTTAGGTTCTCTTCTTTCCATCAATTGTTGGCTTTCCATCCTATCACAACCTGGCTGCTTAAAATCAGACATTTAGTATGGTCAATACCACACAGCTTTCAGAGCTGGGTCAGAGATCAAATCTGTTCTGTATATTTAACCTGGTCTTTCAGGCTAGCATGATCTGATTTACTGGAGTGACACCTCAATTTAAAGCTCAGATTCAGACCTTTTCATAGAGTCCAACATTGTTGAGTTTACCCCTTCTGGTGGCTAGCAGCACACTGATGAATTATGGTTACATTCAGCTGTTTTCAAAAGGCCCGCAGCCAACTGGTTTTATATTCTAACTTATCCTCCTGTATTTCTGGTAAACCTGCTTCAAATCAAACATGTTGCACATCAAATTAAAGCTTAGGTTCTCTTCTTTCCAACATTTTTTGGCTTTCCATCATAGCACAAGCTGGCTGCTTAAAATCAGACATTTAGTATGGTCAATACCACACAGCTTTCAGAGCTGGGTCAGAGGTCAAATCTGTTCTGTATATTTAGCCTGGTCCTTCAGGCTAGCATGATCTGATTTACTGGAGTGACACCTCAATTTAAAGCTAAGATTCAGACCTTTTCATAGAGTCCAACATTGTTGAGTTTACCCCTTCTGGTGGCTAGCAGCACACTGATGAATTATGGTTATATTCAACTGTCTTTAAAAGGCCTGCAGCCAACTGGTTTTATATTCTAACTTATCCTCCTGTATTTCTGGTAAACCTGCTTCAAATCAAACATGTTGCACATCAAATTAAAGCTTAGGTTCTCTTCTTTCCAACAATTGTTGGCTTTCCATCCTATCACAAGCTGGCTGCTTAAAATCAGACATTTAGTGTGGTCAATACCACACAGCTTTCAGAGCTGGATCAGAGGTCAAATCTGTTCTGTATATTTAGCCTGGTCTTTCAGGCTAGCATGATCTGATTTACTGGAGTGACACCTCAATTTAAAGCTCAGATTCAGACCTTTTTATAGAGTCCAACATTGTTCATTTTAAACCTTCTGGTGGCTATCAGCACACTGATGAATTATGGTTATATTCAACTGTCTTTAAAAGGCCTGCAGCCAACTGGTTTTATATTCTAACTTATCCTCCTGTATTTCTGGTAAACCTGCTTCAAATCAAACATGTTGCACATCAAATTAAAGCTTAGGTTCTCTTCTTTCCATCAATTGTTGGCTTTCCATCATAGCACAACCTGGCTGCTTAAAATCAGACATTTTGTGTGGTCAATACCAGACAGCTTTCAGAGCTGGGTCAGAGGTCAAATCTGTTCTGTATATTTAGCCTGGTCTTTCAGGCTAGCATGATCTGATTTACTGGAGTGATACCTCAATTTAAAGCTCAGATTCAGACCTTTTCATAGAGTCCAACATTGTTCATTTTAAACCTTCTGGTGGCTAGCAGCACACTGATGAATTATGGTTATATTCAACTGTTTTTAAAAGGCCTGCAGCCAACTGGTTTTATATTCTAACTTATCCTCCTGTATTTCTGGTAAACCTGCTTCAAATCAAACATGTTGCACATCAAATTAAAGCTTAGGTTCTCTTCTTTCCAACAATTGTTGGCTTTCCATCATAGCACAACCTGGCTGCTTAAAATCAGACATTTAGTGTGGTCAATACCACACAGCTTTCAGAGCTGGGTCAGAGGTCAAATCTGTTCTGTATATTTAGCCTGGTCTTTCAGGCTAGCATGATCTGATTTACTGGAGTGACACCTCAATTTAAAGCTAAGATTCAGACCTTTTCATAGAGTCCAACATTGTTGAGTTTACCCCTTCTGGTGGCTAGCAGCACACTGATGAATTATGGTTACATTCAGCTGTTTTCAAAAGGCCCGCAGCCAACTGGTTTTATATTCTAACTTATCCTCCTGTATTTCTGGTAAACCTGCTTCAAATCAAACATGTTGCACATCAAATTAAAGCTTAGGTTCTCTTCTTTCCATCAATTGTTGGCTTTCCATCCTATCACAACCTGGCTGCTTAAAATCAGACATTTAGTGTGGTCAATACCACACAGCTTTCAGAGCTGGGTCAGATGTCAAATCTGTTCTGTATATTTAGCCTGGTCTTTCAGGCTAGCATGATCTGATTTACTGGAGTGATACCTCAATTTAAAGCTCAGATTCAGACCTTTTCATAGAGTCCAACATTGTTCATTTTAAACCTTCTGGTGGCTAGCAGCACACTGATGAATTATGGTTATATTCAACTGTTTTTAAAAGGCCTGCAGCCAACTGGTTTTATATTCTAACTTATCCTCCTGTATTTCTGGTAAACCTGCTTCAAATCAAACATGTTGCACATCAAATTAAAGCTTAGGTTCTCTTCTTTCCAACAATTGTTGGCTTTCCATCATAGCACAACCTGGCTGCTTAAAATCAGACATTTAGTGTGGTCAATACCACACAGCTTTCAGAGCTGGGTCAGAGGTCAAATCTGTTCTGTATATTTAGCCTGGTCTTTCAGGCTAGCATGATCTGATTTACTGGAGTGATACCTCAATTTAAAGCTCAGATTCAGACCTTTTCATAGAGTCCAACATTGTTGATTTTACCCCTTCTGGTGGCTAGCAGCACACTGATTAATTATGGTTACATTCAGCTGTTTTCAAAAGGCCTGCAGCCAACAGGTTTTATATTCTAACTTAACCTCCTGTATTTCTGGTAAACCTGCTTCAAATCAAACATGTTGCACATCAAATTAAAGCTTAGGTTCTCTTCTTTCCATCAATTGTTGGCTTTCCATCATAGCACAACCTGGCTGCTTAAAATCAGACATTTAGTATGGTCAATACCACACAGCTTTGAGAGCTGGGTCAGAGGTCAAATCTGTTCTGTATATTTAGCCTGGTCCTTCAGGCTAGCATGATCTGATTTACTGGAGTGACACCTCAATTTAAAGCTAAGATTCAGACTTTTTCATAGAGTCCAACATTGTTGAGTTTACCCCTTCTGGTGGCTAGCAGCACACTGATGAATTATGGTTACATTCAGCTGTTTTCAAAAGGCCTGCAGCCAACTGGTTTTATATTCTAACTTATCCTCCTGTATTTCTGGTAAACCTGCTTCAAATCAAACATGTTGCACATCAAATTAAAGCTTAGGTTCTCTTCTTTCCATCAATTGTTGGCTTTCCATCCTAGCACAACCTGGCTGCTTAAAATCAGACATTTAGTGTGGTCAATACCACACAGCTTTCAGAGCTGGGTCAGATGTCAAATCTGTTCTGTATATTTAGCCTGCTCTTTCAGGCTAGCATGATCTGATTTACTGGAGTGACACCTCAATTTAAAGCTAAGATTCAGACCTTTTCATAGAGTCCAACATTGTTGTGTTCACCCCTTCTGGTGGCTAGCAGCACACTGATGAATTATGGTTACATTCAGCTGTTTTCAAAAGGCCTGCAGCCAACTGGTTTTATATTCTAACTTATCCTCCTGTATTTCTGGTAAACCTGCTTCAAATCAAACATGTTGCACATCAAATTAAAGCTTAGGTTCTCTTCTTTCCATCAATTGTTGGCTTTCCATCCTATCACAACCTGGCTGCTTAAAATCAGACATTTAGTGTGGTCAATACCACACAGCTTTCAGAGCTGGGTCAGAGGTCAAATCTGTTCTGTATATTTAACCTGGTCTTTCAGGCTAGCATGATCTGATTTACTGGAGTGACACCTCAATTTAAAGCTCAGATTCAGACCTTTTCATAGAGTCCAACATTGTTGAGTTTACCCCTTCTGGTGGCTAGCAGCACACTGATGAATTATGGTTACATTCAGCTCTTTTCAAAAGGCCTGCAGCCAACAGGTTTTATATTCTAACTTATCCACCTGTATTTCTGGTAAACCTGCTTCAAATCAAACATGTTGCACATCAAATTAAAGCTTAGGTTCTCTTCTTTCCATCAATTGTTGGCTTTCCATCCTATCACAACCTGGCTGCTTAAAATCAGACATTTAGTATGGTCAATACCACACAGCTTTCAGAGCTGGGTCAGAGGTCAAATCTGTTCTGTATATTTAACCTGGTCTTTCAGGCTAGCATGATCTGATTTACTGGAGTGACACCTCAATTTAAAGCTAAGATTCAGACCTTTTCATAGAGTCCAACATTGTTGAGTTTACCCCTTCTGGTGGCTAGCAGCACACTGATGAATTATGGTTACATTCAGCTGTTTTCAAAAGGCCCGCAGCCAACTGGTTTTATATTCTAACTTATCCTCCTGTATTTCTGGTAAACCTGCTTCAAATCAAACATGTTGCACATCAAATTAAAGCTTAGGTTCTCTTCTTTCCAACATTTTTTGGCTTTCCATCATAGCACAAGCTGGCTGCTTAAAATCAGACATTTAGTATGGTCAATACCACACAGCTTTCAGAGCTGGGTCAGAGGTCAAATCTGTTCTGTATATTTAGCCTGTTCCTTCAGGCTAGCATGATCTGATTTACTGGAGTGACACCTCAATTTAAAGCTAAGATTCAGACCTTTTCATAGAGTCCAACATTGTTGAGTTTACCCCTTCTGGTGGCTAGCAGCACACTGATGAATTATGGTTATATTCAACTGTCTTTAAAAGGCCTGCAGCCAACTGGTTTTATATTCTAACTTATCCTCCTGTATTTCTGGTAAACCTGCTTCAAATCAAACATGTTGCACATCAAATTAAAGCTTAGGTTCTCTTCTTTCCAACAATTGTTGGCTTTCCATCCTATCACAAGCTGGCTGCTTAAAATCAGACATTTAGTGTGGTCAATACCACACAGCTTTCAGAGCTGGATCAGAGGTCAAATCTGTTCTGTATATTTAGCCTGGTCTTTCAGGCTAGCATGATCTGATTTACTGGAGTGACACCTCAATTTAAAGCTCAGATTCAGACCTTTTTATAGAGTCCAACATTGTTCATTTTAAACCTTCTGGTGGCTATCAGCACACTGATGAATTATGGTTATATTCAACTGTCTTTAAAAGGCCTGCAGCCAACTGGTTTTATATTCTAACTTATCCTCCTGTATTTCTGGTAAACCTGCTTCAAATCAAACATGTTGCACATCAAATTAAAGCTTAGGTTCTCTTCTTTCCATCAATTTTCGGCTTTCCATCATAGCACAACCTGGCTGCTTAAAATCAGACATTTTGTGTGGTCAATACCAGACAGCTTTCAGAGCTGGGTCAGAGGTCAAATCTGTTCTGTATATTTAGCCTGGTCTTTCAGGCTAGCATGATCTGATTTACTGGAGTGATACCTCAATTTAAAGCTCAGATTCAGACCTTTTCATAGAGTCCAACATTGTTCATTTTAAACCTTCTGGTGGCTAGCAGCACACTGATGAATTATGGTTATATTCAACTGTTTTTAAAAGGCCTGCAGCCAACTGGTTTTATATTCTAACTTATCCTCCTGTATTTCTGGTAAACCTGCTTCAAATCAAACATGTTGCACATCAAATTAAAGCTTAGGTTCTCTTCTTTCCAACAATTGTTGGCTTTCCATCATAGCACAACCTGGCTGCTTAAAATCAGACATTTAGTGTGGTCAATACCACACAGCTTTCAGAGCTGGGTCAGAGGTCAAATCTGTTCTGTATATTTAGCCTGGTCTTTCAGGCTAGCATGATCTGATTTACTGGAGTGACACCTCAATTTAAAGCTAAGATTCAGACCTTTTCATAGAGTCCAACATTGTTGAGTTTACCCCTTCTGGTGGCTAGCAGCACACTGATGAATTATGGTTACATTCAGCTGTTTTCAAAAGGCCCGCAGCCAACTGGTTTTATATTCTAACTTATCCTCCTGTATTTCTGGTAAACCTGCTTCAAATCAAACATGTTGCACATCAAATTAAAGCTTAGGTTCTCTTCTTTCCATCAATTGTTGGCTTTCCATCCTATCACAACCTGGCTGCTTAAAATCAGACATTTAGTGTGGTCAATACCACACAGCTTTCAGAGCTGGGTCAGATGTCAAATCTGTTCTGTATATTTAGCCTGGTCTTTCAGGCTAGCATGATCTGATTTACTGGAGTGATACCTCAATTTAAAGCTCAGATTCAGACCTTTTCATAGAGTCCAACATTGTTCATTTTAAACCTTCTGGTGGCTAGCAGCACACTGATGAATTATGGTTATATTCAACTGTTTTTAAAAGGCCTGCAGCCAACTGGTTTTATATTCTAACTTATCCTCCTGTATTTCTGGTAAACCTGCTTCAAATCAAACATGTTGCACATCAAATTAAAGCTTAGGTTCTCTTCTTTCCAACAATTGTTGGCTTTCCATCATAGCACAACCTGGCTGCTTAAAATCAGACATTTAGTGTGGTCAATACCACACAGCTTTCAGAGCTGGGTCAGAGGTCAAATCTGTTCTGTATATTTAACCTGGTCTTTCAGGCTAGCATGATCTGATTTACTGGAGTGACACCTCAATTTAAAGCTCAGATTCAGACCTTTTCATAGAGTCCAACATTGTTGAGTTTACCCCTTCTGGTGGCTAGCAGCACACTGATGAATTATGGTTACATTCAGCTCTTTTCAAAAGGCCTGCAGCCAACAGGTTTTATATTCTAACTTATCCTCCTGTATTTCTGGTAAACCTGCTTCAAATCAAACATGTTGCACATCAAATTAAAGCTTAGGTTCTCTTCTTTCCATCAATTGTTGGCTTTCCATCCTATCACAACCTGGCTGCTTAAAATCAGACATTTAGTATGGTCAATACCACACAGCTTTCAGAGCTGGGTCAGAGGTCAAATCTGTTCTGTATATTTAACCTGGTCTTTCAGGCTAGCATGATCTGATTTACTGGAGTGACACCTCAATTTAAAGCTAAGATTCAGACCTTTTCATAGAGTCCAACATTGTTGAGTTTACCCCTTCTGGTGG